>NC_034604.1:36674977-36686848 GCF_900095145.1 Mus pahari
AAAAAAAAAAAAAAAAAAAAAAAAAAAAAAAAAAAAAAAAAAAAAAAAAAAAAAAAAAAAAAGAAAATAACCTTAATCTCAAAATAACAGCCACAACAGGACTGTATTTGCATACATTTAATAATAATAATAATAATAATAATAATAATATGCACGACTCAAAAACTATTTTAAAATTTATAAAAAAGTCATCATTCTTTCTCAATTATAAAATTTAAAGGTAATTGTTGCTAAATAATAGAAAAAATTGAGAAATTTTTACTTTGTATTTTCTGGTGTTTAAACTAACTTAACCACACATTAATTAGTGGGCAGTAAAGTTTAAGAGCAGTAATACAGCACACAGTTCGTGGATTCAGTAAGGGACATCCTGTCCTGCCAGTCAGTCATGGTACTTACTGTCAATTACCATGAACCATTTATTCCTTGAGCACAGCCTTTCTATGATAGATTAATCAATAGTAACTCCACAAGAGAAGCCAAACTGTCTTAAGCCTTTATGTTCAAAAGAAAATAAGTTAGAAGCCTCAGGTCAGAGTTAGAAGTCATCACAGAAAACAGAAATGAACTTTGAAACCTGACAGAGCTCCCAACAACCAGTTCTATACATTTAAGTATCTTCCAATTATCTCACTCAATAACTCAGAGGCCAGACCCTGAACTAGATGGCACCCTGGTAACACACCCTAGCTTTCAGTGCACTCTAGTGGAAAGCAACATTTCAGATTGCTGAATATTGCCTGGATCCTTGGGCTGTACAAGTTATTGTACAAGTTATTGTCTAGCCCTGGTAGTGCAGAATGTATATAAATTAGACCTGTCTATTGTCTATTCCTGCTATAAAATGTCACATGATCAAGAGCTGTGGATTAGGGCTAAGAACATAGCTCAGCAATGAAACATTGAAATGCTTGCCTAGAGTGTATGGGGCTCTGGGTTCTATCGCAAGTACCACAAAAAGAAAAAAGAACCAAAACAGCAATCTAGTCAGGAAATAGGCAAATGACCTAAACAGATGCTATTGAAGGGAAGACATACAAATAACCAATTGGTAGTTTTCCCCCTTTGGCAGTCTGTTTGCATCTTTTGGTGCTAGAAAAGCTAGTCAAGAAGCTGTCAGGTCAGATCCAGCTCAGATCCATTGAAACCTGTGCCCAAAGTGCAAGGTGTCTTCATAAATGTGGACTTACCTTCAACCACTGGGAGGTAACCAGTGGAGTCCATCCATGTACATAACACCTCAATAATATGGCTCTCTAAATAGGACTTTAACAACAGCCCCACCAATATACATTTGATTGTGGAAGGAGGAAGTTTCATAAGCCTTTACCTGTAGACAGAGAACTACAGGAAACTAACAATTACTGAAAGATCAAGAATTCATCATCTCCCAAGATGAATGCTTTGATTAGTTATCCAATTCCAAGTGTCATTTTCCTAAGGATCTTTTTGTGATTGGGCCAGGAATATTTCCACTCCCTGTAGCAACACCTTATTCTCTGTAACCAGGGGCAACCAATTGTCTAAGCTTAGGAACATTCCCCAGGTGTGGAGGGGTCAAAAAGAATGCTGGTCTAGGAGAAACAAGAGTTTGGGGCCCTCTGCCAGCCAGTCTCAATGCTACAAGATCCTTCCCAACAGAATGTTCCTCTATAAGAGGAAAGAAGCTGTGGACTGTGTGTTCTACCAGGTATAAAAAGCATATAAAGCCCCAGTACAGGGGGATGCCAAGGCCAAGAAGTGGGAGTGGGTGGACAGGGAAGCAGGGCAGGGGAAGGGTATAGGGAACTTTCAGGATAGCATTTGAAATGTAAATAAAGACAATATTTAATAATAAAAAAGAAAATGATCTGAAAAAAATAAAGTGGCTGGCAAGACAATATGAAGGAGGAAGACCCACACTGAGATATTTTTAAAGATGATAAATGTAACTTGTCCATTTGCTTACTTGGTAATTTCTTTAAGTGACTTTGACTCTCTTTTTTGTTGAGGACTGTTTTTATTAGTATACAAAAAATTATGCATTGTCCTTGTTTTGCAGGCGGAAAGCATAAACTATGTGCACCATTTCTACCTAGATGTGAAGCTTCAGAACCAACTGAGAAGCTTTGTGAACTAAAAGTTAGCTACAATGATGAGTGACTTTCTCCAACTCTAAAAACAAATAATTCTCAGTTGAAAACTGTGTTCTAATCCTCATCCTGTTCTTCAGACTGCAACAGCAAGTCAAAAACAATAAGTAAATGTAGAGAGCCCCACTACCAACACATACTCACACACACAAACACACACACATGCACACACAAACAGGCACAAAGGTGCATGGGTTTGTACACACATGTGTATACTTCATACACATCCAGACATAAGCACACATGCACTCATGAACTTGCATGTGGGTATACATGTATATAAAAACTCACATGTTCATACACATACACATATGTGCATACATACACGCACTTGCACATGAACATACACATACATGCATGTGTATGACAAAATCTTCCTGGGGAAACACACACAGATATCTGTTCATCCAAGATAGGGAGACCATAACAGACCAAAGTATAGATACAACCAAAGTCCAACTTGGTGATCTTTGAGTTTTATTGGGGTTACTTACAGGAATATGGGCGAGGGGTTACTTACAGGAGTAGAAATGACTCAAAGACAGCTGCATCACCAAAACCAATACCGGCTCTGATGACAGTCACAAAGCTATCTTGGAGCACACTGTACAACCTGCAAGCAACTCCACAGGTTGGAGAGTGTCCAACTAACTCAGTTGGTCTAAACCTCTTCTAGGCAGCTCTACTAGTTTCTGCTGCTTCCAGACAGCTGGTCTGGTCTCAAGAGTCCTCTTCACAACTCGGTTTGTCTGAGAGTGACTTGTAGTTTTTAATTGCTTACCATACTAAGGATTGACAGAACAGGGAGGAGCCTAGTGGATCTGGCCAGTTTGGGGGACTTCCTGGAGCTATTTTGTTTGCTTTCCAGCTTAAGGAGCATCCGGTACAGGATAGAATGTTTCAACCTCTGCTAAGACGGTTGTACAATCCATACATATAAGCACACTCATCCCCCCACATACACCCACCACCTCAGTGTAGTCCTCCAGAGCCCTAGCATAAAAATTGATACATAAGATGAATCTACTCTTTCTAATCTTAAATAGAGACTTAAGGAAAATACACAGCACAAGGCCTTCAATAGGTAAGTGAACAGCTGGAGAAGCAGAATAATTTTTTTTTTTTTTTTTGCAAAAGAAGCTGTTCTTGCTCCCTGGTGGTATGTCCTTATTTGAACCCCAACATTTCCTCTCTCAGTGATTAGTCATCTGTCATTGTTCCTTAGTCCATGGAGAAGATGAATGGCAAACACTAAATGCAAATTAAGGGCTCCATATGGTCAAAAAAAAAAAATACTACATACCAGAAAACATACGCACATGAGGGAAGTTAACCTTGCTGAACATAAGTAATTAGAAACTGTTACTACTACAAGCTCAAATATTGATACGAAAATTAAGTAGCTAGACTTTGGTGAAAGATTCTTAGGTCTGAGAAAAATTCATAACAACATTTCATTAACTAACAACACTCCTATAAATAATAGGGAGATACATAAATTAGCCTAGACATTGATAATTGAATATAAAAACTACCATTTACTATTAAAACACTGATTTTCATTTCTTTTTATTAGAAAGAGTATTGCTCAGTCTTACCTATATGTAGGCTTCAATTCATGTCTAATCAGAGTCATTCCACCTAATTGATCTGGGTAATTTGCCAACTAACTACAAAGTGATAGGCCCACATTGAATCATTGGACTTTATTCTGACAGAGTATCACAGTACTTCACACAGTAAAAAGCATCTGGTTTGAATGACCTACTATTCAATATCTTAGACTAAGCAATAAAAATCTATCACTGTTGGGCTCCATTTTGGTCCTGGTTTGGGCCTTGAGGACAAACCTGAGCTAGCTCGAGTTTCTGAGGCCTTGTGGGAGATCCTAAGCCTGGCTCAAGTTTTGAGACCTGTCTCAGTCACTTCCATATTGGGGTGACTCAGCAAGACTTGTTTGGCTCTGCCTCTGTCCGCCATTGTTGATGTGAAGCTTTGTTATTGGCCCTGTCAGTTGCCCCTTACCTTCTGTCACCCTTTCCTGCCTCCTACGTCATCTTAACCTGCCAAAAATCTCCCACCCTATACCCTGAACTTATATAAGAGAGGGGCTGATACAATAAAGTTGAGTTCCTGCTTTGACAAGACTCTAGACCTGGTATGTTTCTCTTGGCCAGTCGACACTCACCAGACAGACCAGACTGGACAGAGTTCTCTCCTCTTGCCTGGACCTGCCATCCAAGAGTCGACATATCACTATGTGACCTTCTAACTTACAAAGATAATTAATATGCATACATGAAATGATAGCATGTTGCCTGCCACTTTGCTGTCTCGCATCAGCAGATAGAGGATGATTCAGTGAGTGCCAACTCTGTTATCAACCAAATATCTACCACTAGCAGAAGAAGAGATAAAATGTACCCATGCCCTAAATGTAAAGTCCCCTGAAAACCTGCTTTTAATATAAAAGACTTATTCATTCATTCATCCATTTACTCATAAACAGTTTTAAAAGATTCACGCTTAGAATGGAATTAACTAGAAAGCGTATGAAGAATCTGTACATGGAGGTACCCATGCTACCTTTATGTGCGAGATGTGAAAACTATATTATCAGAACTATATAATAAGTATATAATAACTATATAATAAGTATATATTATATGAGAAAACCCATAGGCTGTTTGGACTTTGAGACAATGTGAGAAAGAAATGGTGCCATAAGTTGGATTGATCTTGAATGCTTCATTAAAAGCTGAATATTTAAGCTAAGTACAGTGGGATGTGCCTGTTATACAAAAAGGCTGAGGTTAGAAGATCTTGCATTTAATGCCAGCCTGAACTATATGGGGACACCCTGAGGCAAAGGTACCCAGCGATGGAGAAATAGCTCCATGGCCAAAACAAACTACTTAAAAAAAAAAAAAAAAAAAAAAAAAAAAAAGCAAGTTTGATGCCTAGCACCCATGTTGAGCAGCTCACAGCTACCAATAACTCCAGCTGATACCCTTTACTGACCTTCGGGAGCATCTGGACTCATGTGCACATAGTCACAGACAGACACACAGACACATAATTAAAAATAAATCCTTTTTAAGAGCTCAATGACAGATGACAGGGACCATGCTATCATGCTGGGAGGCCTTAGACTTCATTCCCAGGAATAGAAGAAATAAGTAGTAGTAGTAGTAGTAACAGATTAAACAGACTGTCAATAGATGGAGGGAAAAAAGTATTCTGCATTAGTATCTGGGTTTGGTGGCTGATGATGGGATGGATCCCCGGATGGGGTAATCTCTGGATAGTCCATCCTTTCATCTTAGCTCTAAATTTTGTCTCTGTACCTATATCCTTTCATGGGTATTTTGTTCCTTATTCTAAGGAGGAATGAAGTATCCACACAATGGTCATCCTTCTTGGTTTTCCTGTGTTTTGCAAAATATATCTTGGGTATTCTAAGTTTCTGGGCTAATATCCGCTTATCACTGAGTGCATATCTAGTGACTTCTTTTGTGATCAGATACTAATGCACATGCCAACAAGGTTCTGCTGAAGGAACCCTGATATAGCGGCCTCTTGTGAGGCTATGCCAGTGCCTGGCAAACACAGAAGTGGATGCTCACAGTCAGCTATTGGATGGAACACAGGGCCCCCAATGGAGGAGCTAGAGAAAGCACCCAAGGAGTTGTAGGGGGCTGCAACCCTGTAGGTGCAACAACAATATGAACTAACCAGCACCCCCTGAGCTCGAGTCTCTAGCTGTATATGTAGCAGAAGATGGCCTGATTGGCCATCATTGGGAAGAGAGGCCCCTTGGTCTTGTAAACTTTATATGACCCAGCACAGGGGAAGGCCAGGGCCAAGTAGTGGGAGTGGGTGGGTAGGGGAGCAGGGGCGGGGGTGGGGTATAGGGAACTTTCGGGATAGCATTTGAAATGTAAATAAAGAAAATAATAATAAAGAAAGAAAGAAAAAAGAAAAAAGTATTCTGTGTCAAATGCAATGCCTCTAATATTCCTATGTTCAGAGGCAATGTGCATGATATATCTGAATGAAGCTTGAGGTAAAAGGAGAAGAGAGTTCTATAAATAAAATGGTGTGTATACAATCAAAATCCCACCAAAAAAAGAATGAGAAAGAAATAAAGCTGGGTAAGAAAGGTTTTGAAATGAAAGTAGAAGTCATTTAATCAATGCAATAATATTCTGTAAGTAATGGGTACTGTTGAATGCTTTGAGTAAAAGCATTACAAGATAAAACACTGTACCCAAAAAAAGGGGGGGGGGGTAGGATAGATTACAGGAAGACAATCAGAAACCAGTTAAACAATGCCTTTCCTGACATAGAAATGAATGGATATAACCAAAATGTTCTTTCTAAATTGCACCCTAAAATTATAAAAGATTGTTATGGAGTGACATGAAAGAACAAGTAATTTTGCTCCAAATTTGGAGTTAGCTCACCAGACACTCACTCAGCAGCGCTCAGTGTGTGGCACTTTAGCAATTCCTTTATTGTACAAATATTCCATGAGTACTCTATGGTCTAGGTTTTTCTAGGTTCTGGGGAATACAAGGATGAAATAAGTAGACATGGATAGGTGGTTTCAAAGAACAACATTCTGGTCTGAAGGGTAAAGATTAAATAAGAGCACAAAATTGAAAATGGTATTGAGTTATGAATGTTTTGAGGAAAGAAATTTTCCACAAAGAAACACCAACAAACCCTTCTGCAAAGGTGATTAACTAGTTAGAACCTACTTGCTTGTGATGCATGCAGAATGGTCAAGCCCCAAATCTATTTACACTTTATCTTGACGTCCTGCTAAATTACCAGTCCCCACCCACCTTTGTGTCTGGCCTAACATCCTGTGACAAACAGATAACACTGTTCAGAATGTATTCACTTAGTAAAACCACTGTTCCAACAAAGTTCTAAGAATTTCATCAGGTACCCCTGTGGCCCACAGCTGAGATGCCTCAACTTCGCTGTAACTCATCTACCTACTTATTGTTTCCACCAATGGATTTTCAAGAGTGTCTTGTTCTATGACTTCCTTCTTTCTGTTGCTATAAGAACTTCATCAGTTTTCCAACAATTCTGTTGCAACATGAAATTTGAGGTAGACTAATTCTGTGATCCCAGGTCATGGTCACTCATCTTCGGCTTCGAAAAAAAAAAACACCTCTCCCTTAACGTTTTTAGGTGAGTATTGTGCTTTCACACTGACAAAGAAAACAGCTAGCAGCAATGATAGAAAACAACAGAAGGATCTTTTTCATGAGGACTGTGGGACAAGTTCACCAAAGAGCAGAGCATGAAGCTGAAACCAGAAGGAGTTATCACAGCCCTGCTTCCATAGCTGGGAAAACACTGTAATCATATATCTTGGAGGCAGTATAGTATAATCCCCCTTTCCTGTCTTTTCGCAATTCAGAGTCCCACCCTGCCTACTGGTTGTTGCCCTTTCCAACTAATGATGGGCCCAAATAGATCAGGGACGGAAATTGCTGCTGAGGCAGCCATTAACTTGCTGGAGGAGCATCAACATGGAGATGGTAATTGCTGCCATAAATCCAAACCTTAGTAGTAAATATTTATTGACAGGAAGTCATATTTCTACCCATGATGGTTCTATTACCACACAGCCATTCAAGGCTGAACATCTATTTTTAGCAGCTATAAGCAAAGTGTAGATGACAGCATAGATTGATATATGCTTATAGTGCCAGAAATTTGTAATATCTGGTTAAATCAGCAGAAAGAGAAGCCTTCTGCTTATTCAATTATGGCCAGCAGACCCTAAAACCATAACAAGCCTTTTGGGGCGTATTAGTTTGGTGGATATGTATTGGATATATATATATATATATATATATATATATATATATATATATATATATATATATCTTTGACATGCACAAAGACCTCAACTGTATACTTTGACCAACAACCTGATGGCTGCAAGAAGAATTCAGACATCTTCAATCCTGGACTCTTTCTATCTGTGCACAGGATCTTTGAGACCATACCTGATCCTTCCATGTGAATGATAAGCCCCTTGAAGAGGTGTTTTATTGGTCTTAACATGTTCTCAATAAATATGGAAGAAGGTGAGCAAATACATGTATTGCTATTATGAATTTCAGGGAAAAGGGGTTTTTCATAGATAAGAGCCATGCAGACTCCCTAACTGGATATCAGAACATTTGATAGCACTTTTAAAACACAAATACTAAGGTCCCATTTCCCAGCTCCTCCACACTCAAGAATTACAGTAAATTTGAGCTAGGTTTAAGGAATTCTTGTTTTAAAAAGTTTTTCCTGGAATTTAACCCATTGTAGGTTTCAAAACTCTTGCTGTGACTATCAGTTTCTTTTTATTTTAACAAGCAAAATTTTTCTTTAATGAATATTTTTATATATAAAATCTAATTTTTGCCAGTTGACAATTATATGTCTGAATATAATAACTTGGCATTTCTATGTATTAAAATTTCCCTTCCCTTCAGAGTTTGCTTTATTTCATATAGGATTTAATTTTGCTTCTTAAAATGATATTTGGAAGTACACTTTAGTTAACTCTGTTCCAGAAATATTTGCTTTGATGACTGTAGTTTTCCAGTGCCTTGACATATATTAACATAGATTTAGCAAGCAATAAAAGAAGAAGAAATGGAGAATAATATGGAGGGACAGGAAGAAAAGGAGAAAATAGAGGAGAGAAGAAAAGAATAGGAAAATATTTTTCTTTTAAAACAGAAAGGGTGGAAAGGCAATAAATAATTTCAGTAATTTTTTCCAAAATAACTGTCTGAGGACACTCCATCAAAAATTAGCTAGATTAGTTACAACTCCTCCCTACACTCTGCTTCTTTTTTACTTATGAATTTATTTATTCACTTTACATCCCAATATCAGGCCCCCTTCTCCTCCCACTACTCCCTTATGCAAGTCCTCCTCCCCCCATACCACCACCCCCTTTTTCTTTTAAGAAGGGGAAGCCCCACTCTGGTGTCACCTCCACCACACTAACCACCCCCAAGCTCCTACCTTCTTACACATCACATCACTGGGGGACTAGAAGCGTCCTCTCCCACTGAGGCCAAACAAGGAAGTCCATTTAGGGATGCAGGATCCACAGGAAAACAGGCAACAGGCTCAAGGACAGCCCCCAGTTCCAGTTATTGTAGGACCCACATGAAGACCAAGCTGCTCATTTGTTCCATATATGCAGGGAACCTATGTCCAGCCTATATTTACTCTTTGATTGGTAATTCAGTCTTTGGGAGCCCCCAAAGGTCCAGTTAGTTGACTTTGTTGGTCTTCCTGTGGAGTCCCTGTCCTCGTCGGGTCCCACAATAATTAAAGTGATTCAAAAGATGTTTATAAAATATAAGACACAGAGTCACAGATGGAAACAGAGGCCCCTAGTCAATGCATGAGCAAATGACAGCCACTATCATAATTTTATATTTCTCATCAGACTCTGTTTATGACATAAATTAGTACCAAGATCCAGAGAACTAACATGGAAAAAGACCTTAAAATGCATGACAAAAGCAAGCATAAATAGATAGAACATACTAGCTATGTTGCCTTTAAGATGAATATTTTCACCAAAATACTCACAGGAGGAAATATGGAGACAAAGTGTAGAGTGAAAACAGGAGGAAATATGGAGACAAAGTGTAGACTGAAGGAAAAGCCATCAAGGAACTGCCCCATCTGGGGATTCATCCCACATACAGCCACCAAACCCAGAAGCTATTGCGGATGCTGGGAAGTGCTTGCTGATGGAAGCCTGATATAGCTGTCTCCTGAGAGGCTCTGCCAGAGCCTGACAAATACAGAGGTAGCCAACCATTGGACTGAGCACTGGGGAGATGGCCCTTGGGCTTGAAGGTGTTTGATGCCAGGACAGGAAGACGGGAGAGGGTGGGTGGGTGGGTGGGTAGGAGGCACACCCTCATAGAGGCAGGGGGAGGGGGATAGGATAGGGGTAAATAAAGAAAATATCCAATAAAAAATTAATATTTTCTAACCTATTTTCTTCAGATTGACCAAATCTGAATAAGAAGATTATAATTAAGCTGATAAAGGTGAGTTGCAAAAATGTACAGATAACACCAAGATCAATGAGAATAAAATTTTAAAAAGTGAAGAAATGTTTCTTTTCTTTGAAATCAGAAAGAACGGGAAACCATGCTCATCAAATGTAATCATCCACCAGCCTGTACAGAGGCAAAAGAAATACCGATGCCAAGCTTGTAAATAAAAGGATAATGGTTCCGTTCTTGAAGCTGGGGATATGGTTCAGTGGGTTAAATGTTTGTTGCACAAGCAATAAGACCTGAGTTTGATTCTCCAGCATCCACATAAGAAGTTAGACATAGCTTCTATAATCTCAGTGTGGTGGGGCAGAGATAGGCAAGCCCTGGGGTATCCCATTGGTCAACCAGTCTAGTCAATAATTACATTTAAATAATTACATTTAAATTGGCATTTTTTCCTTCCCATATACAACAATGAAAACCAGAAGAAATTTAATTGGTCTGTTCAAAGTAGTTAGAAAGTAGTTGTTAACCTATAATAATTTGTAAAAATAAGATATATCTGCAGTATGGGGCAGCCACCTGGAAGAGTCCCACACAGTGTGGGGTAGACTGACCAACTCAGCAGCCATCTGGGCCCAGATCCAGTGCTTTGAGTAGCTCAACTCCAACACCTATGCCATTTATGAGCTGCTGGACTGTGAGGAGGAACAGATGCTAAAGAACCAGGTCCAGGAGTACATCATGGACACCAGAGATGAAAATCTGAAGTATGGCTGTAATGGACAAAATCTAGGCAATGGTCCAGAATGTATGGTATTTCAGAGACCCATTGCAGTGAGTATTTACATGTAAAGCTGTATAGGCAAAAATTATACAGAATGATGTTGCAGTTTTCAATGCCACTGTGATGACTGGATTTTTGTTGGAGGGGTAGAAAGATGGAGGAATTGAGCAGTGTTTGTACAGTGGAGAGAGGCTGAACCATGTCTTTTGGTGGCCCTTGTTACCACTGAAGGACATGCAGATGTGGGTGGTCTTTGCTGCCACCTGAGTTCATGATGATATCCATGGTCCATGCTGCCTCTGGAGGCCATATCAAGGTCCTTGGTCCTGCTTGGAGGTGGATTGATGTCCATGATCCTGAAGGCCCTGTGGATGTCCATGGTCCGTGCTGTTACCACCTGAGGCCATATTGATATCTGTGGGCCAGATGGCTGCTGGGGACCACATTAGAGACCACAGCCTACACTGCCATGGGGAACCATTCTGAGATCTGTGACTGATGCCAGAGGCCAGGTTGATTTACATGGTCCATGCTGTCCCCAGATACTATGCTCCATAAAGGACAAGGAAACTTCTTACACAGATTCACAATTGAAAAAGAAAGAGATGACTTCTGTAACAACCCACCCACTCCATCCCACGCCTGCAAAAATTAACAACCAAGACAGGAAGCCATTGAAGAAAACTCTTAGAAATTGTGAGATAGATGCTGAAGTGTGGCTCTCTACAATAGATGGCTACTAATGGGGGTGAGAGTGAAGAACTCACTTTTTTTTAAGTGGCTAGCCAATGACAGTTTGACCATGATCGAGTGACTATATAGACACAAATTAGACCTCTCTCTCTCTCTCTCTCTCTCTCTCTCTCTCTCTCTCTCTCTCTCTCTCTCTCTCTCT
>NC_034604.1:36687090-36690843 GCF_900095145.1 Mus pahari
AGGGCCTCCAATGGAGGAGCTAGAGAAAGTACCCAAGGAGCTGAAGGGGGCTGCGACCCTGTAGGTGCAACAACAATATGAACTAACCAGCACCCCCTGAGCTTGTGTCTCTAGCTGCATATGTAGCAGAAGATGGCCTAATTGGCCATCATTGGGAAGAGAGGCCCCTTGGTCTTGCAAACTTTATGACCCAACACAGGGGATTGCCAGGGCCAAGAAGTGGGAGTGGGTAGGTAAGGGAGTAGGGGCAGGCGGAGGGTATAGGGAACTTTCGGGATAGCATTTGAAATGTAAATAGAGAAAATATCTAATAAAAGAAAGAAAGAAAAGAAAAGCAAATCAGAAGATGGAAGGAATGAGCATAGAGTGCAAGGAAAGTAGCTTGGAAATTTCCTCTGCCTGTGGTAGATGGAATTTATTCCTGGTTCCAGTAGAGTACAAATTACTGCTCTCAAGTCTAATCTGCCAGAACTGCCAAGTCAGCCAGGCAGTGATAGCCCTAGTGCCATGAGGTTGCTCACACAGACAGCAGAGCAGCTCCTAACACCTGCTCTTTTGGCCCAGAGACTCCAGGAAGAGCAGTGATTAAGCTTCCTGGTTCTTAAAACAAGTGTCAAGAAGAGCTACCTGTGCATGAAGGTCTCCTTTTATGAGAAGAGCATAGGAAGTCTGGTGTGCCATCTAATTTTTTTTCCAGCCCAAAGACAAGCTTGAACATTCAAGTCTTTTATCTTTTGGTTGACATTTTGGCGTTTGGTTGATGCTGGCAATTTCTACTTAACAACAGGTAAGGAATTCTGGATCTAGACCGTGCTTTGAGTATGTATCTCTGATATGTATAATGAGAGAAGGTCACTTAATATGCAGTCTAAAAACAGCTGATCTGAAGACCAACATGTGACAACCACCAAGTGGTTGTAGTGATTATTATTTGGGCATGTGGCATGCCAGCCACTTTCCTAAATTCTTTAGAGGAAGCATCTATGTTGGAGTATTATTAAAAATTTCATGAACAAAATACATTGTGAGTATGAAAATATCAAAATGAGACTCATTATGTAAAATGAACATATACTAATAAAAAGTGACAAACAAAAAGGAAACAACTTGCAATACATATTGCAAAGTTTTGTTATCATTTTGATTTTACACATGAGTAAAACGAGGTATTCTCTTCAGAGTTAAGGGCTATGACTTTTGGCATGTCTAATATAGTACAAGGCATCAAGTAGATGCTCAAATAGAAATGGTTGTAGATGGAAGGAAGGAGAAAAAGGAGGGGGAGTGTCTTAGTCAGGGTTTCTATTCCTGCATAAATATCAGGAACAAGAAGCAGTTGGAGAGGAAAGGGTTTATTCAACTTACATTTTCCACATTGCTGTTAATCACCAAAGGATATCAGGACTGGAACTCAAGCAGGTCAAGAAGCAGGAGCTGATGCAGAGGTCATGGAGGGATGTTCTTTAAAGGCTTGCCTCCCCTGGCTTGCTCAGCTTGCTCTCTTGTAGAACCAAGACTACCAAGACTACCAGCCCAGAGATGGCACCACCTACAAGGGGACCTCCCCCCTTGATCACTAATTGAGAAAATGCCTTATAGCATTTCCCCAACTGAAGCTCCTTCCTCTGTAATAACTCCAGCCTGTGTGAAGTTGACACAAAACTAGCAAGTACAGGGAGGGGAAAAGAAAGGGAGAAAGAAAAAAGAGGGGATGAATTATGGATCACCCTGTTTAAAGACAGATTCCATGAGCAGTTGGTGGCAATGGAAGAGAAAAGAAGACTGAGGTCTTTTCAAACTTGGAGAAACAGTATTTGCTCCCATGGGGAGAGTAACCAGATGAACAGGACAACCTGCTTCTGTTCTATTGATACACTTCTGTGCCTTTCACCTTGTATCTTTGGATATGACCTGCCTACTCCAAACCACTTATTTTAAGAGTACATGAAAGGACAAGGCAAACACAAAAAACGTATCCTCTCAATTTCACAGTTCAGGGAAGATTGCATGAGTCAACAACCCTATGTTCCTTAAAGGCTACCTTCACCTTCACTCCCCTAGTAACCTAGTAACTGAACAGTTTGTTAGCCTAGCTGAGAGACCTGGGCTCCACATAAACCTTAATTGGTAAGACTTTCTGGAACAAGACTGAACAATTGAGATTCAATCCACCCCAACTCCACCATGAGACCATGGGAAAATATCAGCAGATATCTATCATTGGTAGCCTCATTTAAAGATATACATAAGGCCAAAAATGAAGAAATTTTATACCAAAAGTATATAGTATGTGTAGTGTGTGTGTGTATATAATCTCATCATGCCTGAGGCTACCAGAATCCTCAATTCCAGTGAGTTTTCAGTGAGAAAACAGATTGTAAAGAGATGAGATGATCTCTTGGATCTTACCTATCCATTATCCCATCTCCTGATACTGACTGCTATAGAATTTTAACCAACTTAACTTAGTTCTAACCCAGATCTTGGAAGATAGTGAAAGTCTCTTGTGTACCATGTAACTGAAGCTCCCCACAACCAGGCAAAGGCATAACTCTTTCTTAGTGTGTTCCCAGGCCCTTCTGAGGGACTTCCCCAGGAGAGTCCCTCCCTACTGTTCTTTTCCCCCATGCCTGATATGTATGAATGGATAAGTGTCATCAGACAACAAAACCTGTTTGAAAGAATTAAGGCACCAAGCCAACCTTAGAAGCTGGTAAGTTGGTGTTTCAGAAAATCACCCAGGTTTTCCTAGACATCCCAGAATACGCTGTCTAATTCCCAGAAATACTGTATCTCAGAGGTATCTCTCTACCAGATATAAAGCTATTTGACCTGGTATGATACTCAGAATCACAATTGCAAAATGACATTAATAATTTGCTTCCCTTTCTTATGGTATAGGACTGCAGTATAAGACAATAAGACAATATGCCAAGACATCTCAGAAAGACTAGAGATGGGAGCTAAAGAAATGACTCAGTGGGCAAAGTGCTTACAGAATATATTACTTAAATTTCTACTGGCATGAAAAAAAAAACCACCATAAGCAAGATAAGTTATAGGGGAAAAAAGTCCTTAGGATTGTGGTTCCAGAGGATTAGAGTCCGTGACAGAGTAGAGGAGGGCAGCAGAAGCAGCGCATCCACACTTCACATCTTGGACCACAAGCCCGAAGCAGGGAAAGTGAATCAGAACTGAACTGTGGCAAGCCTTTAAATTCTCAAAGCCAGCCTCCAGTGATATACCTCCACCAAGGCCATGCCTCCTAAGCCTCCCAAACAGTGCCACCAACTGATAACCAACCAAGTATTAAATGCCTGAGACTATAAGGAACATCTCCTTCAAACCAGCACACTACATAAGCATGAAAATCTGAGTTCTGATCCCCTACATCCACATAAAAGCCAGACATGACATCATATAACCATAATCTCAGTGAAGGGAGGTAGAGACAGGAAGATACTAGTGCCTTCCGACCAGCCCAGTCTATATTAAACAGTGTGTGTGTTTTGGTTTCCATGAGAGACCCTATTTGCAGAAAATAAGATTGAGGAAGAAAACAGACTACAAACTCCAACCTTCATATACATATTCACTGGCACACATATATTCATGTACATAGAAGTACATGCACGGCCGGGCGGTGGTGGCGCACACCTTTAATCCCAGAACTTGGGAGGCAGAGGCAGGCGGATTTCTGAGTTCGAGGCCAGCCTGGTCTACAAAGTGAGTTCCAGGACAGCCAAGGCTCTT
>NC_034604.1:36690883-36716009 GCF_900095145.1 Mus pahari
GAAGAAGAAGAAGAAGAAGAAGAAGAAGAAGAAGAAGAAGAAGAAGAAGAAGAAGAAGAAGAAGAAGAAGAAGAAGAAGAAGAAGAAGAAGAAGAAGCAGCACGCCTTCTGGCCTGCACCAGTTTACCTTGTGCACGAACTCTGCAGCCAGTACCACAGCACCCAGAGGATACTCCACCCCAGGCACTAGAACACATCCAGGATCATAGGATCACAGGAACTTGGTCACACCAGGTTTTCAGGGTCCCAGAGGCAGCTTGACTCCCAGGAACTCTCACACACCCAAAATCTCAGGATTACAGAGAAAGCTGGACTCTGAGGAGTTCTGACACAGCCAGGATTATAGGAAGGACAAACTTTAGTCAGATATAGTGAGGGCAGATAGCACGAGAGATAATCAGATGGCAGGAGGCAAGTGTAAGAACATAATCAACAGAAACCAAGGTTACTTGGCATCATCAGAACCCAATTCTCCCACCATAGCAAATCCTGGATACACTATCACACCTGAAAAGCAAGACTCAGATCTAAAATCATTTCTCATGACAATGATAGAGGACTTCAAGAAAAACATAATTAAGTCCCTTAAAGAAGTACAGAACACAGGTAAACAGCTAGAAGTCCTTAAAGAGGAAAAACAAAAATCCCTTAAATAATTACAGGAAAACACAATCAAACAGGTGAAGGAATTAAACAAAACCATCCTGGATCTAAAAATGGAAATAAACAACAAAGAAATAACAAAGGGAGACAACCCTGGAGTTAGAAAACCTAGGGAAGAGATNAGAAGTCATAGATGCAAGCATCACCAACAGAATACAAGAGATAGAAGAGAGAATCTCAGGGGAAGAAAATACCATAGAAAACATTGACACAACATTCAAAGAAAATGCAAAATGCAAAAAAATCCTAACCCAAAACATCCAGAAAATCCAGGACCAAAGCTAAGGATAATAGGTATAGAAGAGAGTGAAGATTCCCATCTTAAAGAGCTAGTAAATATCTTCAACAAAATTATAGAAGAAAACTTCCCTAACTTAAAGAAAGAGATGCCCATGAACATACAAGAATCCTACAGAATTCCAAATAGACTGGATCAGAAAAGAAATTCCTCTGTCACATAATAATCAAAACACAAGATGAATTAAACAAAGAAAGAATATTAAAAGCAATAAGGCAAAAAGGTCAAGTAACATATAAAGGCAGACCTATCAGAATTGCACCAGACTTCTCGCCAGAGACTATGAAAGCCAGAAGATCCTGGACAGATGTTATACAGACCCCAAAAGAACACAAAATGCCAACCCAGGCTACTATACCCAGCAAAACTCTCAATTACCATAGACGGAGAAAACAAGATATCCCATGACAAATTTACACACTATCTTTCCAGAAATACAGCCCTACAAAGTATTATAAATGGGAAGCCCCAACACAAGAAGGAAAACTACACCCTAGACTCCACCCCCACAGTTACCTGACTATATCCAGGTGTACTCCTTTCCACAGTTACCTGGCAACAGCAAGATAGACCAGCTCACTATAAAAGGGGCTGCTTGGCTCCTCCTCACTCTCTTTTAGCCCTCACCTTTCTTATTCTCCTCTCTAGCCCTCTGTCACTCTCTCTCTTTCCCCCTCTCTCCATGTGATCATGGCTGGCCTCTCTCCCCCTTTCTACCTTCTCTCCTTCCCCCTGCCTTTCTACAATAAAGCTCTAAAACTATAGACTGTCTCTGCTCACCAAGGCCCACCTTGCTTAAAAGATAGGATAGGCTTTCCCCTAACGAGCGGAGTCTCCCGCTGGAAGGCCTTCCTGTACTCCAGCCACGGGACTGGACCAAGGAACCACCCAGCCCCCTCTCCCACTTCCAGGAGTCCCCATTCTGTTCTCAGCTCTTCCAAGGAGTCCAGCAGTGTATGAGATGCCCGAGGCTGGGAACCTGGTGTCTAGGACTGCCCCATGTCACCACCCACCGAGCTGGGGTCAGTGGCTTCACACAGCCGGACACCTAGCCAGGGCCTCATGGAAAGCTTGAAGCAGTCTTCGGCGACAGCCTGCCCAGAACACCGGAACTCTGTCAGGATTTGGGTTTTCCCCCACTCCCTTTATTCCCTCTCACCCACTGCCCCATAGACCAAAGTGTGGGTGCTTTGGTCCTTGTTAGAAGAACAAAATACTCACAGGAGCAAATATGGAGATAAAGTGTGGAGCAGAGACTGAAAGAAAGGTCATCTAGAAACTGTCCCACCTGGGGATTCATCCCATATACAGTTACCAAACCCAGACACTGTTGTGGACACCAAGAAGTGCATGCTGACAGGAGCCTGATATGGCTGTCTCCTGAGAGGCCCTGCCAGAGCCTTACAAATACAGAGATGGATGCTCACAGCCAACCATTGGACTGAGTGCAGGGTCTCCAATAAAGTAGTTAGAGAAAGGACTGAAGGAGTTGAA
This sequence comes from Mus pahari, assembly GCF_900095145.1. NCBI lineage: Eukaryota > Metazoa > Chordata > Mammalia > Rodentia > Muridae > Mus > Mus pahari. Next base: position 36,693,339 of record NC_034604.1, read on the forward strand.
GAGGTTTGCAACCCCATAGGAAGGAAGAACAACAATATCAACCAGCCAGACCCAACCCCCCCCCCCAGAGTTCCCAGGGACTAAGCCATCAACAAAGGAATACACATGGCTCCAGCTGCATATGTAGCAGAGGATGGCCTTGTCATGCACCATTGGGAGAAGAGGTCCTTGGTCCTATGAAAGCTAGATAGATGCTCCAGTGTAGGGGAATCAAGGGTGGGGAGGTAAGAGTGGGTGGGGAGGTGGGAGTGGAGGTGGTGGTGGAGGAGGAACACCCTCATAGAAGCAGGGGGAGGGAGGATGGGATAGGGGGTTTCTGAGAGGGAGGAAACCAGGAAAAGAGCTAACACTTGAAATGTAAATAAAGAAAATATCCATATATATATATATATGCATATATATATATGCATACACATAAATACACATATAGGTACACACCAAACACTAAAGAATAAAGATTCATCTTATCATATATTTGGCCTCTTCCTGTAGAAATGCAAGCTCTAGGAGAACAGGGACCTTTGCTATTTTATTCACTGACATACACCAGCATTTAGAATAATACCTAGCACACAGTAGGCATGTAATATACATTTACATATCAATGAATAATTCAAACACAAGAATTCCACATTGTCACCAGTATTACTCTTTCAAACATTCATGTACAATTGAGTTTCTAAAGCTCAATCAAACCAGGCTGGGTATATACACATTTGTGTGTAATTTAAGCCTTCAATGTGTATTACACGTCAGAGTGCAATTTCCTTCTTAAATATACAGAATGTCTCAAGCTCCACAGTGACCATTATTTCTGCAAACAGAGAGTTTCAGCCTTTGATAATTTGTCTCTAGATATTTTCTGAATTAATTAATTTCACCGTTTAAAATAATATCTAATCCAACAATGAGAAGAATGTGAGGTTAAAAGAAATTAGAAACTGCTAGTGTGTATGTGTGCAGGAATTATACTTATGCAGGCCTTTTAAGAATAACTCTCCATATCCCTTGTCTCTATCAAATCATCCTGAAAAAAAAAAGAGGCAAAGTGTGTCCTAAGACTAAGGTCCTCACCACCTGCAGACTGATTTTCAAGTCCGATTTGTTTCATGATTTCTTCTGGTTCCCCCAGCTCTAACGTCAGGTTTAGCATGAACACAGACACTAATTCACATTTGCTCTTTCCTTCCGCTTAACAACAGCAGAGGCAAAGAGTCAGCCACAGAGGATAAGCTACTCGGCTGCTGAACCAAGGAAATCCTCTTCAGTCATCTTCCATAACTGTTCGAGGCCACTCCAATCAACAAAGCCCGAGGCAGGCAGCTTTGCACATCCACTCTGATGTCATGCTGCTTGCTGCTCTGATTTCCTAAGGGGAGAAAGAAGAACTTGAGAAGTACATACAATTACTCTCAAATCACCACCTTGCTCACATCTCTCTCTCTAACAAACAGCTGCGGCTGCCTTTGTCTTTCATTAGAGTCAGCGGACAGTGCTCGCCATCCCCATAGGCAAACTGAGGACTCTTAGAAAGAGAAGCAACCACTTTTAGAGTAATTTTTAAAGATCAATCCCAATACCCATCACACACTGCATAGGACACTAAAGTCCTGTTTCCAGTGTCTCCCGTAGAAAGGACCTCTTCCTCTTCCCACTGGGGAAGTGCAGAAGCCTCAGTCCCACCTTCCCCCATCCCTACACACCCACACCCCCACCCACACCCACACACACACCAATGGATAGAAGTATTGACTAACCTGATAGAAACCCAGAGACAACACACACACGCGCACACACACACCCACCGTTACAACCAACTACATTGGACACGATACTAGCTGGGTATGGAGGAGTATTCCACAAAAATTACATTCTAGCACACTTAGTGTCACGTACCTGAATGACCACAGTGGCTTACCCGATTGTCTCCTTGCTACCAGTTTTCACATTTTAGTCTGCTGACGGTCCAATCTTTCTGAAATTCACATGGAATTTGGTCATCCACTCTGACTCCCTACATTGAAAGCAAGCAGAACTTCAAGTCTCCCGAGATTTCTATATAACATCCAGGATCTCCAGTGTTACCTGGCTTTTAATGATCTTCTTGGCCCTCTAAACTCTACTTTCCTGTACCTAATACTGTACCAATACTTGACTCATTTGCAGTTCCTAAGACCTTCATGGCTGGTCTCATGCCTAAAGTATAAATCATGATAGATTTCTACTCAAAATATTCTCCCTTCATCCCTTTCGTTTATTCACCTTCAGTCATTTCCTTGGACCTCAGCTTAAAGGTACCCCACACAAAACACCCTCTCCTACTGCTCTGGTGTAGCCTGGGTCACCTGATGTAAGGCACCCTCTATTCCCTGGCTACTGATGTTCCCAGTACGTTCTAATGGAACTGTGTGTGCTTTGTCACGCTCCTTTGCTAAATCACGATCTACTTCTTTGGTTTACCACCAAAACATAACTTGGCAGAGCAGACACTAAGTAGTAAACCCTGTTTATAGAGGAAAGGGGGGACTTGTGGATGTAGTCATTGTTTTAGAAGATATTTTTTAATTTACATATTCAAGATCTCTAGCTTGGGACCCTATGTAATTTTTCAATCTCTTTCATAACATCCTTCTGCCCCACCCATAGAGACTGAGCATCTATTATCAGGCCGTGTGCCACATGTTCCAACCCTCTAACCTCTCTGACCTCCAGAAAGATGCCCACACTCAGAGATCTCCCAATCAAGACTTTTCCTTAGAAGATTCCTTCTCAGATAGTCTGACACAGAATTAATTTGTTTCCCTCATTGCAGGAGGATGCTTCTGTTTAGTGCCCTGGAGGTCTTCTGTCTTGGATTGGTTCTATGTCTGCCCCTTCAACTGAGATGTAAATTCCTTAAGGAAAACAATAACATCTTACTCATCACAGAGTCTGAACCAGTCCTCAATAAATATTTACAGCACTAAGTAATATAGAAGTAACTGTACGAAAGATAACTGTGTACTTTAACATTTTTTAAGAAACACATAATATCAACTGTATTAACTGCATATCATGCATCACACTTTCATTTAATACTCTACATTCATTACCTTCGACATACTCAAAATTACAGAGTAGATGGCAGCATCTCCACAATGCAGAGAAGAAAACTGAAAATTGATTTTCAGAAGTTGTCAGAGATCGCACATTGTGAAAATCCAACATTCTGAATGTGGTGGTGAGCCAGTCCGGCCCCAGCCTGAGACCTTTGCTCACTGAGATAGCCTGGCTCCGAACAATCACATCACCCCGCCAGCTTACCTGAATGAAGCCGGGCTTGATTTTTTTTTTTCCCAAAACCCCTTGATTCTGGAAACAAAGCAGTTTCATAAAACGTTTTCTGGTATCAGTCATGCCTGCTCTAGCTTCCAGAACACAAGTCACCAACAGTCTTATGTCCTTGGGTGACTCCCTTAAACCGGACGACTCAAATATGTACATGCTCAACACTTGACCTATACACTTCAGAATCTATGCATCTGTGGTGAAACTAATACCCTGCCCTTGTGGTGACTGACCAGGGAGCATGGAGTCTCTGCAATGAAAAGTAAACGCATGGAAGAGAACTGTAGAAGGCAACAACAGCCGAGGGCCAGACTTTGTGTTGTTTCACACCCTGCTAAGTTGTTTGCCAACTGCCTCACACTCTGCTAAACACTACTTTTATCAGCCCACTTAATCCACCCAATTGCATAGGATAACTTCTGTTGGGTACACAAAGAATGAACTCACAACAGAGAAGTTAAACAATGTTTGCCTTGCTCCCCTAAGGAGGGGAGCAGTTACCAAACACAGTGCTTGTCTACCTCCATAGCATGCATCTGCCAGCAGGAAGATACCAAGATACCTACCCTGCCGAACCCTGCACAGACTCACTCCAAGGAGTGTGCTTTGGGTTGTACTCTTTCTGCTTAAGTGCTTAGAGCAAAACAAAGAAGGGCCCCCCAGGCACAGCAACCCAAATAACTTCTCACTCCAGGGGCTTTTCAGATCCCAGAGCCACTTTCCCAGGCATCTGGGTGTTTGTCCCAAATCCTGACCTATTTCCAATTTGTGTAATTACATTGTCTTTCTAATTGCCCTTGGGTGTTCGGCTGCATGGACCATCTCACAGTCTGTCCTCGGCCATTGAGCAGTGTTGCTAGGCAGCCATTAAACAGCTGCTTCTACCCACCAGAAGAAGTAGATACATATCTAAGGGGGATGAAATAGTCTTTCTGAGTTTCAGGGCTTAAAACAACAGAAAATTGTCTGGGAGTTCTTTGGGGGACAAAAGGTTTCAAACTCTGATGTCACGCATGTGTAAAAGATTAACCCAGAAATGAAATCATTGCCTTGGAAAAAGCATAACTGAATTATCGGGGTTTATGTTTTGTTTTTCTTTTTTTAAGCAAGTACTTCTTTTAGAGGTAAAACATCTCTCTTCCTCCCTTTGCCAGTTATTTTCACAATTTTCAAACTCTATCTTTTCATCAAAGCGCAGTGCTCTATCATTGGAAAGGGGAAGTGAACTGCCCACAGCAGGAAGCTGTCAGGCAGAGAATAAACTTCTATTCTTTGTTGGATCCAGGTAAAGTCCAGAGGCCTCACACAGGAGATCAACCACATTCAATCCAGATCAGAAAGTGACCATGAAAAGTCAATTCGTTCTAAAGGGCTGCGGATGTACCTAAATAATAACAGCAGCTAACATTCTGGGGACACCATACAATAGGCATTTTATGTACACTGTTTCTTCAATACCTAATAAAAGTCCAACAAAATAGATATTACCGTTGCTCCCATTTTACAGGTGAGCAAACACGATTGCAGAAGGGCTGGCTCCATGTGCCAAGCCCCCTGGATAATGGTCAGGAATCAAACCTAGGTTTCCCAGACTCAAAATCTTTATCCTTTGTTTCTTTACTGTACTATGTCCAGGCATTTTCATTATTGTGTTTTCTTCTTAGGCATGCCTCTGGGTCTTCTCAAGTGACTGTCTGTCTGAGAAAGCAGTTCTCAGAACTGAATCCACTTAACTTATGGAAGAAAGCTATCTGAAGATGAGCTGAGTCATGAATAATCAATTGGAAGAAAAGTCCAGTCTAAGGAAGAAAAGACACATAAGGACCAGAGCAGTCAACATTATTTTCTTATGAAAAGGACATCAAGATTGTCTGCCCCAACTCTCTGTGTACACTGGAAGCAGGGAAGCACCTTGTTCAGTCTCACTGTCACTCAACCAATACAAATGCTTCTCGCATCTCCAGAGATTCTGCATCATCAGCAGGTCCACAATTTATCATACAAACCAAGAGAACAATTATTGTGGCTGCCATGTAGACTGCAATACTAGGCTTAAGAATTAAAACTGTGCTTCTCTCTAAAGGTGCTATAAGACATACTAGCACCATGGCATCAGTTCATGTAACCATGGTTCACGATACTATAACAGAGACAACACATCTTTTATCCTAAGACAATAAAGTGTCCACCACCTCACTGTCACATACACAAGAACACTCTCTGCCCCATCCCTTTGTTGAACTCTCTATCATTTGACACTATTTAAAATTACTTACTTTCTTACTTACTTATCTATTTATTCAGATGTTTTTCTTATTCTCCTACGCTCTACTTGCTATGTAATACAAGATCCATGGGGGGGGGGCATGAATCATACTTATCAGAGTTGCCATTATACTCTCTTGAGTCTATTCACCGGTGACCGTATGAAGGACGATATATATTGGATGTAAGGGGTCAGTTCAAATACATTGTTTCATGTTTCATTTAGAGCTTCTCTATAGGGACCAGAGAGGTGGCTGAGCAGGTGAAGGTGTTTGCTGTCAAAGCCTGATGGCCTGCATTCCGTCTGGCAGAGCCACATATTACAAGCAGAAAACCAGCTGGCTCAAATCATCCTCTGATCTCCGTTAGCCCTCACTCACCTTCCTACACACATACACAAATATAACTTTTAAAAGCTTTCGAAAAGAAGAACTTTGTAGCAAGATGGAACAAAGCAAGTGAGGAGAAAGCTTCTACAGGTTTACAATGTACCATGATGTGAGCTTTGACTTCATACGTTTTAATAAATAAATCTTATTAATGGTGTGTCATCCCTCTGTAAACTCCTAGGAATCAGAAAGGAGAAAACCTGGATCTCTTGTGCCTGTGTGTGCTATGATGAAAACTAATGGAGACATTGCTCAATACTTCCAGATTCTTGCTATAAAAGTCTGCGCCAGCCCGGGTTGCCCATATGTGGGCCGCCAGGCCAAAATGGTGTTTCACAGTTTAGGTGCTGTTTAGTCTTCGAAGCATACTTTTCAAACGACAAAGAGTGAAATAAAAAAGGAAACTCTGCAAGAACTAATCTGGTGACTTCCTGTGGAAGATAGCATATTATAAGTTGCTTCCACATGACACGGTGAAGGGGAATTCAAGATAACAAAGAGAAAGAACTGAAGAGCATCACAAATGGCAAGGCGGGGTTAGGGTGGGTGGGTCAGTGAGGAGAACTCTAAAGCTCGGGTCCTGTGGGCAATCCTCTCAGCCTCCTGCTTCTCATTGTTAAATTCTGCGTGTGAGCTAAAAACAGGGAGAGGAATCCTCCAGTCACAGCTCTCCGTGCTCCACCTGTCTCCTCCACACTTAAGTACCTGAGATAACACCCCTTTGCTTAGATGCTAGCCCCCAAATGCACACTAACTGGGGAGGGAGTCTCTGCAGTGAGAACCCCGCTGGCCTTCAGGCTGAAATGCTTCAGAAGCAGCTTCCGGTTTGCACAGAAGGGAAGTTCCGGAAATGATGCCTTTCCTGCAGTAACTTACCCTCAGTCATCCCAGGCTTAGCACCAGGTAGAACAGGATGAAACAGAAAGGTCTCCACCTTCAACCAGCAGCTTTAACTTACTTGGTATCTATTCCACGAGGATGACACAAATCCTCTGTTGTCTCCTCACATTTGGCATAGACATCCTAAAGCACTCTACCTTTTTTCACAGACATTTTTTTTGCACAGGAGATTGAAGAGAACGTATAAGCAACATGCCAAGCACAATGGTTAGTCTTAATCAGTACTCAATAAATATCAGCTTAATACAGGAAGAAATGGAATATTTATCATCCTTCTTATTGTTCAAAGGTTGTCTCTAGACCTTCTGGAAAGAGAGGCTCCAATGACCAATGATAATAGTAGTTCAGTAGACTTCACAGCATGCACGCAAGGATATAATATTGGTTTGGGGCTTTCAGGCCTGTGACTATGCTGTTCTTTCTCTTAAATTGGATTCAATTTGTGAATTTCCTTTAAAATAGGGAACCAGTGTGAAAGGAAAATTTTAAGTTAAAAAAAAAAGCTGAGGCCAGGCAATTACTGGATATCTCTACCCTTTGGCCTCATCAAGGAGATGTTAGCTGAAAGGAAATGAGCTCCTAAGGGCTGGCGGATGCATAGGCACAGTCTGGACTCCTCAAAGGTAGCTTTGCCTCCAGGACAGAATAGCCAAGGTTAGTTCTTCAAAAGGAAGAGAGAGCCTATAGTTACGTTTTCATGTGAATTTTCCCTGCTAACATTCGGAGTGCGTTAAGCGGTCTCCATTCACCATCTTTCTGCAGCCTCTCAGCAGTTTGGTAATAGACATGAAATCATTCCCACACCTCCTCTCATATCCTGCAAGCCAATAAACGAATGCTTGCAGTAACATGGTGCCTGACAAGTCACATAGAGTCCATGCATGGTGGACAATTCAGTGGGCATTACTGAGCAACACTTGTGCTAGCCATGTGGTAGGCACAGAGGTTACAGTTGAAAGCAGAAAAGATAAGATGAGGAAAGAACAGGACAAAAACTGCCCCTGTTACTGTGATATGTCAATGTGACAACTGTTAGGACTTAGGGGGAAGACACGAGGATAGAAAGGTCAAGGCAAAATAGCAAATTCAGTGGAAGTGGTGACCAGAGGATAACTGACAAGTTACAACCCACCCAGGACCAGCCCAGACACCTCTACTAAGTGTATCCAGTTTATCATTCACAATCACTTTTGTGGGAGGGGACAGAACATGTAAGTTTAAAAGGAAGCAAAATGCTTACAGGTTGGGTGTTAAGAAAATAAATAAACTGAATTAGAGTTATAAGATTAAAAGTGCCCTGGAAGAGAAGTAATGCATGTGATATGTTCCCCCTTCCAACCTCTATCAAAAAGAAAAGAAAAAGAAGAAGAAAAAGAAGAGGAAGAAGAGGAGAGGAAGGAGGAGGAGGAAGAGATAGAGGAAGAAGAAGCTGCCACCACCTATGGTCTATAAGTTGAGAACACTGTAAAAGGAAGCAAAGAGGTACAGGAGATCTGGGCCTGCAACTTGGAGCCACCAGGGAGCAAGGAACTGACCAGGGAGAAGATGGGGTTAAGAATCAGCTTCAGAGATTAACAAATCAGCGCACAATTCACTTTCTAACTGAAAAAAAAAAGCATAAAGTTAGTCCCCAAAACCCAGAGAGTGTTCACCAACAACCAGGCTCCACAACTGAACTAAGACTCGGGGCATTGACTCACTCAAACTGGAACGTCGTATGTATCTAGTCTCTTGTCACCCCCTAAGCTGTCCCCTGGACTTTCCCACCATATTAGACTATATTTCTGCTTTCAGGATAACTCATAAAAACCACCACCTTGCAATGCACATAGTATGTGCTAGGAAAATATTAAGTAGGTTAATTAGCAAAAGCAAGTTAAGCTTGAAGGATGAATGCTGGGATAATCAAACCTGCAGTCTACTAGGAGTCAGGAGGAAAAATGAATCTCCTAGCTTAAATTTGGGTAGGGGAGGTATGATGGGAAAGGAGCCACTAGCATGCCTTCCTTGGCCCATTCTAGAAACTACTTTATCCATCCTTTGCAATTACTTTTAACCTTTGGGTCCAGAGATAAGAATTTCAGAATGTTGCCTCTGGTCACTCAGTCTCAAGCCAAATACACTTTTGTGTTTTGTTTTGTTTTGTTTCGTTTTTCTAGATCTGGTAATTCAAATACAAACAACAACAAAAAGATGTTTCAAAATCATGTGCTTCAGTTATGGTAAGAAAAAACTGACAGTTGATATATTTTCGAACAATGCTGAGCTGATGCCTCTGGGACTCTGAAAGCATCTCTTATCCCTGGGGAAGCAGCCATGAGACATTTATTAATTAGGACTTTAGTGACAAGTTCTCACCAAGATCCAATTCAGTGTTTCTGTCAAAAGCTGGGCTTATCTTCTCAGACAAGACGGGTTAATAATAGGCTTGTGGCTTTGGACTGTCCTTCGTTTCAACTCAGACTGTCCGGTGGCAATATCGTTTAGGTCATACCTCATGCTGTTTGCTAGATTTAAATCTGTAACCACTTAGGAGTATGTGCACACACACCATCTCGTCTACTCCACCCCCAGCCCATGTTTTTACCTTCAGAGCATCATCATCTCAGTGTGCAGAGAGAATGATGATGGGCAGAAAAATCTCTGATCTGAACTCAAAGGGTCATTAAGAGTTCTATAGGGGAAAGAAAAAAAGAGCTGTTGGGTAGTATGTAATCCAACTTTGTTGATAATAGCTAGCATCCTGGCTAGCTTTGGGGTTTTGTTAGGTTATCGTTTCTAAGCACAGTGGGTACAGAAGAAGACATAGGAAAGTCTGTCAAGAGTGCATTTGCTGCTTGGGAAAGACCTACAACTTCTGATAACAGTAGAGACAAAGTTATAGTAGCCCCCACACAGGAAGGCCCTGCATCAGACTCACATGGGCTCCTCATTTCCAGCTTTTCATCTTGGCGATAAAATCACTGTGGAGATGATTGCTCCACTTTGAAGATAATGAGGCTCAGCTACCTAGATGCTAAGCCTCCTGCTGAAGGATTTCTAATTAATAATGAGCAAGACCGGGAACTGAATAGATTGCTCTGAAAGAGATTGGTTTAGAGTCTGGGCCTTAGAGTCAAAGACAGAGCCATCCTGGGAAGCTTACCTAAGGAAAACTGTTCGCACATTTCTTTTCTAAATTATGAAGGTGCTGGATTCAGTCCTCTCCACAGGCCTTTCTAACTTGGTGTTCCAAAGGCTTCACAGTCCAGCCCAGGGCGAAATCAAAGCACTGTGTCTTTCTTCCCCTCTCCGTTCTCCCTGCCACAGCTCCCAGTCCCTCCTCATGATTCTCTAGACTGAACAAACCTCAAAAGTAAACCCAAGAAGAAAGCTTATTGCTATATTCCAGGGCTTTGGGGGGAAACGTGCTCACCTATTGGCCCCTGCAAAGCACTAAGAGCAATATTCAAGTTGTCTAAGCCACCAAAGGGGCCCCTTGAAGAGACTTAATGGATGCCAGAACCAGCATCAGTCTGACTGGTGCCAATGGGGCTCTGCATAATTTAGTATGACACTGTCAACTTTGAAATATCTTTGGGCAACAGCCTAAGTTTCGTTTGAACTACTTGAATCTAAAGAAGAAATAGGATCAAGAGAAGGGGGAGAATGTCAACGAGACTAGTTTCCAAAATACACATGGAGAGTGTGAGGAAAACTGTCTCAAGATTTTTTAAATGGAGGTCAGCATATTTAAATTAATATGTGACTGAAATTACAGGTGTCTATGTGATGAACTAAATGAGTATTCATTATAGGTGAGCAACCGTTTTCATCTGAGTGTTGAAACATACATATCTAATTAGACTTTTAAAAATATTTTAGTAGAGGTGAGATATTCCTATACCCAAACACAGAGACCACACTAAGTAAAGTCAGTGGGTTTATTAAATAAGCACTTCAGGTAACCAAATGAACCAGATAGAATGGAAGGAAACGAAGGATTAGGGTCAGGGATAGATGCGATCAAAACACATTACATAAAAAAATAATTATTTCAAAAACCCTTTTAAACATTTACTCTTTAGGGGAAGGTACAGGACTACTGGGTTCGAAGCAGCCTTGTACTGGGAATGGGAGGGTAAACAATAGAAACTTAAGTCCTATTCTGTAGACTGTGAATAGTTCATAAGTATGTTCCCTACGCTAGGCAACAAGCTGCATTCCAGAGACAGGATGTGGAATGACACACTCTCGGACAGTGATTTTCGGGTCCAGCATTTGTCCATACTTAACTTTGCCTTTTGGATTTGTATACAAAGTCTAGATGGCCTTTATGTTTCAGTAAAGATACTTTCTCCCTTGGCACATGTCTTAGGATTTCCATTGTTGTGGAGATAACATGACCAAGACAACTCTTATAAAAGACAACATTTAGTTGGCTTACAGGTTCAGAGGTTCAGTCCATAATCATCATGGCAGGAAACATGGCAGCATCCAGGCAGACACTGTGCTGGAGTTCCTGAGAGTTCTGTCTTGTTCCGAAGGAAAACAGGAGAAGACTCTTAGGGAGCTAGGAGTGCCAATAAAAGTGATTTCATCTACATGGAGGCCAGAACAAATATAAGCTCACACACCATTACAGCTGGACCACAGCTGAGAAGAGTGTACTATCGCGTGATTCACAGGAAACTGTTATGATCATAAGCATTCCCCTCCTCTGTCCTGTCACACTGGCTGAGAGTTGCCCAGGGAAATCATTCCAAAACATTAAAAAATTAACCATCAAAATCAAAGAATTGCACTTACTGCTTAGAAGGGAAAATGCAGGATGGTTAGTAGTACCCACTTGTATTTCCAGAACTCAGGAGTCTGAACAGAAGAATCCCAACTTGCGGGGATATTTCCTATTGTCCTATCTCCCCACATCACCTCCCCTACAAAATTAAGTGTGGTAGAAAAAAATACTGAGGTAGTTTGAATGAGACATGTCCCCCATAGGCTTCTACAGTTGAATAGTTGTTTCTGAGTTGACGCTGTTCGGTGAAACTTCGTAGGTAAGGACTGCTGTGTCACTAGTATGGGCTTTGGCAGTGTTAACTCTCAGCCTACTTCAGTTTTCCTTTAATGTTTTGTGCTTGTGGTGAATGTCATGAACTCTCAGCATCCTGCCTACCACTTGCTTCTGTGTTCCCTGGCCTTAATGGACACAAATACCTCTGGAGCTGTAAACCAAAATAAACTCCTTTTGGGTCAATTGCTTCTGTTCATGGTGTTTTATCACAGTAACAGAAAATTAACTGAGACAAGAAGTGGGGGGAATACATTAGCTGACTAACTTATTCTAGACCAGTGGTTCTCAACCTTCCTAATGCTGTGACCCTTTAATAAAGTTCTTCATCTTGTGGTGACTGTCAACCATAAAATTACTTCCACTGCTACTTCATAACTGTAATTTTGCTACTGTTATGAGTTATAATGTAAATAATTTTGGAGATAGAGGTTTACCAAAGGGTCATGACCCACAAGTTGATTACCAACCTGTTCTAGCTGGAATATAATGAAGCTGAGAGTGAAGACTCTGAGGGAACATGAGCTACAATGTAAGGTAGAAAGAAAGAAGTAATTAAGAAATACTCAATACTATTCATAAAAGAAAGGATACATACATATATATCCTTGAAGGCTATGAATATCCCAGCGCAGGGAAGGGAAAAGATGTCATATGGCTACAGGAAGAGACAGAAGTAGCATTGTGACAATGCTGACCTCACAGCTTTGTCAAGGCACTAAGCTGTTTACCAATCATTTTCCCTCAGATCCAATGTGATGCCTCTGGAGCCCAGGCACTTGTCCATACCATTCTCCTACTGTGTATGAAGCCTGACAGCTATTGTTCTTTGCCCTATGTGATACTAATAACATCTCAAGAAAGAAGAGCCATGGGCCATCTCTTCTTACCTGTTGGCCATGTGCTCCCTGACAATAAGAGAGTTGAAAAGAAAACCAGACACTGTCATATCAAAGACAGGAGAGAGTTAAATGTGACTGGATTAACATAAGGAAAAAATGATCTCACTAGTACTGACAGGAAAATTGATCTCAGCTTAAAGGTGTTGTGTTTCTGAACCACTCCCTTCCCTGATTTTCATGCCACATTCTTAAATCCCATGTTTGACACATTGCTGGGTTACAGAATGGGAAGAAAGGAAAGGACAGTTGCTGTTTGGAAAGCAGCTATTTTGTCTTCAAACCTGAAGGTCAGACTCTGTGTCTATAATTTGCGGTGAAATTAAATAAAATGGTTTCTGATTCTCTTGGAATTACAGATTCAGTCTCTAGGGGAGATGAGAAACAGAAGCAGTAGATCTATAAATAAGTGGCATACCGAGGGAATTGTGGCTGAAGATGCCAGGGATCATTTTCTCAAAGGGCAGCTATGTGTTTGTAGAATCAGGAATAAAGGGGGATACACAGGCCTCCCCTACGCCACCATGCCCCACAACAGACATTACTAATTGATCACAGTGACCTTTCCTACTAATCTCATATGAAGCCTTAGAACTCTTTGGGACCAGCAGTTCAATAGCTGCTCTCAATCTTTCAGAGTGCGCATCTGATTTGAAATGCATTTGCCATCCCTGGTCCCCATTGAAGAGAAACAATAATAGCCACAGCTGGACAGTATGATGAGAAGTCTCATTTTTTTGTGTACAGAGAGTAGGCCTGTTAGGGTTCACAGGAAAGCTTCGTATAGAAAGAGAGACATAAATGGGCTATAGAAATCACTGAATAATTTAAATAGCAAAATTAAACAAGAATAAGGCAAGAAAAAGCCATATTCTCTTTCAAGACTTCCCACATATGTGGCTCTTCAAGACTCTGTCCCAGCGCCATATCTAATGCACACACAGTGAACCCCCCCAACCCAATCTCAGCCTCTCATGGATCACCTCAGTCATGTTCCTGTGCTATTTTATCATTGTCACAATGTTTAATCTGAGTTGGTTTGCTCTTCAAAGTTCTTTTCTGTCTCCTAAGACAGTTCCATATGCCTCTGTTGGTTTCTATTAACATCTACCCGACTTGTTAAATGTGTGGGCATTGCAGCAAAGTAGATCTGAGTCCTAACCCCGCTTCTCCTTAGCATCTAGGAATCCTTGGGTGAGGTAACTGGGTTCTCAATTTTCTTCTCTATAAATGGGGAAAGAAAGAAATAGGACCCAAGATGTGGTTTGTTCTAAGAATTGAGAAAATCTCTTAGTTACCCAGCAGAGAGCCTGGAACCCATTATTGAAAGGGACATAAAAGTAGCCCTACTTTATGTATGTTGGGGACACCTGTTTCAGACCAAACCACTGTCTATACCATGGCATCTCAAGATTGAGTAAAAACAATGTTGTTCTCACAATCAGACTGACAAGGGATGGAATTAGCCTTTGTCAAAGCTTGGGCCAGCGATTCCACTAAATTCTCACTTCCTGTGTACATGAGGGGGTCAGTCTAAGCTGCCCTTGTGGTGGAGAAATGCAAATTATTGCCAGGGGTTGTTGCTTAACAGGTGGATATCCCTTTTACAGATGGTATTTTATCACGTTTTTCTTTTACAGTTTCCCGAAGAGGAAGATACTAATAGGCATTTGAAATTTGAGAACCCCAAACACTCCTCTATTTTAGATCCACTTAACGCTGGAATAACCACAGGTAGTCCTTCTCACTTGAACAAGAACAAGATGGCACTGAGAAAAGACTGAGGACACTATCAGAAAATGTCAAACCAGATCCCTTCCAAGTGGCCTTTCCATGAAGAATTTCTCTTAACTGGAATGTAAATTGGATGCTATTCTAAAGATTATTTTATCTGATAGAACTAGAGGAGACAGTGTCTCCCCGCTAGGGGAGAGGAGGTGTTCATTTTTGAACTACAAAGCCATTCTAATTCCTGCTCTTTAAAATTGTATCTCTGAGCCGGTAGAAGAGTTCAGAACTCTGCTGACAGCATCCGGTATCTTCCTCTAATGAAAGCCCTCACTGTAGCCTTTAACCCAGTGGCCCCCAAGTGGCTACAGAAATGCCTTGAGAGGAGGATGAAGCAGCTTTGTCTCCATTATTCACAGCACCCGACCTCCAGCAAATAATTCTATGCTACTGGAAATGGCCCTGAGATGCATAACTCACTTCACAGCATCCACCAAGGAGCTGTCAGACAGCGGTTCTTGCAACCATGTGTCAGATTTAAAGCTGTGACCTCAAAGAAATGCAACATGCCTCACATCTCATTACACAGAGCTCAGAGCCACAGCCTCAGAGTCCAATCGGCTTTGTTCTGGCTGCCAGGTCAAAGCTGTTGTTTGCATTGAGAGAAGTTAGACTCTCTTAGGTTCCTGAGGGTGCAGCCACAGCGTCCCCCACTACACACAGACTCTCTCTCTCTCTCTCTCTCTCTCTCTCTCTCTCTCTCTCTCTCTCTCTCTCATTAAGAGTCAACCCCGATTCCACCATCCATCCACGTTGACTGCTTACTGAATAGCCTGGAGGGGCAGATGGGTTTCAGAGTGGCAGTGTTAATGATCGCACTGGCTCTGCAGAACATGATGTTGAGAATGCTGAAATGGGAAGGGGAGCCACCAGACAGACAGCAACACCTGCCTTAGATGCAATAGTAAAAACGGGTGTCCTTATTTCCAAACGACACCGCTTACCTTCTACTGCTCACATGTATCTTTGCTACAGCCTGCAAGTCCACCTTCTGCAGCAAAATATCCTACTCTTCTCCATCATTATCAATCTAACACACGTGACCCATCACATCAGCTCTCTGTGACCCCTTAGTGTGGTGTATAAATCCCAACACATTTGTGTCCCAATCCATCTCTCCAGTCTTTTCTCTTCACTTCCCACTACAACCTGATATCCAACTCGCCCTAAATCCCTCACCATCCGTGTTCTCAGATGACATTGTTCTTCCCTGGCATGCCTTTTCCCACCTTACTTCGCTTGCAAATTTTCATGCATCCTTCAGTATCAATTCAAGTTCCTACGCTGTCCATCTTAGGTACCTAAGATCTTTCATCCATATAAGTATTATGATGGGCTTTGTACCTCAGTTTAATTAGTCAGTGAAGACCTTTTGTTACAAATCATAAAAACATATTTAACTAATTAAAAAAATTTCAAAAAACATATTTAAAAAAAAATGAACTCTTTATTCCTGCATATTAGTGAAAAGTTGGGGCACTGAGACACCAAACACTAGATCAGAATGTTCCAATGACTTCTTCCTAGATGCCTACCTCCTCTCTAATAACTTGTCCACTCTTTTCCAAACATCCAAGTCTGCTTTGGTCATCCCCTAGCTGCAGGTCTACACACAGAGTGTTCTTTCCTAGCAGTGCCAGCAGGAGAATTGCATCATAATGACTGGACCAATCACATAGATGGAATTTTCTGATAAGTCAGGTTCCTGTAAGTCAGATCCCTGAAGCAAACTGATAAATCAACTCAGCCCAACCATGTGTCCTAGCGGGTCAGAGCAGATTCTATAAAGGAAAGTTGGGCTTGTGCTTGGCAGTAAAATAAGGAATAGTTCCAAGCATGAAGACTATCAAAGTGCATATACACACAAAGTGAAACCTTAGAGTTTATATTTTTATCTTACTCTGAACCCATGGTCAGTAGTACTCAGGGCAGAAATCTAAAGGACAAGGGGAGGACAGTACCATTTCTCAGCTCTGTGGAAGTGTGAGGGCCTCCGTCAGCCCCAGGGAACATGGTTATTAATTGTG
This sequence comes from Mus pahari, assembly GCF_900095145.1. Taxonomy (NCBI): domain Eukaryota; kingdom Metazoa; phylum Chordata; class Mammalia; order Rodentia; family Muridae; genus Mus; species Mus pahari. The sequence continues at coordinate 36,709,984 of NC_034604.1, forward strand.
TATGTTTATGGAATATTTCCCCATTCTATGAAACAATTTATGAGTCTTGCGTAGCATGCAGAGACAAGCATTCCTCTGGTCCCTGCTTGAAAGGCAGAAAAGGAAATTTATGTGGAGCGTTGTTCTATGTGTATTCTTTACTTTCTGATGAAATGTATTTCAGTTTGGAGGTTTATTAATAGCACAGATTCAAAACCAATGCAGTTGTTACAGAACTACTTATACATGACCAACAGAAAATAGTAAAACACTTTACCATAGAGACAAAAGATAAGGAATTAAAATGAATAAGAAAAGATAGGCCCTGTTAATACATAAAAGAAGAAAAGGGGATGAGAAATTGTACACATGTGTGTACCTGTGGGGGGGGGGAGGAGGGAGCACATGTTATTTGGACTTTCACTTGAAATTATATTTAAATGTTTAAGCCTTGATATGAAAAGTTAAGCCCTAGAACCTTCAGCTAATCCTCGAAATGTCTAAGAAGGCTTGTAGAAATGTTGACTTTTTACTTAACATCTTCAGTGAGATTTTTTTCCCTCTGCATCTTTAGAAATATCTCTTTCTGTGCTTGGTATAGTAGAAAACACACAGCTGTTTTAGTTTCAAGAGCCAATAAATGGGACTATGAAAGTTGTGGACTTGGAACCATCTGAAGGAGAATAGGAGAGCAACAAGAGAGAGCAACAAAGCATACAGCATCCTGAAAACAGAAGTGGGGGCAGCTTTTGGTGGCCAGCAAAAGAAGAGGGAAACTGATGGGGGAGAGCCGTGTAAAAGGGGAATAGAACAAAATCTGATGACTTACATCATCAATTTGTAAAAGGCAAGTCATAAAGAAAATAAAATGTTTTTATCACCTTTAAACAAGAAAATATATAAATAAAATCTACTCTCTTCCCACCCCTAAATGACCTACACTCCAATCTTTGCCTGAAATGCTTGGGTTCTGTGGTAAAGCAATTCATCTAGAAGCACTTGTGTTTCCATGACAATAGATCCAATGGCATCACTTCCAAGTGGAAATGCAGCATCCCAGACACAGAGACCTAATAGAAAAGAACATCTTATACGATTTTATTTAAGATGCACAGAGCTGGAAAGACAGATCAGCAGTTAAGGGTACTGACTGTTCTTCCAGAGGTCCTGAGTTCAGTTCCCACATGGTGGCTCACAACCATCTGTAATGGAATCCAATGCCCTCTTCTAATGTGTCTGAAGACAGCAAAAGTATACTCATGTACATAAAATAAATAAATCAATTTTTTAAAAGGGTGCACATTTAATAGGTACAATATCCCAGGAAGCTCCTAGGTATTCCATCCCCCACAATATCTTTAATGCTGGTACTCGTTATTCATGTTACACATGAGAAGACAGTTAGGCCCAGGGCTCAGCAATATGCTGGGAACTGCTTCTCAGTAAGTGATAGGACCACTTTGGAAAAACTCACCTAACACCTAACACCAAGGGAAGGTCACACTTTTGACCACAGCTTTTTGTTACATAATAGTATTTTGCCAGAAAATGAGTTGGTAGTGAAGCAAGCTTCATTTCAAAGTCCACCTCTACTAGTTGCCAACTAGTAACTTAGGTGGGTTACTGCATCTGATTCTGGGTCTGGGTCTGGGTCTGCTACATGGAGATAGTAATATCAGATCAGCCCCTGGTATCATGTGTTACACTCAAATGTCAGCTTTCTTCCTGTAGGCATCTATCCTAGAAAAAAGGAAGGAAGGAAAGAAACAGAGAGAAAAAGGTTGATTGATTGATTGATTGATTGATTACTTTCAGACTTAGTATTGCAAGGTAAGAAATCATTGGGGATTTTAGATTACACAAATTCGTCTTGGACATTGACATTGATCCAAACATCATATTAGAATTTGAGGGAAAAATGGAGCTGTTGATCTGCACATTCCAGAAACATCAAGGTGCTTGACTCAATATTCTTTGTGACAGAGCTAGTGAGTAAAAGTTGACAAGATGAGTCTAGCACAGTATCAATCATGTAGAAGTCCTTCTCAAAGACAGGGAGACTACAGCCAAGGGAAGTTTCTTGCTCTGGAATTACCCAGGTGGTGGTTCTGAGAACCTAAGAATCCTATTGAATCAACACCAAAACTGATCTAATTAATTTTATTTAAAATGTATTATCAAGACAAAGATGGAGAGAGAGAGAGAGAGAGAGAGAGAGAGAGAGAGAGAGAGAGAGAGAGAGAGAGAGATGTGCATGCCATAACACCCATGTGAAGGAGGCACTAAAAATTAAGATAAATCTAGGCATAGAAAAATAGCTGTCAGTTTATTTCCAAACACTTAGCTGTTGAATGTCCTGTAGACATGAGTCCATGTATAATTGGAGTCTAATTTCACCAACTCCAGTATAAGAAAAGACTAAAACCATCTCCATAGCAACAGCAGACTGAACGAATTCACTTTGGGTACTAAACTAAACACACAAGCTATATTATATGATATAAACCTAACAACTATGTTTCAATGCAACAAATATAACTATCATCCACATTACAGATACAAAAAGTGATTCACAAGCAGCAATCATCTTTTGCAAGCCTGAGCACCTGGCTTATTTAACTTTTGCTTATGAATGGAAGATACCTAAGTTCAAACCAAGGGTTTGATCATCCCATGTAACAAGAAGTCAAAGACAGTGAGATCTGAAAGTGGTTGATTTGGTTGACGGATGGCATAATGGTGCTGTTAAAATCAGATCCGAAATTCCTTCTAATCTCCCAGCTGCACCACCCACAGGCTCTGCTAACCCTTGACTCCTTATCTAGCATGACTTCCTAAAGATTTCTTTTATGAGACTGAAACTCTCTTCAGGAGTACAGTCCCATCCTCCTTGGCCCCTTCATCATTGACTAGAAGTATGTCAACATGTATTCCTAAGTCAACTACTTGAGAAACCACGGGATTACCGTTAGACTAATCAGACCTCATGATGCAGGGTAACACTGCAAATTGGTCAATTAAGATTAGCTGAAGTGAAGGGAGAAAAAGAGGCAGATCAGGTGTTGGCTGCAAATATACAGCAGTGATTACAGCAGCCAGTATGTCAGTAAATGGCAGCCACAGTTGTGTACAAAAGAAGTATTGTTCACTTGTTTACTTAACTGTAAAGTACATTTACCCCACAGGTCAGATCACAAGGTTGTTTTATCTCGGGGCTAACCATCCCAGAATCCTAATACTGCTATTAATTCAACCTCTTGAGAGCCAATCATTGCACTGGGATAAAGATTCTACTGCAGTTGTTACAAACCTGAACAACTTTCACCTTTTAATGTCACTTTCTGCTCTGTTTCCCATTGGTGCTCAGATGATCAGTTGAAAGTTTGAGTTGGATCATGCTGTTCCCCTACTTAAAACCTTTCTGTACCAACCACTGTTATAGGGATGGAGGCCAAAACCTAGAACATAGTCTGAGAATATAGCGTCTCTCTCCTGCCTCTCCCTACAGTACAGTGCCTTGCCTCGGCCCTAACCACACCAGCCTTTTCTACCCCCTTCCTCTCTCATAAGCTATCTCTCACTCAGTCTATCACTCTCCCCCTCCATCCCTCCTCCTCCCTGTCCCTCCCTCCCCATCCTACTCCCCCTCCTTCTCTCTCTCCCTCTCCCTTTCCCTCTCTACATATAGAGAGAGGGAAGGAGGGAGAGAAGAAAGGAGAGAGAGAGAGAGAGAGAGAGAGAGAGAGAGNAGGAGAGAGAGAGAGAGAGAGAGAGAGAGAGAGAGAGAGAGAGAGAGAGAGAGAGAGAGAAAGAAGAGAGAGATTATAAGAAGTGTGATTATTTTCCAAGATCTTTTTATGATCCATGTATGTCAGTGGCTGAAACAAGACAACAACTGTATTTTCCTCAATTCCTTAAAGTGTACTGCAAAGAACAAATAAGAAAGTGAGGAAAGAAAATGGTGTAGTATATGACTGAGAGCCTAAATTTGGCAACCAGTAGTAGTGGAAACTTTATATATTAAACACATCCCGGCAGGGTTGCTTACACAACCTTCCTGAGAGTTGGTTGCTTCTGCAGTGAATGAGGGTAACAACTCTGATCTTAGAAGATTTTTATGGTATTCAGTGAGATAATGTAGGCAAAACATTTAGCCCCGAAATGGAAACTATTATTAACAAACCCAATTCCTGTAACTGCGTAAATGTTCTTCTCAGAAAAAGTTGTCTTCATACAGAGCCAAACTTTTAAATAAAGCAATAGAATGATTTAAGGTAAACAAGGTTAAAAACTATTGTTATCCAGATTTCAGGCAGTAGATGTGGCTGATTATGAAAAATTCAAAAGAAGGAGCACTTGGCTTTTTGAGCCACATTAATCAACATTGAACTCAGGGCTACCATGAAACTTTTAGATCTAATACATCTCTGAATTTGTATCAATTTGGGGAGCATCCAAAGCCCACTACTAGATCAGATTTCCCTCATGCAAATCTCTGTTCTGTACATTAATTCACTCCCTTCTGCTCTTTTATTACTTGATGTTAAGGTGGAGAATTCTGAAGGTTTGTACATCATAGCTGTCTTCTCTGTCAGCCTGGTTGTATGCGACAAAAAAGAATCAGGGAGAATATGTCCCAAGCGTTGTGCAGGTCCATGGCAGATAAACCATTCCCCAGTATTTTACAGCCGCAGCACACATCAATAGTCAAGCAGGATGTGACTCCCACCAAAACCTTCACAGGTTCTCATTCTTTCTCAGAGCAAAGCTTTGATGTGTTGCCTATTCTCCATGCTGGACCTAAGAAAGAAAGTAGCAGCTGAGCTGCATAACAAGGAACACAAGGACAAACCTAGCTTGGGTAGAAATCATGAACCTGGTCTGAGACTTCTACAATTGATGAGCTAAACTCCAGAAACAAATAATTACTTAACTAGCGAATGTGATACTAAAACAATTTGAGCTTTTCATTTGCATCTTTCAATACTATGAGGGGGAATTACACTCATAATTTTGTAAAAATTCACTCTTCTTTCACCTTTCTTTTTTATTTAAGCTTTTAATTTTTTTCTCCTTTTAAAATATTTTAATTATTTAACACAATTTTCCCCATTTTTTATTAGATATTTTCTTTATTTACATTTCAAATGCTATCCTGAAAGTTCCCTATACCCTCCCCCTGCCCCTGCTCCCCTACCCACCCACTCCCACTTCTTGGCCCTGGTGTTCCCCTGTGCTGGGGCATATAAAGTTTGCAAGACCAAGGGGCCTCTCTTCCCAGTGATGGCCGACTAGGCCATCTTCTGCTACATACACAGCTAGAGACACAAGCTCAGGGGGTACTGGCTAGTTCATATTGTTGTTGCACCTACAGGGTTGCAGCCCCTTCAGCTCCTTGGGTACTTTCTCTAGCTCGTCCACTGGGGGCCCTGTGTTCCATCCAATAGCTGACTGTTCTTTCACCTTTCTTTTGCTCTAGATTTCCTTGCATTTTAAACCAACAAAGGACCAAAACTGTCAGCCTGGGATGACGCATCATAGGAACTTGCTCAGTACAATCATCATCATCATTAGCAGCAGAGAAAATGAAGAGGGGCTGGGGACTCTCACACAATGTCTGGATAGCATCCGGAGATTTGTTCTTTTGTTGTTGTTGTTGTTGCTGTTTTGTCTTTTTTTTTTTCTTTTTAACTTTAGTTGTTAACATTACTTCACCTTTGCTCCTCTTGGAGAACTGGCATTTCCTATGACCAGTGCTGGCACCAACAGGATGAATCTCTAAAGGCCAAATCTAAAAGCAGCTTTGGCCCAAGAAATCTTTTCAAGCAAATGTTCAGAATTCCCAACAGGGGGAAAGTTCTCATGAAGCAAAAACTTGTTTCCTCACCCATATTTCATTTTTTATCATATTCATTCTCTCTGTCTCTATGTCTCTCTGTCTTTCTGTCTCTCTTCTTCTTCTTCTTCTTCTTCTTCTTCTTCTTCTTCTTCTTCTTCTTCCTCCTCCTCTTCCTCTTCCTCTTCCTCCTCCTCCTCCTCCTCCTCCT
>NC_034604.1:36716029-36719808 GCF_900095145.1 Mus pahari
TCCTCCTCCTCCTCCTCCTCCATCTTCAGTTCAGGTAACAGACTATATGAAGGAGAAGAGAGAACACTAAGAATGTATCAGCCTTGATTTCATTTACTGGACCTGTAAAAAATTAAAAACACTAAAATATTCCATTTAATTTTATCTCATCCAAAATCACCAAGGCCCTGAGAAATACACACAGCAATAAACAAACAACCCAAAAAGACTGGTGCCACCCACATTAATACCTTTTCTATTCTGAGAAAACACTGGACAAATCCAACTTATAGAGGAAAGGGTTTATTTTTCTTATAGGTGACAATTCATCATCTGATATTTATTCACTAGAAACATTACTAGAAGCAGCTGACTAAAATCCTTCTCTTTGAGCTGTCAAAACCTGGTCCCTTTCTCTAGTCCTGAGACACTGCAAAATTTCCCCCTTCCATGTTAACATGGCCATTGATAATGCTAGTGTTCTGATCTTGTGTGTGCTGCCATTTCTAGGAGGAGTTCAAGGGAGGGTATCTGAGAAGGGTTGGATGGAGAAAGGCAGAGGGAAATGATATAATTCTTTTACACTTAAAAACATTTTTAGCACCCAGGAGCTGAGGCTGTACCCTGTGGAACCCACTGTGCACTGTCCCTACTAGGAGAGAGCTGTTTCTTTCAGGGGTGCTACCACTACCAGGCTCAGAGGTGAGATCTCCGCCTTCTTTCCAATAACTGTCTGGAGCAGAGTGGCAAGGAGGCACGGGAACAGTGGAACGGCTGTGACAGGACCCTGCAAGTTGCCATCTGCACCCAGAGATTGGGAAGTTCCAGAGCCCTCGGTACAAAATTCTACTATGAAAGTGCTGGTCTTCCAGCAGTGATGACACAGGCTTTAAGACCCACAGAAGGAAAAAAACTCCAGCCAGAGACAGCAAGACCATCTAACACCAGAGACAACCAGATGGCAAAAGGAAAATGCAAGAATATTACCAACAGAAACCAAGGTTACATATCAGAACCCAGTTCTCCCACCACAGCAAGTCCTGGATACCCCAACATACCAGAAAGGCAAGATGTAGATTTAAAATCACATCTCATGATGCAGATAGAATATTTTTAAAAGGACATAAATAACTCCCTTAAAGAAATACAGAGAACACAGGTAAACAGGTAGAAGACCTTAAAGAGGAAACACAAAAATCCCTTAAAGAATTAAAGGAAAACACAACCAAACAGGTGAAGGAACTGAACAAAACCATCCAAAATCTAAAAATGAAAATAGAAACAATAAAGAAATCACAAAGGGAGACAACCCTGGTGCTAGAAACCCTAGGAAAGAGATCAGGAGCCATAGATGCAAGCATCATGAGCAGATTACAGAAATGGAAGAGAGAATCTCAGGGGAAGAAGATACCATTGACACAACAGTCAAAGAAAATGCAAGATGCAAAATATCCTAATACAAAACATCCAGGAAATCCAGGACACAATGAGAAAACCAAACCTAAGGATAATAGGTACAGAAAGAGCAAAGATTCCCAACTCAGAGTGCCAGTAAATATCTTCAACAAAATTATGGAAGAAAACTTCCCTAACCTAAAGAAAGAGATGACCATGAACATATAAGAAGCCTACAGAACACCAAATAGATTGAACTAGAAAAGAAATTCCTCCTGTCACATAATAATCAAAACACCAAATGCACAAAACAAAGAAAAATATTAAAAGAAGTAAGAGGAAAAGGTCAAGTAATATATAAAGGCAGACATATTAAAATTACACCAGACTTCTCACCAGAGACTATTAAAGCCAGAAGATCCTGGACAGATGTCATACAGACCCTAAGAGAACANAAATGCCAGCCCAGGCTACTAAACCCAGCAAAACTCTCAATTACCATAGATGGAGAGACCAAGATATTCCATGACAAAAACAAGTTTTCACAATATGTCTCCACAAATCCAGCCCTTCAAAGGATAATAAATGGAAAATTCCAACAAAAGGAGGGAAACTACACCCGAGTAAAAGCAAGAAAGTAATCTTTTTTCAACAAACACAAAAGAAGACACACAAAAAAATCATAATTCCACTTCTAATAACAAAAATAACAGGAAGCAACAATCACTTTTTTCTAATATCTCTTAGCATCAATGAACTCAATTCCTCAATAAAAAGACATAGACTAACAAACTGGATATGTAAACAGGACCCAACACTTTGCTGCACACATGAAACCCACCTCAGTGACAAAGAAAACACTACCTAAGAGTAAAAGGCTGGAAAATAATTCCCAAGCAAAGGGTCCCAAGAATCAAGCTGGAGTAACCATTTTAATACCAAATAAAATTGAGTTTCAACATGAAGTTATCAAAAAAAAAAAGATAACTCATCACAGGAAAAATCTACAAAGAAGAGCTCTCAATTCTGAACACCTATGCTCCTAATGAAAGGACACCCACATTCATAAAAAGAAAATTTACTAAAGCTCAAAGAATACATTGCACCTCACAAAATACCAGTGGGAGACTTCAAGACCCCACTCTCAGCAATGGACAGATATGGAAACAGAAACTAAACATAGACACAGTGAAACTAACAGAACTTATGAACCAAATGGATTTAACACATAGCTATAGAACACTTTATCCTAAAACAAAGAATATACTTCTTCTGAGCATCTCATGGTACCTGCTTAAAAATCGACCATATAATCTGTCAAAAAAAACAGGTCTGAACAGATACAAGAAGACTGAAAAAATCCCATGTATTCTATCAGATCACCACAGACTAAAGCTGGCCTTCAATAGCAATATAAACAATAGAAATCCCATGTATATGTGGATGCTGAACAACATGCTACTCAATGATAACTTGGTCAAGGAAGAAAATAAAGACTTTTTATAATTTAATGAAAATGAACCCACAACATATCCAAAGTTATGGGACACAATGAAAGCAGTGCTTAAAGGAAAACTCATAGCTGTATGTGCTTCCAAGAAGAAACTGGAGAGAGCATACACTATCAGCTTGACAGCACATCTGAAAGCTCTAGAACAAAATGAAGCAAATACACACAGAGGAGTAGACAGCAGGAATTAAACTCAGGGCTGAAATCAACCAAGTAGAAACAAAAAGAACTATTCAAAGAATCAACCAAACCAGGAACTGGTTCTTTGAGGAAATCAACAAGATACATAAACCTTTAGCCAGACTAACAAGAGGGCACAGAAACAGTTTACAAATTAACAAAATCAGAAACCGATGAAACCCAAAAAAATTATCAGATCCTACTACAAAAGCCTTTACACAACAAAACGGGAAAATCTGGTAAAATGGACAATTATCTAGGCAGATATCAGGTACCAAAGTTAAATGAGGATCAGATACAGGATCTAAGCAGTCCCATATCCCCTAAAGAAATAGAAACAGATGTTATTAGTCTCCCAACCAAAAAGAGCCCAAGACCAGATGGGTTTAGTGCTGAATTCTATCAGACCTTCAAAGAAGACTTAATACCAATACTCCTCAAACTACTCCACAAAATAGAAACAGAAGGAACACTATCCAATTCATTAAAAAAGTCACAATTACTCTGATACATAAACAACACAAAGACCCAACAAAGAAAGACAACTTCAGACCAATTTCCCTTATGAATATCAATGCAAAAATACTCAATAATCTTTGCTCCGGTGCACTGCCGGGGAGAGAGCGGACTGGAGAGGGGACCCGCAGCTGGACCCGATCGTCCTGCGCCTCTCCTGCCCAGGAGGGGTGTTCGCCTGGCGGCTGTCCGCAGGCCG
>NC_034604.1:36719819-36742820 GCF_900095145.1 Mus pahari
CAAGTAGTGGGAGTGGGTGGGTAGGGGAACAGTGGTGGGGGGAGGGGTATGGGAATCTTTCGGGATAGCATTTGAAATGTAAATAAAGAAAATAAAAAAAAAAAATACTCAATAAAATCCTCGCAAGCCAAATCCAAGAACACATCAAAACGATCACCTGTCATAATCAAGTAGGCTTCATCCCAGGGATGCAGGATGGTTTAATATACAGAAATCCATCAACGTAATCCACTATATAAACAAATTCAAAGACAAAAAACACATGACCATCTCATTATATGCTGAGAAAGCGTTTGACACAATCCAACACCCATTCATGATAAAAGTCTTGGAAAGATCAGGAATTCAAGGTCCATACCTAAACATAGTAAAAGCAATATACAGCAAACCAGTAGCCAACATCAAAGTAAATGGAGAGAAACTTGAGGCAATCCTACTAAAACTAGGGACTAGACAAGGGGACCCACTCTCTACCTACCTATTCAATATAGTATTTGGAGCTTTAGCCAGAGATATTAAACAACAAAAGGAGGTCAAAGGGGCACAAATTGCAAAGGAAGAAGTTAAACTATCAATATTTGCAGATGATATTGTAGTATACTTAAATGATCACCAAAATTCCACCAGAGAACTCGTAAACCTGATAAACAACTTCAGTAAAGTAGCTAGATATAAAATTAACAAAACAAATTAGTGGCCTTCTTCTCCTAAAAGGATAAACAGGCTGAGAAAGAAATTAGGGAAGCAACACCCTTCACAATAGTCACAAATAATATAAAATACCTTAGTGGGATTCTAAGGACCTGAAAGATCTATATGACAAAAAATTCAGGTCTCTGAAGAAAGAAATCTAAGAAGATCTCAGAAGATGGAAAGATCTCCCATGCACATGGATTGGCAGGATTAATATAGTAAAAATGGCTATCTTGCTGAAAGAATCTACAGATTCAATGCAATCCCCACCAAAAGTCTAACTCAATTCTTCATAGATTTAGAAAGAGCAATTTGCAATTTCATCTGAAATAACAAAAAACATAAGATAGTGAAAACTATTCTCAACAATAAAAGAACTTCTGGTGAAATGACCAGAACTGACCTCAAGCTGTACTACAGAGCAATTGTGAGGAAAACTGCATGGTATTGGTACAGTGTCAGGCAGATAGATCAATGGAATAGAATTGAAAACCCAGAAATGAGCCCACACACCTATGGTCACTTGTTATTTGACAAAGGAGCTAAAACCATCCAGTAGAAAAAAAGACAGCATTTTCAACAAATGGTGCTGGTTCAACTGCTGGTCAACATGTAGAAGAATGCAAAATGATCCATTCTTATCTCCTTGTACAAAGCTCAAGTCTAAGTGGATCAAGGACCTCCACATAAAAACAGATACACTGAAATTAATAGAAAAGAAAGTGGGGAAGAACCTCCAGCACATGGGCACAGGGGAAATTTTCCTGAACAAAACACAAAGAGCTTATACTCTAAGGTCAAGAATTACCAAATGGGACCTCATAAAATTGCAAAGCTTCTGTAAGGCAAAGGGCACTGCCAATAGGACAAAACAGCAACCAACAGATTGGGAAAAGATCTTTATCAATCCTACATCTGATAGAAGGCTAATATCCAATATATACAAAGAACTCAAGAAGTTAGACTCCAGAGAACCAAGTGAACCAAGTAACCTTATTTAAAAATGGGGTACAAAGGAACTGAAGGGGGCTGCAACCCTGTAGGTGGAACAACAGTATGAACTAACCAGTACCCCCTGAGCTTGTGTCTCTAGCTGCATATGTAGCAGAAGATGGCCTAATCGGCCATCACTAGGAAGAGAGACCCCTTGGTCTTGCAAACTTTATATGACCCAGCACAAGGGAAGGCCTGGGCCAAGTAGTGGGAGTGGGTGGGTAGGGGAGCAGGGGCGGGGGGAGGGGTATGGGAAACTTTCGGGATAGCATTTGAAATGTAAATAAAGAAAATAATAATAATAAAAATTATTTGGGAAAAAAATAAAAAAATAAAAATGGGGTACAGAGGTAAACAAAGAATTGTCTACTGTGGAATACTGAATGGCTGAGAAGCACCTAAAGAAATGTTCAACATCCTTAGTCATCAGGGAAATGCAAATCAAAACAACCCTGAGGTTTTATCTCACACCAGTCAGAATAGCTAATATCAAAAACTGTGACAGCAGAGGCTGGCAAGGATGTGGAGAAAGAGGAACACTCCTCAATTGCTGGTGGAATTGCAAGCTGGCACAACCACTCTGTAAATCAGTTTGGTGGTTCCTCAGAAAATTGGACATACTACTACCTGAGGACCCAGCAGTACCACTTCTGGGCATGTACCCAGAAGATGCTCCAACATGTAATAAGGACACATGCTCCACTATGTTGATAACAGCCTTACTTGTAATAGTCAGAAGCTGGAAATAACCCAGATATCCTCAACATAGGAATGGATACAGAAAATGTGGTACCTTTACACACTGGAGTACTACTCGGGTATTAAAACAATGAATTTATGAAATTCTTAGGCAAATGGATGGAACTAGAAAATATCATCTGGAGTGAGGTAACCCAATCACAAAAGAACACACATGGTATGCACTCACTGATAGATAGATATTAGCCCAGGAGCTCGGAATTCCCAAGATACAATTCATAGACCACATGAAGCTCAAGAAGAAGGAAAAACAAAATGTAGATACTTCAGTCCTTCGTAGAATGTGGAACAAAATACCCATAGAAGAAGTTACAAAGTGTGGAGAAAAGACTGAAGGAAAGGCCATCCCAAGACTGTCCCACCTGGGGATCCATCCCATATACAGTCACCAAACCCAGATACTATTGTGATGCCAAGTGCTTGCTGACAGGAGCCTGATATAGCTGTCTCCTGAGAGCCTCTACCAGTGCCTGAAAAATACAGAGGCTCTCAGCCAATCATTGGATTGAGCACAGGGTCCCCAATGGAGGAGCTAGAGAAAGGACCCAAGGAGTTGAAGGGGTTTGTAGCCCCATAGGAGGAACAACCAACTAGCACGCCCAGAGCTCCCAGGGACTAAACCACCCACCAAAGAGTACCCATGGAGCGACTCATGGCTCCCTCCAGCTGCATATATAGCAGGGGATGGTCTTGTTGGTCATTAATGGGAGGAGATGTCCTTGGTCCTATGAAGGCTCTATGCCCACTGAAGTGGAATGCCAGGGCCAGGAAGCAGAAGTGAGTGGGTTGTTGAGCAAGGGGAGAGGGAGGGGATAGGGGGTTTTCAGAGGGGAAACCAGGAAAAGGAATAACATTTGAAATGTAAATAGTGAAAATATCTAATAAAAATGTTCTCATTAGAAATTTTTTTTAAAGAATAAAGTATATTTTAAAACCTCAACTCAGGCTCACATATTATAATAAATAAGCCCCAGTAACCTATACAACTAGGTCATAGAATTGTTCCTCCAGGGAACAAACCTTTGGCTATGCAGTATGCCGCTAGTATGGATCTGTGGAAGAGGCAAAATGTGAGTGAATGTGTTTAACTTCCTGAACTGCATAACCAACTGCCTTTCCTGCTTTCATTACACAATTCTTGTAGTTATTCATTCAATGCCTGGCTAGGACAGAAAGAAAACTGCTACAAACATATAAGTTTCTGGAAGAAAGGAACAAATAAAACTGACATGTTAAATACCTTCAGAAAAGCTATGTTGGCAGAGATATCAGAGAAGGTATACCCATGAAGTCTGCCCAATATGACTGCCTTAACATGAGAGAATAAAGATGTCATCAACCGAGGCACTAATGTGAAGGGGGAAGTTTCATGGGGCTTTGACTCTGAACAAAGAACTACAGGCAGTGAAGGAATGCTGAGTTGGAAAAATAGTCTTCCCAAGGATGAGCCCTCAAATTGGTTATCAAATACTTAGTGATCAGCATTAAATAATATACATATAAGTGAGCAGAGCAGATTGTGTTATATATATGACAGAAAAGGCAATATATATATATATATATATATATATATATATATATATATATATATATATGACAGAAAAGGCAGGGGCAGAGATGCATGGGAAGGGTTGGATAGAGGAAAAGGGAAATGATGTAATTATATTGTAATTTCAGAAATCCAAACAGAAAACAAAAATTTAGTTTGGTCTTATTTCCCCATTGATCAGAGTTCTCTGGGTCCTGTGGAAAAGAGAAAAGATGAGGTATAAAGAAAGGACATATGCTGCCATACACGAAGAATACTCAGTTAGTGGTTGGTTGCCTTATGGTTAATCATAAGAAGAAAATTAGATGCTTCAACAATACATCTTATGAGTATGTTAGATGTTTGGGGTAGAGGTAGAATTACTAACCAATCTTTGCTCTTTGTAGAAATGCATCAATCCTTTCCAAAGCCAAACACATTAAATAAATTACATATATGTAACCATTAGACTGAAAAATCCAGATTTTTTTCAATATATGTACATATATATGTATATAATATTCTCCTCGGTGATATATATATATATACCAGATTTTGCTTAATGATAATATATACATATATAGGTATTGGTGGTGCACACCTTTAATCTCAGCACACTGGAGGAAGAGGCAGGCAGATCACTGTGAGTTCAAGGCCATCCTGGTCTACAGAGTGACTTCCAAAACAGCCAGGGCTACATGGAGAAACCCTGTCTTGAAAAACTAAAAAAAAAAAAAGACGAAAAGAAAAAAAGTATAGACAATTGCATGGAAGGATGAATGGATGGATGGATAGATGGATGGATAGATAGATAGATAGATAGATAGATAGATAGATAGATAGATAGGCATAGAGACAGACAGGTCAAAAAGAAAAAAGAAAGGTAAAAGAAAATAAAACAAATAGTGAAATATTGAGTTCTCTCTCTCTCTCTCTCTCTCTCTCTCTCACACACACACACACACACACACACACACATGTGCACACATACATACAATGCCACATTAACAAAGAAGTATTTAGAATCAATCCTCCCCTTCCCCTCAGTAAGTGTAAATAGACTCAGAACTATAAATGTGCAATGGTATAAGAATAGACAAGGACAAATCAAACAGAAAATGTTAGCATACCTAATTGTACAAGAACATCTAATGTTAAATAATTAAAATGAATATGATTGTTTAATTCAAATTCAGCATCTAAATGAGTGGGGGAAAGATGGATGTTTTAATAAGTGTTTAGGGAATACTTAGTGAATATCATGGAAAAAGAAAACAAAATTGGAACCATTTCTCCTCTATGGACCAAGTATAAACTCTAAATAGGTCAGCTATCCACTCAGTATTGGAAGACTAGAGGTGCCTTCCTCTAAAGCTGAGAGAGGGAACTCTACTATGATTCAAAACTGTAGTTGTTGGGTAAGGTGGGGAACGCATAATCCCTGTGCTCAGGAGACTGAGTGGAGGATCTCTGGGAATTTAAGATGGGGCTATAGTGAGACACTGTCCCCAAAAAATATGTGTGTAATGAAGAAAGGATTTGATAAGTTTGATATAAATTTAAAACTAAAAACTACTGAACTTTAAAACCTCTATAATTCAAAATAATATGACCACCCAGAGAAAAACATTTAGTATTTGCATTGATAATAAATTAATATTTTTATAGCAAAAAGGAAATAAACCAATAATTTAGAAAAACTAGTCATGGATTATAAGGAGATAGTTTGTGAAAAAGAATTGTAAATGCCTCCTATCCCTGCAAGAAGAGAAATACAAAATAAGACTGTACTTGTGACTCACTTAGAATCAGAAGAGTCTAAAAGACCAATAAGCTACAGGTTAGGTAAATTATAGGAAATAAGTATTCTCCTATATTGCTAGCACAAAATGGAACAAAGTCTTAAGAAAAAATTGATACTATCAAGAAAAATTAATACTCATTTGCCCTTTGAGAAAACCCACTTTTAGTATTCCATTCCAATTGTAGAAAATAGCAGAAGATATGTGGTAAAGTGAGTTCAATGTGGCAGAACTTATATCAGTACATCTACAAAAAATCAACTAGAATCAAAGAGACAGAAGCTGGGGGAGGGGGTGCCCATACTGCAGACCATGAGACAGATCCTGTCTGTTAGACAGCCTGCAAGTAGTAAAGAGTTGTTTCAAAAAATGGTAAATATGCTATTATTTGGTAAATATGCTATTATTTGGTTCTTTAGAGAAACTAGTTGGTGAACTCTAAATTTGAATCAATGTGATATATTCAAGGCTGGATATAGTTCAATGATAGAGTATGTGACTATCAGGCATGCCCAGGGTTCTACATTCTATCTCCTACATCAGCCAGGAAGAAGAGAAGGCAGAGAGAGAGAGAGAGAGAGAGAGAGAGAGAGAGAGAGAGAGAGAGAGAGTCTGCCCACCCAATGGAGAACTGTGCAGCTCTAAAGAACAACTGCAATGGAATAAAAAATAACACATCTATCTCAACACCTTAGTTTGTGATGATATTTAAAAAAAACAAATAATAAAACAGCCTGTTGGCCACTTTTAAAAAATATGTTGCTTTTCTCTTTCTTTTTTTTTTTTTTAAATATTCTTCTCTCATACAATACACCCTTACCTGTTTGCCCTCTCTCCACTCCCTTCAGTCCGTCCCCACCTCCTTCCCTCTCCGCCAGATCCATTCCTCTTGTTTCCTTTCAGACAAGAGCAGGCCTCCCAGGGATATCAATCAAAAGCAACATAAGACCAGGCACAGACCCTCATATCTAGGCTGGGCTAGGCAACCCAGTAGGAGGAAATGGGTCCCAAGAGCAGGCAAAAGAGTCAGAGTTTCCTGTTCCCATTGTTAGGAGTCCCACAAGAACACCAAGCTACACAACCATACTATAAATGCGGAGGGCCTATGCAGACCCTGGCAGGCTCCCTGATTGTCAGTTCAGTCTCTGTGAGCCCCACTGAGCCCTACTTAGTTCCTTTATTTTTTTGAGATTATAATGCAATTCCATACCCATAAAGTCTCACCAGCATGACTGCCTAAACGTGAGCTGAACAAAGGCAGCAACAATAGACATGCTAAATTGGACAGGGTTGGGGCAGGCCACAAGCCTATTGTTCAGTTTCTGAAGAACGCCAATTAACAAGTAAAAAAGAGGGGAGCACTGGCCTTGCTTATCCTGGGTGACCCCACTATCTACAATAGGAGTGCTTCCCAGAATAAATGAGAAGCAGTGATAAATTTAGACTGCTGCAGTTTCTGCCACCCTGAGTTAAAGGGCTCTGGATAACAAACACTGGATGTGGCACCGCTACACAGCCAGGCGTGACAGAACACCCAAGTGTCTCCTGGTGAAAATAATCATCACCGTCTACAGAATGACGAAAAATGAAACCTCGGTGTGACAGAGCCTTTAAACCTGCTTCTTGAATCATGCAAAATGGAGATGACCAACAAATACATTTACTGATTCCATAGGAGAAAAAAAAACAGCAAAATACAGACTCTGAGAAACTCTATCCCTTCCAAAAATAAAATAAAATGAAGGATAGAATTTTTCCCCAACGATTAAGTTGCAAAGAGACTAAATAAAAAAAAAAAATGTAGATCAAAGGAGACACGGGAGACCTATAAAGTTAAAATAAATGGATGTTATTCTAATCATAAGTCAAAGCAATTTTCAAAAAGGGTTTCTATAACAACTGAGGAAATGTAAAGAATGATACCTGAGAACTATAAATCATTGTTTTATACTATGTTGGTACTGAGACTGGATTCTTAAGAGACTTCTTTGATGGCTAATTTTATGTCAACTTGATACAAGCTATCTGAGAAACAGAAGCACCTCAAATGAGAAAAATGCTTCTACAAGATGAGGCTGTAAACAGATAAGCCTGCAGTGCATATTTTAAATTAGTGATACATTGGGGAGGGCTCCCCTTCGCCCTCTGTGAATGGTGCCACCAATGGGCTGGTGGTCCTGGGTTCTATAAGAGAGCAGACTGAGCAAGTCATGCAAAGCAAGCCAGTAAGCAGCACTCCTGCATGGCCTCTGCACCAGCTCCTGCCTCTGGGATCCTGCCCTGTTGGAGTTCCTGTCCTGACTGCCTTCAGTGCTGGACTACAGATGTGGGAATGTAAGCCAAATAAACCCTTTTCTCCCCAAGTTGCTTTTGGTCATGATGTTTCTTCATAGCAATACTAACCATAACTAAAACAAGTTCCCACCTTCACATACTGAAATAGTTGCCCAACAAAGGATGCCATGGCTTTGATAGTCATCAAAATAACATGAAGGCACTGTGACAGTGAATGAGGATGTAGATGAAATAAGCCAGGTGTTGTGCACATGGGGATTTGCTATGCTATCCTACCTCTGTATGTGTAAGATGTCTCATTAGTAAAAAAAAAAAAAAAAAAAAAAAAAAAAGTGTTTAAATGAAACCAGAATAAAGGAAAACTTAAGGATGTTCATCCATCTCAAGGTCTGAAAAAGAAGTATGCATTATGACATCAGGACTGATGGAACTTTATGGTCTTATTAAAATTTCACCACTGGGCTCCTGAGTGGCTCTTTGGAAATCTGTCCTCCTCTCTGAGAAGGAGCTCTGTATTACCCACAGATCTCTTTGTTTATAGATCCATTCTGCACCTCATAAGTTTCTTGATGTAATCACTCACTCCCAAATTTAGTTACAAAGAAGAATCACCCAGTCAGGCTTTTTTCCCAATTCACACCTCAGTCCCATTCAGCTCTATTGAGTCAGAATCCCTCCCTATGGTGAGGTCTTTGAACTCCTGCTGGTCCTGATGGAATCAACTCTGAACTCATTCTAGGCCTAGACCATAGATTAATATTTCTACAGCTTCTCCTGATAACTGTTAAGATGTTTAATCAACCTCTCCTAGTCTTAACATAGCATTTGAGTACTTCAAACTATATTGTTATATTATGCCTATGTTATATACATTTCTGTGTGTAATATACATTTACATGTTTTATAAAGTACTTTAAGATACTATTACAACTCTTAGGTTTGTCTTCAAACTAGCTCTTGAATAGTAATTAATAATCATTTACACAATCATGGGATGGGTTGTGGCATATTTCCTATACCATTTTTGTTGCCACCAAGAGCACTCCAGTTTTGGAACATTCTTTCTTTTATTCAAGAACTGCTTTGTTTTGTTTTGTTTTGTTTTTGTGCCTGACACACAACAGTGCTAAGACACAATGGTGAATGAAACACTATCACACAGAGGTGATTAGTAATCATAACAAATAGGGTGATAAACAAATGGGAAGATGAGGTTGGAAGTGGTCTGTTTTAGAAATGACATTCTAGAAAGATCTCTGTGAAGAAGTAACATTTCAGCTAAGATGTCATAAAAAAAAAAAAATTGTGAACTGGTGGGGATGTGCAGCATAAAGAGAAGTGCAAACCAAAGCCTCGGGCAAAAATCCTTCTACGGAGGAGCAGAAAAGGCATCAATTGGCTTGTCACGGTCAGGATGCTGTGTTAGATTTTACAACATTAAAGTTTTTAGACAGCAAAGTTTTTAGAAGGAATTGCTAACAACTAAACAAAAGAAGAAGCCATCGGCTTCCTAGAAGAAAGCCCTACCACCAGGAGCCAACCTTTATAGATGAGAGATTAAATTCCAAACAGAGAGAATGGAAACTTCCTCAATTCTAGCAGAGGGAGAAATGTGGCCATTGTGTTCCTGGGATTCCACCTAAAGACCCTCAAGCCCAACTTGAGCTGCAAAGATGCAGAACCATCAACTACCAGGGCCCAAAAGGCCTTGGGAGTATTCCTTAAGTTGATTGGGTGGACTGGAGTCTAGACAGCCTTTCCAAATTTTAAGAGCGGCATAAGAGTCACAGAGATTTCACCCTGGGAAAGTCCTGTGGCTTCTAGAATATCAGTAAATGGAATTCTACCCTAAGGAACACAGATGGTCAGAGGAGAGCATCAGTCAGAACCAAGACCTGATTGGTAGTGATTTTTGCAATGCTACTCATTTGCTGCTTTAGAAACTGAATGAGACAGGGTGCCAAGAGAAGTAAGGCTCCAATGGCTAGTATGGGGCCAAGGAGAGGAAGAACCCATGCTACCTTGGGGTTAGAGTACCAAGGGGTAAAGGTGTTGGGAGTATAGCGTGCATGGAGGATCCCCCGGAGTTCTTTGAGCATTTGTACATCTTGTTCGACCAAACTAAAACAAAAGCTTAATCCATCAAAGTCCACAGTTCCAGGAAAGTCTCTAAATGTACTAACTTTGCCTTTCTGTTTCTGGAGTTCCACTTCTCACTAACTGTTCCTGTTAACTGAAGTATGTCAACCCAATATACGGTTTTTGTGCTTAAAAGCTCACCCTAAGGAAGGCTCAGGGCTACACTGGGATCCAGAACATCTAGTGTAGTCACCAGCTGGCTAATAAAGACTTTCTATTAGCTTAAACCCATGTTCAAGCAGTCTTCTCTCGTGGATACCCCACGACATCAGTTTATCTAAATTTCTGTGAGCTACTGAACAGATCCAAAAACCCAACACATTTGTTTTAGGAATCTTCAATGTATAGGATGCTCTGATCAGTCTTAGTCAGGGCCAAAAGAAGCCCAATGCTATCCTCAACAAGCCAAAATCTATCAGGAAATAAAAGCATGCAAATAATTATAAGGGAGCTAACTAGAACATTGTAAAGCATTTCATCAGCATGTGGCCCCTTGGAGTAGTGAAGAAAACCCCTACAGAAGAGACATGTGATAGGGAGGTGGGTTCAAATCCCAAGTGCTGGGAAGGATGTTTACACACTTCCTTGAGTAGCATTAGTGGACCCAATTAGTTCAGAACAACACAAAGCTTCCTTCCCTTCAATCAGGTTTTCTTGCCTGATTGTATGTATAATTTCATCAGTATTCTTCTTTATATAGTCTCAAGTGAAATCCATTTGTTCCAAAAAGATACAGTAAACTTCCACACACAAAGTGTCCCTAAGGACACTTCACACATTTCACAGACTCACAGAGAACAGTTAACTTCATGTCACATTGCTAGTAAATAAATCTCTGATTAATTCTGTGAGTGTCTGCCCCTCATCTTCCTTATCTATAAATGTACCCCCTACTCAAGGGCTGAGGACAGACAGAGGCCTAAAGACCTCAGGAGGCTATAAGATCCCTACTCTGATCATTTCTAGCTGCACTCAGCTTGAAATAAAGCAAGCTTGTGTCCTCCAACAAAAGAACTAAGACTCAGCTTGAGTTTCTTGTTTAGGTAGCTCAAACTGAGAAAATATCTGGCACAATGGAAAGCCATATTCTGCAATGAACGTATGGAAAGAGATAATGTCTCAAATGGCTGGTTGAAGAGAGGGGGAAAAAATCAGATATGTGGAAACAATCAGGGACACAAAACAATAAAGTGGAAGGAAGGAAGGAAGGAAGGAAGGAAGGAAGGAAGGAAGGAAGGAAGGAAGGAAGGAAAGAAAGAAGGAAGGAAGGAGAAAGAAAAGAAAAGAAAAGAAAAGAAAAGAAAAGAAAAGAAAAGAAAAGAAAAGAAAAGAAAAGAAAAGAAAAGAAGGAAAGTAACTGGCTTGGCTCGTGATGATGTTTCTGCCTCCTGCATCTAATCTCTGGGACCCTTTCAGTAAGCTACTCTCTTCTAGTTGCTTAAATTAGTTATGATGTTCCTGCTCCTACAGCCAAAAGAATGCTGTCATTAAGACCAGGAAGGTGATGATGGATGTGCACACAGCTGGGTGTGGAAGAAATCACTGTTCTGATTGACAAAATAATTCTTGCAAGGCAATACTTTGTGTAGTCACATCGTTGTGCTCAGCAGCAGGTCTTGTGCCACTTCTGTGCATAGCAGTGACAGCCCATGTCCAGCAAGGGTTGGGAAGCACTGTGCCTTTCATACAGTCCTGGTCACAGCAACTTGACAGCGGACTCTAATGGATCCCACAGCTGGGGTTGGATGGCATCTGTCTGTTTCAGCAATGTAGACATCCCAGCTGGTTTCCTTGTTCAGGTGCTTGGCGGAGAGGGACACACATAGAAGAGAGCTGTTCCCCCCAGATCAGAAACAATCATGAAGAATTCTCTCCAGGGGCCACTGTCAAAAGTACAGTGTAAACAATAGGTAGGAAACATGAAAACTTTGTAGAAAATCCAGCTCCCCTCTGAGAATAAATTCTACATCTACCAAGAAAAAAAAAATGTTCCCCATTCCTGCTTCTGCTTTCATGGCATGGCCTTCTACCATGCCTTGTCCCCTTTCAGAATTCTCTTGGGTACATAACACAGTTACTTATCTTCTGTCTTTCACCAGAAGATAGACTCTAGATGGGTAAACTCTTGGTCAAGTTCACTTTTATATATTATGTTTTATAGCTTCATGCATGCAATGTATTTTTATCATATTCACCCCCTGACTTCTGCCCATAACTCCTCCCAGACCTATTCCCCTCTGCCCCACCCTTCTGATTTCATGTCCTTTCTTTCTCCCATCAAGTCTCATTGCCCTTAACCATATTGAGAACCTCCCTTTGCTGTATACATTTGGCATACATGACTAATAGGAAACATAAGGAGTCAGATCCCACTCTATGTGGTAGCTGTGATTTGTGAGCTCTTGACAAGAGATGTTTAGAACTAAACCATGCCCCCCTTCTTCTATATTCTGTATGACTGGGCACCCTGACTTCTGTTTCTGTATACTCAAAGCCATGATGCCTTTAACCCACCTGATGCAGGAGCTAGGCTGAAAAGCAACTGCACTAAGCTAACTATGGTGGCTACACAGTAATTGACTACATCATGCCCAGTTTTGGAATGTGCAAAAATTATACCTGCTGCTGCCAAATTAGAAACGGCTTCCAAGTACCCGATGCTGCATTCATCACCATGTCCCAGAAAGATGCTGACGGACGGTTTTCAAAAACTTCAAAGGACTCTTGCAATAATTGCATATTCATTAGATAAATTAGTTCTAGATTATTTTTAAAACTGTAACTTAGAAAAAAACAGAACAACAAAGAACTGAATAGAATTATGCAGGAATGGTGTTTAGAATATAAAAATGTAGAATACTATTCATTCTTTCTGGAAGCATTAAATGGGGAAATAAAATGGAGGTGAAACAGTAAACCTAAACATTAAAAGGCACATAGAGAAAATAGTCTGCCTCTATGAAACTTGGCCCTTAGGAGCTGGATAGTTTTGCAAATGGTTTTAGTTGGTGGGCGGGGAGGTGGAGGGGGCACGGCATATACATAGTGTTTCCACTTCTGATACAGCAGAAATATCATTGGCAAAATAATAACCACTATTACCACACTATTACCAGCCTGAAGTGGATGACTAATATGCTTTGACCAAACAAGTATCTGTAGGATCTTGATAACTGAAGAGCCACAATCTAGTATAAGAGACTTGGCTTTATTTATTTTTTAAGACTCCATTATGCACAAAATAAACACCTACCACTTCACCTAGATGTGTTAAGCAGGGTGAAGAGTCTCGGGATGTGGGAAGTACAGAAAAGCTATCAAAGGAGCATCAGGTGACTCACCGCTTCCTGCCCTGAAGTAAGTTGCAGATTGGAAAAACATATTCTAAAGTCTCAGGGCCAGGCAGGAGGTGCAAGAACTGGTGTCCACCAGGTGGTGAGGTTTAATGGCATGCTCTGCTCCCGAGGCCACATGTGTACGATATTAAGGTATAAATTAAAGAGCCCAGTAGTAGCTCCTATTTGTTGCCAAAACCCCTTGAGGTTGATCATTTCACCATATGTGAGGGTTGGCTGGCTTTCACCTGGCAGAAACATCAAGAAGCAGCTCAGTGCTGCTTGTTCCAAGGCCAGTCCTATCTTCACGATGATAGCCACAGCACTACATGAATTAGTGAGAAAGGAAAACATGGAGAAAAATGATCAGAGAATGAAACTATGGTTACAGATTTCATCGAGTAACTCAAAGGAAAGCAGAGAGCCAAGGAGGATCATAAAGGATGTTATTACATTAGGGATGGGACAGTTTGGGAACACCAGCATCTCTAGGCAGTGTAGTACAATGGCTGAGAACAGGCACCAGGAGCAGAAAAACATGGACTCATATCCAGTTCAGCCCTTTGCTAGCTCTGTGGCTTTGATTCACTTGGCATATATCATTTTCTTCTCCAAACATCACTTCCATCATATGCAAAATGAGAGTGATAATATGTACCATGTAAGTAGAGATGTAATGATATCGCATTAGAGCCTGAAGAATTTAATAAAAATATAACAAAATTATTATCAGTCATGGTGATCCAGTATATTGATTTCCTAAGGCTGCTAATAATAAACACTGCAGACTATGTGGGTTAAACAATAAACATTTTTCCTCACAGTTAGATAAGTCCAAGATCTTGGTATCTTCTGATGTCTCTTTCCTTGTCTTGAAGTAGTCACCTCTCCTCTTTATGTGTCCATACTTAATATCTATATGTCTGAATGTTTTCTTCTTGAAAGAGAAGAAAACCTTATAACTTCATCCTTAACAGCCTTGTTTGAACTTGGCTACCTTTTCAAATTCCTTTTCCCCAAAAGCATTCATTCATAAATACTGAGAGTTAGAGACTTAACACATGAACTGAGAGAGGATGACAAAGTAATACATTGAAAGCAGTCTGGCAAGGATCAACACTGTTGCTCAGAGGAACACCCATGGAACCCTCAAAACACAGGAACCTAGAGACTGCCTGGGATAGGAGTCTTCTGGTTTCCCTCTGCTCACAGAGCTGATCCTGTGCCACATAGCTACATATACAAATAACACCAGGAAAAAACTGCTCTCCCAGAAGTGCCTACACACTTGTGAGCACAGGTTAGACCACCACTTCTCTTCAAATTCCTGGTCCAGTAGGGACCCTTCGAGAGCCATCAGGACACAGGAACTAAGGAACAGCTGGGGACAGGATCCTGCTGGTTTCTCTCTGCACCCCAGAGCTGACCCTGTACCACAGCTCTCCATACCCAAATTCCTCCCAGACAGAACTGCTCTTCCAAGAGTACTGATACACAGGCTCACAGGAGAAACAAGCCAAAGTCAGAGACAGAAAGAACAGCTAACATGAGAGATAGCCAGATGGCAAAAGGCAAACACAAGAACATAAGCAACAGAAACTAGGACTCCTTGGAATCATCAGAACCCAGTTCTCCCACCACATTGAACCCTATTTAACCCAACACACCAGAAAAGCAAGACTATGATTTAAAATCACATCTCATGATGATGATAGAGGAATTTAAGAAGTTATATAAAGGGGGCTGGTAAGATGGCTCATCAGATAAGAGCACTCAACTGCTCTTCCAAAGGTCCTGAGTTCAAATCCCAGCAACCACATGGTGGCTCACAACCACCCATAACAAGGTCTGACGCCCCCCTTTTGGAGTGTCTAAAGACAGCTACAGTGTACTTACATAAATAAATAAATAAATAAATAAATAGAAGTTATATAAATAACTCCCTTAAAGAAATACAGAGAACAGGGGTAAACAGGTAGAAGACATTAAAGAGGAAACACAAAAATCCCTTAAAGAATTAAAGGAAAACACAACCAAACAGGTGAAGGAACTGAATAAAGCCATCCAGAATCTAAAAATAGAAATAGAAACAATACAGAAATCACAAAGGGAGACAACACTGGAGATAGAAAACCTAGGAAAGAGACCAGGAGTCACAGAGAGCATCACCAACAGAATACAAGAGATAGAAGAGAGACTCTCAGGCACAGAAGATACCATAGAAAACATGAACACAACAATCAAAGAAAATGCAAAATGCCAAAATCTCCTAACCGAAAACATCCAGGAAATCCAGGACACAATGAAAAGACCAAACCTAAGGATAATAGGTATAGAAGAGAGCAAAATTCCAAACTTAAAGGACCAGTAAATATCTTCAACTAAATTATAGAAGAAAACTTCCCTAAACTAAAGAGATGCCTATATACATTCAAGAAGCCTACAGAACACCAAATAGATTGAACCAGAAAATAGATACTTCCTGTCACATGATAATTAAAGCACCAAATGCACAAAACAAAGAAAGAATATTAAAAGCAGTAAGGGAAAAAGGTCAAGTTACATATAAAGGCAAACCTATCATAATTACACCAGATTTCTCACCAGTGACTATGAAAGCTAGAAGATCCTGGGAAGATCTCATACAGACCCTAAGAGAACACAAATGTCAACCTAGAATACTATACCCAGAAAAATTCTCAATTACCATAGATGGAGAAAAACAGATATCCTATGACAAAACCAAATTTACACAGTATCTTTTCACAAATCTAGCCCTACAAAGGATAATATTGGAAAATGCCAACACGAGGAGGGAAACTACACCCTACAAAAAGCAAGAAAGCAATCTTCTTTCAAAAAACCGAAAACAGGATAACCACACAAACATAAAAATAACATCAATAATAACATGAAGCAACAATCACTGTTCCTTAATATCTCTTAACATCAATGGACTCAATTCCCCAATAAAAATACATAGACTAACAGACTAGATACGTAAACAGGACACAGCATTTTGCTGCATACTGGAAATACACCTCAGTGTCAAAGACAAACACTACCTCAGAATAAAGGACTGGAAAACAATTTTCCAAGCAAATGGTCCCATGAAACAAGCAAGAGTAGTCATTCTAACATCGGATAAAATTGACTTTCTACAAAAAGTCATTTAAAAAGATAAGGAGGGACACTACATAATCATCACAGGAAAAGTCTACCAAGAAGAACTTTCAATTCTGAACATCTATGCTCCTAATGCAAGGGCACCCACACTCATAAAATAAACTTCACTAAACAAACAAAACAGTTGTCTCCCTCTACTAAAAGGATAAACAGTCTGAGAAAGAAATTAGGGAAACAGCACCATTCACAATAGTCACAAATAATATAAAGTACCTTGGTGTGACTCTAACTAAGCAAGTGAAAGATCTATATGACAAGAACTTCATATCTGTGAAGAAAAAAATCAAAGATCTCAGAAGTAATACAGACTGGTTGTTACTGCTGTGGGTTGCTATTATCAACTGTTACTTGAACAGCCTTGCTTCAGGAACGTAATCAGGCTTTAGACAGAGCAGTCCAATAGCCTTAGAGCTGAGATTTGAGAAGGCTCTACAATCCTCTGCAGAGCTTGGAACTGGACAAATGCAAACACCTTTTGAAGCTACTGTATAGGAAAAGGTGGGACGAGAAGGAAAAGATAAGGAGAGCTGAGACTTGAAGACAGGGACATTAAGAAAAGAGTAAGAAATTACCATGAGAAAAGGGCAAGAGTCTTGGGTGGAGGGGGCCTTCTGAATCTGTCCTGACTTTGCCTTAATGAATCAATCAGAAATTAGGCACAGTCAGATCAGGCCCTTCCTGATATACCCCTTCATGTCACCCTGCTAGTAGAGTTTCCTTATCCTAGCAACAGTGTGTTGTGTCACACTGTAGCGGGGGAAAAATGATAGTTACCCAAATATAAGACATGCTATACTTTTTGTGCAGTGGTTTCTCCTTCCTCTCTCAGGTCTCTTTCACTCTCTGCTCAAAACATGAAGCACTGTTTCACATTTATTCCTTTATCTAATGCCCATGACCTCAATGGCTCTATTATTTGACAGCTAAGAAAATGTGAAGTCAAGTCAGGTATAGTGTTTTACACCTACAATTCAAGTTTGGGGTCCTAAAGCTGGAGAATTGCAGTTAGTCTAAGGCCAGCCTGGAAAAGAATGAAATCCTGTTTCAAAAAAGCAGAGACAGCCAGGTATAGTGGTATACTTCTTTAATCCCAGCACTTGGGGGACAGAGGCAGATGGATTTCTCTGAGTTCCAGGACATCCTGGTCTACATAATGAGTTCAAGACCACCAAGGGCTACAGATAGGCCATATCTAAAAGGAGTGGGGCCAGTGACTAGAGAGAGAGGGAGAGTTTGGATCCTCACAACCTATATAAAATCCAGGCATGTGTGATAAACCCCCCTATCCTATCACCTGTGCTGGAGGTGGTAGGGCAAAGACAAGTGAATCACACAGCCTCACCAACCACCCAGTCTAAGAAAAACAACAAGTTCCAGGTTCCGTGAGAGATCCTGTCTCAACAAAATAAGATAGTGGGATAATGATGTCCCCACCAAGAACCAAAGACCACTTAACAAAACACAAACATTTAGACATAAGAAGCCTTCTCCCAGTTTGTTGGCCAGGGCTGTCCAGATACTCCCGAAATTGGTGGAAGTTAACTCTTACTGAAGATGCCATGCATTTCAGAAACAGAGCCCAGAAGCCCTTAAGCTGGAACTGTCCTCCCTCCCTGAGGACCAGCCTCATAGTCGCAGAAGGCAAGATTCCATAGGAAGAAGACAACAAGCAGCCCTACCCAGACCTGATGTCTATGAATCTCATCAATGACAAGCATGGCATGATAACCCTATAGGTGCAGTAGTGGCATACATATGTTGGCAGTAACCAACAGCTTCCTCACCAAGAGGGACACATGTTTCAACCAAACTAACTAATCAGTACTATCAGAATTGTGGTACAGAAGAAGCTACAATCACTAATTACTAAACCAGTATAATCTCTAACAGTAATCTATAAGCATGTGTCCTTGTATTCACAGATAAGTGTAGTCTTCACCCACCCAGGCACTTCTGTTTGCAACAGAAAACCACCACAACCAATCGATGCCCTGAATTGTGGAGCCTAGTCACAATGGATACATCTACAAAACACTCCTGCACGTAATGCTCAGGGCACATTGAGGAAGAGGGGGTAGAAAGCCAAAGGATGAGGTATTTTGCTATAAGATTGTCTCCTAGCCGGGCATGGTGGCGCACGCCTTTAATCCCAGCACTTAGGAGGCAGAGACAGGTGGATTTCTGAGTTCGAGGTCAGCCTGGTCTACAAAGTGAGTTCCAGGACAGCCAGCCAAGGCTACATAGAGAAACCCTGTCTCAAAAAACAAAAACAAAACAAAAAAAAAAGATTGTGTCTCCTAGTAACATCAGAAGCTATACCCATACTCTTACCAATATGACCACCCAAACATAAACTGAACAAGGAGAACACCAACAAACATGTCAAACTGCACCGGAGGTAAAGATGATGACTCAATCCTATATAAAGAAGCCTATGGAAACAACCCTATAAAAAGAGTGAAGCTGGAAGAGGGAGAGTGCCCCTCCCTGAGGAAGAGTACACCAAATGACTGTCCAGTGTCAAGTGCTCAACCCTGAACATATACATTCAAGTAACATTATATGGTCTAAATAGTTATATTTTGGAATATATATGTATATACAAGTAGATACACTCATCCAATAACAATTGATGCAAATGAGGTCATGAATTTGAAGGAGAGTGGGGAAGTGTAAGTGGAGGTTTGGGTGGGTGAAGAGGGAAGGGAGAAATGTAATTAAAATAGAATCTCAAAAATAAAAAATGAGGAAAACAACCAACTCTGACTTCTACATACATATACATAGACAAGTGTACCCACACAAGTTCATGTACACCATTGTAAATGCACACAAAGAATGAGAGATAGAGAGGTCAATGACAGGGAGAGTTGGTGACTTGTGCCAGATGCCATAATAAGAATAAGTGTAGAGATCTGGAACTTGAACCCACATCCATTACACATGGTCATCATTGCTCTAAACACTGTGCTGTTCTGTAACTACTTTCAGCACATATCAAATCTAAAAACAAAACCAAAAACAAAAACAAGTGGGATCAGGAAAGTTCAGATTCTAGCCATTGTACAAGCAGGACACAAACAATCACTGAGGCCAGTGTCAAGAACTAAAGGCCCACTATTGGGAACTGAGGATGAGGAAGCTATAAAGTCCAATGCTAAGATGCTAATATTTCAGGGAACTATAAAGAAAGTTGGGCCATTTATCTCTGATTCTTCCTCAATCCTTATTCTTCATGTCTAATAACTGTTCTAATTCCAAGAATACTTTTTCTACTCTTCTCACTTTCCTCATCCTAAAAACTACTATCCTAATATTTTGAGATACCCAATCTATGCATTTCCATCTTTGCCCTTCTAGTGCTTCTACACCATCCCAGTTACTCTGTTGTTTCTGAAATATACATCTGAGCCTTTCTGTCTTCATCTCCTATAGTTCAGTCGCCTCTCCTGACCTTGGGGTGAAGGAACTAAGTGGAGAAAGAAAACAAAAGGCACACTAAGATTTCATCTGACAACTTCATCTCTCACATCTCCCAGTTTCACTCTTCCTTCAGACAAATAAATGACCTTTAGTTTCTCTGATGCAATTTTTTCTATGCCTATACCTTCAAGTCTCAGCATGGACATCACTTCTTCCCAGAAGCCTTTGCTGGTGCAGTTAACACCTTGGAAGACAAACTTCATCATATCACACTGCCCTTGCCATGACTCTTTTTCTCCCTCTAAGCAACTCTAACACTTCATTGACCCCATGGCCCCATATCTGTTTCAGAATTGCTATAAATTATTGTCCAGAGGACATAAGGCATTTCTGAGAGAGAGAGAGAGAGAGAGAGAGAGAGAGAGAGAGAGAGAGAGAGAGAGAGAATAAAATAAATACCACTGGATAAACTCAGGAAGGTGTCCATGTAAAGAAAAAGAGTAGAAAACCATGGACTCATGAGGAGGATCTGCTCTGCAGAGCCACCAGGGAAGGGGGTTTTGTTAATTTCAGGGTCAACATCTTCCCTGTGCTGCATAGTTTCTGTCTTGGAATCCTCTGAGGTTTTCCTTTTTCTTTTCTTTTTTTTTTTTCAAGTAACAATGTATTGGTAACAATGGTAACAATATATAAAATATTTTAATTCCTGGAATCCTGTTTGGAGATTTTTGACAAGTACTGGAATGATGAAGTAAGCAAGAAATGAAAGCTTTGAATAAAAACATGCTCCTCAATATCAAAAGAACCAATACATATCAATAATGAGTTATTGACTGTGCAAAAGGCCAATCTTCTTTCCATGTGTGTTTACTTCTTTATTAAAACAACAGTGAATATCCTCTCTGAATACACCCTCTAGCATTTGAAGAACCAAATAAATGAGCAAGTGACCCAATTATTGTCCTGAGTTAAGTCCAAGCATCTCAAATGAGCAGAAGATTGAATATTCTTTGGTGACTTTTGACATCAGCTGAGCAACTTGAGTGAATTACAGTCCCCTCTAGACTTCTCACCTCTGAGGTTTTCTACGAAAGAATCCAAAAACTCCGTTTGACCTCTCTGGTCTCCCTGGTGTCCAGCTATCAGTATTCCTTGAAAAGTCCTTTGCCAATAGTTTACCGAATTTTATGGGAAAGGAAAGTATGTATATACAACTTCTAAACATATGGAGATCTCCCCTTCTGCCCTGTGAGAAGAAAAGGTTTTCTATGGAGTACATTTCATATAACCTTACCCATAGGTATGACTTCCTAGCCTGAGTATGTGCCTTCCTGTAGAATCCTATGTGTAGCCTAGATAAGCATCTCACTCACAACCCAGGTACACAACATTGTAAATTCTCTTGGGGTAAAGACCAAACCTGAATTATTTATTCTCAAATCTACCACCTGCCACTATACCTGGCTCATATAAGAATGGGGTAAATTGAAATTAATTTTAATGAATACAGTAGAAACAATCTAACCATACCTCTTTGCCTCAATAAAACATACAATACTTAAATATCCCTTCTGGCCACAGCATCGTGCATTTAAGTAACTAAGAGCCAAGTGGGAGACTTGAGACTCCCCTCAGCCCCACCAGAGCTAGACTTTCAACCTCACTTTTTGAACCTCAGAGGAACTACGTGGCTGGAAGTGAGAGAGCTGTGGGCACCAGAGTTCTCTCACAGTCGATCTGGAGAGGTTTTTTTTTTTTTTTTTAAACATCTGGACAAATTAGAAAAAAGTGCTTGTGGTTCAGTTCATGAAGCAAAAAGCAGATGAAGAAAATCAGGACATCAATTGCTTGCTACTTGTGTCTCCCCATTTCTTGGAGAAAATTTTGTGAGTGAACTCCAAGTATGTCAATATAATGGAGTACCCAACATTTGGGTAAATTATATATTAGCTGCAGTAATTGTCAGCTTTTAAGAAGAATTTTCCAAATTAAAAAAAAAAGTAAATTTTAGTGCAGTTTGTTCAGTGCCCTACAGAGTTGAAGAATGTGTCATAACAAGTCCAAAATGGTATTAGAGAATTCTATCTTTGCTTGCTCTAATTTTCCTGTTATTTATTTTTGACTGGTTATACTAAAAGAGGACAAACTGTCACCTTGAGAGATAAAGCCAAAAAAGTAATGAAACAACTACAGATTAAAAAAACAAAACAAACAAAAAGGTTGTTTTAACTAGTAATGATAATAGTGACCAAAAAAAGTGTCTGGGTTCATGTGAGAGCAGCCATTCTCTCTGGCCATTGTCACACCAGTACTGATGTCATTAGGAGCCTGGCTCTGTTAAGAGTACTGGTCTAGGGGTGGAGCAATGAGACCTTTTGACTGCCAAGTCTCCTGGAAACTTTTAAAAGGAGCGTTCACTGGACACAAGGTCAGGAAGTCTGGGTCCCCATCTTATCTATATACCATGTTTGATGGCATGGTCTTGAAAACTACCCTTGACAAATCCCTTCCAGTCTGCACCAGCACCGGGTCACCTAGGGCACTGAGTGGGCAGACACCCCCACGGTCCCTAGAGGACTGCCCTTACAATCTTAGGATCACCAGTGAGTGGAACACAACTTCTGCTCCAATCAAATTGCGCACTGGACATGAGACAGCACTAGGGCAGCAGAGAACCAGCCTGACCAGGGGCACAAGCCCCTTCCACTCTGCACCAGGACCGGGTCAGGGTCACCTAAGGCTCAGATTTGGTGGACACCTCCACGGTCCATAGCGGACTGCCAAAGCGATCTTAGGATCACTGGTGAGTGGAACACAACTTCTGCTCCGATCCAATAGTGACAGGCCT
>NC_034604.1:36743655-36744815 GCF_900095145.1 Mus pahari
AATCCAGGACACAGTGAGAAGACCACATCTATGGATAATAAGAGTAGATGAGAATGAAAATTATCATTTTAAAGGGCCAGCAAATATCATCAACAAAATTATAGAAGAAAACTTCCTGNACCTAAAGAAAGAGATACCCATGAACATTCAAGAAGCCTACAGAACCCCAAATAGACTGGACCAGAAAAGAAATTTCTTCTGATACATAATAATCAGAACAACAAATGTACTAAGTAAAAACAGGCTATTAAAAGCAGTAAGGGAAAAAGGTCAAGTAACAAACAAAGGCAGGCCTATTAGAA
Source organism: Mus pahari (assembly GCF_900095145.1). Lineage (NCBI taxonomy): Eukaryota > Metazoa > Chordata > Mammalia > Rodentia > Muridae > Mus > Mus pahari. The sequence goes on from NC_034604.1 coordinate 36,743,958, forward strand.
TTACTCCAGACTTCTCATCAGAGACTATGAAAGCCAGAAGATCCTGGACAGATGTTATACAGACCCTAAGAGAACACAAATCAGCCCAGGCTACTATACCTAGCTAAACTCTCAGATAGCATAGATGGAGAAAACAAAGTATTCCATGACAAAACCAAATCCACACAATATCTTTAAATGAATCCAGCCCTTCAAAGGATAATAATGGAAAAACACTACTGCAAGGACAGAAACCCTGCCCTAGAAAAAGCAAGAAGGTAATCCTTCAAGAAACCTAAAAGAAGACAGCCACAAGAACAGGATGCCAACTCTAACAAAAAAATGACAGGAAGCAACAATTACTTTTGTGGGGAGCAGGTGTGCCAAGCCCTGTGATCCCTGTTTGTCAAGAGCCTGAGCCTGCTGATCCTGTACTGCCTGCCTGCAGAGTTACTGGACTATCACCACATGCCCTGGCTGAACTCTGACCAGATCCAGGAGAAGGGGGAGGGATTACTTCAGAGGACTGAAAACAGGATGCCCCCCCCCACCAGGCAGGAGGGAGAATGTTGTTTTGAAGGAGGAGAATGCTTGGGGAAAGCTGTAAACAGTTCAGTTGGAGCAAGCAGGAGAAGAGTTCAGCTGGGTTTAGTTGGAGCCAGGAGAGGGTTAGAGAAATCTGTTTGTGAGAGGGAGAAAAAAAGCTGTTCAGGAAGATAAAGAAGAAATCTGTTTGGAACCTTCCTTGGCATTTGTGTCATTTCTCCCCCTCTGCCAGTTGGAGTTCGGGGGTTCGTGACAACTTTTCCTTAATATCTCTTAATATCAATGGACTCAATTCCCCAATAAAGAGGCATAGACTAACAGATTGGCTCCACA
>NC_034604.1:36744826-36769309 GCF_900095145.1 Mus pahari
GGGAGTGGGTGGGTAGGGGAGCGTGGTGGGGAGGGTATAGGGGACTTTGGGGATAGCATTTAAAATTTAAATGAAGTAAATGCCTAATAAAAATTGGAAAAAAGAAAAAAGAAAAGTACCCTTGTAGAAGATAACCCCCAAGACCCAAACAAATGTCCCAAACACCCCAAAACCTCAAAGTCATGAAAGCCAATGCAATAGCAAGAAACTGTTCTTGAGTGAACACTCAAGCGATGGAGTAATGAAACATCACATGTGCTCAAGAATGAGACAGCAGACAAACACACAAGAAAAGAATGTGGAGGATGTTACTAAGTCAACTCACCAAATTGTCGATCCTGTGACCTCACAGATGCTAGGCAAGTGCTGTGCCACTGAGTCACATCTCCAGCCCCAAGTTGCCATTCTGTTGTTTACTAAGGAGCTTTTTTTACCTTTGCAGATTGCCTTCTCCCCTGAAAACTCCATGACAGGAAGGATATTTTATCATTGCTTTGCTTTTGCATCATTAGCATTTACTAGACAAGCCATGGCAGTTTTTGGATAAGTAATGAATGACTGAACGGATAAGATGAGCTCTGGCCACACGGTCGTTTCCCACAAACTACCAACATTTCTCAACTCGACACTGGCAACCTTAAGTCAATTGCCCTATTTAATTTTCAACAAATAAATAAAATGGGGCAGATGCCAGCAGTACCATTTTACAGATGAATAAACTAACAATCGCACCAAGGGTTCTATCTCTGGATGGAGCCAGAAGCAAAGACAATCTGTTCTCCCAAGTGCCTGTTTCATCAACATTTGGCGCAGCCTCAGAAAAACAGGTGTGTTCCGTTTTCCCCTCTAAGCCAGTGCCTCTCATTAGCATCCTGGAAATCATGCTGCAAGAGTGTGACACAATCTCATTTTCTTCTGCAGCTTACTGCTGCTAGGAAGTCTACAGCGGCCGTGGGTGATGAGAAGGCTTTTAACCCGGTGAATCAGTTGCTGATCTCTGTGCACATCCGTCGATAGAGTGACACGCAGAAGTGCCACAGGCATCCCAGGTCTTCAAGGCCCCTTGTTTGTTGCCCTTGAATCTCGCTCTGGCAATTTCTACAACATTAACTTGTCCTTCGGATGGAGACAAAACTTTAAGTAATCATAATAGGCCTGACTTAGCTCAGCTGTAATGCTATCTGCAATTTTTGTCCTCGCTCCAGAAAAGTGAAAAAGAAAGCATTGAAATGTTCTAAGTCCTTGTTGCATATCTAATAGACTATTCTTTAAGCTCCAGGAAGCTCCCAAGGTACTTGCAATACACAAGGATGAAAAATAAAAATATAAAAATAAATAAATAAAATTCAGTCAATACTGAGGTTAGAGAGAGACGGCTCCACAGCACATTCTACTCTTCCAGAGGACCAGAGTTTGTTTTCAGGCCCCTTCTCAGGTTCACCACTACCTTTAACTTCTGCTCCAGGGCATCTGGTAACGGTTTTTTATACTCCTTGAGTACCTGTACTCACCCAGGCACTAAAGCTACACACAGAGACACACACATACACATAAAACAAATCTCTTTTTAAGAAAAGCAAATAATGTATGCAGTCAGAGGGACAGCACAGCATGCCACAGAGAAGGGAGAGATAGAGAAAGACGTCTCAGGAGGAGACATTTGCACTAATAGCTGAAAGGAATTATGAGTTACCCATGGGAAAGGGTGGAAGGTATCCACATATTAGCAGAAGAAAATGAGTGTCCTGTGGCCTGACAGTGATAGAGCTTGGCACACAGGGAGATGTTAGAGAAGCACCATGCACCCAGGAATTAAGGTGTGAGCCTTGAAAGAAAGAGATGCAACTGCAGAAATGCGGCAGAACCTGGAGGTTTGGACTTCATCCACCAAGTATTAGGATGTATTAATTTCCCATAAAGATGATCTTTTCCAGGCTTAGTTCAAGACAGTTCAGGACTTCTTGTAGCCAAGAAGCAGGGACTCTACCAATTATCTTCAGGAAAACAATTAATCTAAATAATTAGCCATATGTTAGGAAACTTGGCAAGAGCAAAAGAAAATATCAGATCATCATAAATATTCAGGAAATAGCATCTATTCTGAGGGCTTGGGAAACAAGAAGAGGCAGCAAGACTCGCTGTCTGGCACCCACATGTGTACTGTGGCCTGTGAACCCACACTTACACATCACACACATACACACACACATCACACACACACACACCACACACCTACATACATTATGTACACAGACACATCACACACACATACACACATCATACATACATCATATACACAAATACATCACAAACACATACACACATCATACACACACACACAGTACACACATACATACATATACACATTATACCCACATTGTATACACTCACATAGACAAACATCACACATAAAATATCTATGATAATAATAATAATAATGATAATGATAATGACAATTTGAAATGTTATTCTAAAAGTATGCCTATGAAAAACCACAAATGTGCTAAACCATATATATAGTACATGAGATAGATTATAGGGCCAGAGGAGGGTGGGGAGAGAGATGGAGTACAGGCCTGGCTGGTGCTGTTTCTCTCATGAGTTGGAAGAATCTGGTAGACTTGAGATTCACATCTCCCAGGAGAGGCTGACCAGCAAATGCTGACAAGGAGCATTATACAGCAAATTCCGAGAATGCTGGAGAGTCTACACACTGGAACCATTTGTTGCTATTGGGCACAAGTGTTAATGCCATGATAAGGAATCAGTGTTGTGTCACTTGAACAAGAAAGAAAAGGGCCCTCCCTACTCTAGATTCAAATCCCCCAGCTTCCCCTCCATCACTGGCAGGGTGCAACAGGAAGGCACCCAGCAAGATGAATATGTTTTCTGAGTCTCAGCCTCAGTACGGAAAGGCTAAGAAAGATGGGCAAGTCTGGAATTACAATGCAATAGCTTAGTGACTATCACGTTAAAAGACCACAGTTGGGAAATGGCAGAAAGACCACCGTAGAAGCCCTGCTGTCAAGGAGAGTGAGGCTAGGCAATAGCAGACAGCAACTGTGAGAGCCACACTCTCAAGAAGTGAAAGTAACCATGTCAGAGACCACTGTGGAGAGCCAGTGCTCAAGAAGTGAGAGAACATTGTGGGGGTCACGCTTTAAAAGGACAAGAGCTGGGAATGGCAGACACCTCTGTGCCAACCTCAGGGTAGCAGGCACCCTGTCTAAACCCCTGAACGCACAGCTTTCCTGATACCTTTTCCTGCCCAGGGGACTGACTGCTCCATCTGAACTAACTCGTAAGAGAGGAGATGATGTTCTGCTTCTGTTGTTTATCAGAAAGCCACATCTTCACATGGAGCCGTAGATACAAAACAGATCAAGAATCACGTAACAAAATATTTTCAAAAGAAAAAATTAAAGAGAGAAAGAAAAATGAATCTGCAGAAACAGCCAGGGACTCTAGCCAGAGCATGGTCATCATGGCTCTGGCAGACCCTGCTCTTCTCCCATTCCCTCTGCCTCACTAAAAACCATTAGATTATGCTCCTAAAGCCAGCCACCAAGGTCTATTTTGACTACTTCCTCCTCCTGAGATTGACTGCCAATGTTCAGCTATCAAAGTATTGAAGTCCAATAACCAAAACCCCACTTTGGCTCACCTAATTAACATGCCCAATCAAAATTCAACACATCATCCTGACACAGGGTTTCTCCTTTTACCATTATAAGCTGCCATTGGCCTATGGGCTGTGTCTGTCTCCTCTCTATTCAAAGACTGTCCCTTATTGTCCCAGCCTGTTTCCCCCTCAGCAACTCCAACAACTATCCCTGCTCCTTCACCCCATTCTTGCTCCCCTTTCTTGTCCCTCATCTGTCTCCTGTCTTTGCTTCTTATTCCTTGTCTTTGTCCCTCTGAGGCACATAAATCTCCTTTCTGCTGAGAACTTGGTCCTCGGTGTCCTGAGCCAATACCATTCCCTTCCAGAAGAAACTAGTTTTTCCTTAACAGACCTCAACAAAGCCCCATGTTCATCTCCCCAAACCCTTTTGAAGTTTAATGAGCAGCAACTATGACACTTTCTCATTTGCTAAAATTAGGATGCTATCGGAGACAGAAGACACAGGGCCAAAGGCTGACAGGGGCTCAGCAGGCTGACAGGCTGACAGCCCATGCTCAAGAATCTTCAAGCCTACTAATTTCTAACTAGTTACCTAGCACTGCCTCTACTGACCCCTAGAAAGACAGGCTTAATTGAAGGCAGTGTAGGCCAATCAAAGCAATAGAGTTTATAAGCCTGTGTTTCTCTACTTTTATTGCCACTGTGGTATGCATCTCGAAACTACCATCTTCCCTGCATAGTGACTTCATGTTGAATCTGCAACATTTTAATATAAGTGGATTTCACTTTTAGGATCCTTCTACAGGTGAAGTGCCAATCCAGCTTCCCAGTAGATCACACGGCACGGGTCTGAGCCAATCAAAACACCACTTTCCCCAGGCATAGTGAGTGGGTACAGGATGTTAAGGTAACCTAGTCAAACCCAAGGAGACTGGACAAGAGAAGATATTCTTCAGTCAGAAACCTAGTATAGAGGTCATAGAACCTATTCTAATTTCTTTACACCCCAAAGGGGTAAACTCACCGAAAGTGCTGTTTCCACATCAAAACGGATGGCACAGAATCCAGAAACAGATCCTTAGAGCACCTTCTGGTCACTGAAATGCACAAGAAACCAAATCTTCTGGCCTCACTTTAAGAGAGTAAATCACTAAGTTTCATTTTTCATCGAAGCCACGAGGGATCAGATTTTCTTTCATTTCCCATGAAGTGATACAATCCAAACAGGAACTGAACACATTAGTGTCTTATGCCTGTCTCTCCACTTCTTCCCCAGTTGCAAAATAATCCTTTTCTTCCCTCCTCTTGGATTGCAGCAGCAGCGGGAAAATGACTTCACGCAGTAGAAATGTCACTGTTAAATGAGTGGAAATCATGAGCCCTTACCAGTAAACAAAGAAACTCAAGTTACAGGGAGATTGGTCTTACCCTGACTTAATTGTCCCATAAAAACTGCAACAGCCAACTTTTAAAACTACTGTGATGAAAAGGATACATTCATATATTACTTGGACTATACAATCTGATGTAGATATTTTGGAACTGTATATTGCAGTATGAACTTAAAATTGTTGACAACCTTCGATTCAGTAAATCTATGCATGGACAGTGACCTGAAGAACTGCATTGACTTTTCTCATGCTCAACCCCTGTGTAACTTTATCAATACTCTACCCCAAAACTACAAAAACTAGATACCACACTGTACATGTAATAGAGTGCAGTGTTCCTATTCATTTTCATCAAGTTGAACAACATTTCTGTGTGCACTAATTAGGCTTGAGTTAACTTTTTTTTGGAGCTGTTCCAACCAATCTTCTCAAATTACTTTTAATGCAACTGTCACTGAAGTCCTACATTGTAAGTACTTTACACGTTTATGCCTAATCTCTCACAAACTGGAAATGACTTAAAGCACCATCTTTCATCTCTCTAACATCCTTCTGTTAGTCAACAAATGTCTAGCACTTGTATAACGTGAAGTGGAAATTGTACAGCACAGCTACACATGGTAGATATTTTCCTGGGAATAGTCACACTTGAAAGAATGGAAACGAAGCCAAGACTGACCACTAACAAGTCAGTCTTAGCAACAGACTCAAAGGCAACTTCTACAGAAACTTTCTGCGGCCCCTTGAGTTTTTCAACCTTGAATTTAATACAAAGGTGGCCAATAGTTGCTATTCTCGGTTGTCCATTCCAAGATCCCCATGACCAGAACAAGGGTTGTCTCCCGTCTCCTGCCTTCAGCAATTTCTAAATATTTCATGCTACTTCATGGTTTCTGTGTCTTTTAACACTTTCTTCCTTCAATAATACTTCCAGGTGGGTGTATTCTTTAAGGTTGGATAAAAATGAGCCTTCTCTACGGTATTTGCTCTACAGTTTCTCCCAGACTGATCAGTGCTAACTCTGTCCTCTGTATTTACCACTACTGGTGACAGTATTGCATGGATCCCAGTAACCCTGATCTTCAGTTACTTCCTTACCTGGTTGATCTGTCCACTGTGCCCCGAAGTCCTTAAGTCTCTCAATCTGTTCAGTTTTTGAGGGTTTAGTTCAGATTGTGCCCAACAAATGCTCATTGAATACATTTTAAGTTAATTACACTAGACCCTTTTTGAGAATTGTGTTTGACAAGGAACAAAATGATGATGTGCATTTTTTTTAGAGTCCAGGCAGTTCCACAGGCTTCTATGCATATGGATGCAGAGGCACATAAGCATATAAATGCACACACACACACACACACACACACACACACACATATACCTTGCAGCCTCAGGTGTAATCATACTGTATATTTTAAAGTTTTCAAAAAGGGAATTCCACTAGAAGCCTTTTCCGAGAACAGCAGGTGTACCCATCCATCAGAAGAATTGGGCTGCCACTCCAGGAGGTAAAAATGCTGAGTGTTTTCACCCAAAAGGTGACATTTTGTCTCATAATGTTAATTTTCCACCTTAAACACTTTACACTACAAAACAAATCCAGTAAATGCCTGTCAGGTCAGCAATTACAAATGGCAAAGTGAAGATAGATTAATTCCTGCAAGAGCGAGCTTGAATTATTCCAAAAGGCTTGTATTTAAACAACAATTTGACATAGATTAATGAGATCTGTGTCTTCATAAAGCCAGATCTTTGTTTGGTTTGAAATACACTCCCATTTGTCTGCAGTGCTAAGTATACAGATTTGCTTAAGTTTGTCTGAATCTGAACTCTGAATTTCCCATTATCATGGGTAGACCTTCCCACAGTCACAATGCTTCTGTTTAGGAACAATTTTAGTTGTACAGGTGAGCAGAGTCGCTCGAGACAGAAACACACATTTTACAAATAGCAGTGGAAATAGAAGTCGAACCCACTTTAAAACATTCATAAAACAACTGACAAACACTCCAGGTGGGAAACACAAAAACACTGAAATATCATTCACTCTCCATAGCTATTCCTCATGAATGCCTTAAGGTATAAGCATGTGCTTAACTTCTCGTGCTAGTCTAACAAATTTAACCTAAGAAAGACACCATAAGGACATGCAAGGTCTTGTGCTCAAGGAGAGTTGGTGTGGAATCATACATAGAGTCAATCAACCAAAAAGATGTGGTCCTCAACAGTTCTTTAAAAATAAAAGGGTTAGGGGGTCCATGTAGCTAAAACAGGACACACCTTCACAGGTGAATACTGTGTTGGAGAATACTGTGTAACACTGAAAGAGGTGGTCCTGATATAGGAGAGAAGGGAGTAACTTGTTTGTCTGTTTTTTTAACTCAAGAGAGGAAGAAGGGGTGTGGAGTCAGGTGTTTGGGTGGGGAAGGCGGGAGGATACGGGCTGAGAGGGAGAAAGCCGAGAGGAATCATGACAAGAATATATTGTGTAAAAACAGTTTCAGTTTAAAAAATAAAAACAAATAAACAAAGACACAAAGGTGTCAATGAGTGTAGGCTTGAGAATCAACCTGCCTTGTTTGAATGCTGTTTCTAGTTCGTGTATAGCTGCAGGCAAGTTACTGGCTCTCCAGATGCCCCATTTTCCCTCTGTAAGGATAAACAGTACAACCTACAACACCAAGTAATTATGAGAATTTAGCCAAAGTATTTAGGAGCTCTTCCATGTAAGTATAACTATTATAAACATTGGTTCTTCTTAACATTTATAACATGCTACTGTTTTAAACAGAATGTATAAATATTTTAGACATAAAGAAAAATACATAGTATCATTTACCAATAATATCAATAGGATTAATGGGATTAAGAATAATTTTAATTAATGTTTACTTTCCTAAAACTGAGTATTTTTATAATTTTTAAATGCTGATAATTTTCAGTAAAATGCTTCTTTATTCTTTTGTTTCTAAAATAGTAACAAAGCATCATCTTTAAAAGAATTATGTGTGTAATAATATAGTATAATACAATATGTGGTAGCAGATATTATTTGAAATTAAATAAAAAGCCTGTGCTTATCTAGAAAATTTGAAGTCCCTGGTGTAAAAGTAATACATTTCTGTAGTTCTGTTATGTTTTGATTCCTAATGACATCTTTCTCCAGGATGAATTGTTCCTATAGAAATGCTATTCATTTAACAAGTGCCAACTATGTAACTAGATTACACAGAAATCCTGGCTCTTAGGTAGCCTTATCTTAGGATAGGTAAATCTAACCCCCCAAAAAAAAACCATAATATACAAATTAGCAATATCTAAAGAAGAAACATAGTGACAGTTTGGGTAGAGGGACAGAGGAGAAGGCAAGAATTGGCTACAGTTTGTAAAAGGTGTTGACACAAATCATCAGTGGGTGAGCATTGCAAAGCTATAGACTTATATTTTTTCAAAACCTAGTTTAATGAAGGTACTGAAACACTTTAACCTCCCTTCTAGCCCACCACCCACCAGAGTTAGTAGAAAGGAAAGGTTAATAGGGCAAAAGAGGATGTGAACCTGTTTAGAAATATTTCTTTGGGGCAAATCCAATCTGTTTCTTTAGGATATCAGTAGTTAAGGTCTCGGGAATCAACAGGTAGCTCAATCCCCTTGCAAACACCATTTATGAATCAGCAATGTCAGCTCAATTCAGAAGAAACACAGAGTCTGTGGAAGTAACAATAAGCCACCAGAATCTTTGGTGTGTTTTAATTGGAAGTAACAATAAGCTACCAGTTCTTTGGTGTGTTTCTCTCTATGAAGTCATGACCAATGATGATCAGCAATGAGTGGCAACATTAACCAATAACACACAACATTGTCAGTGAAGACTAGCATCAGCAAAGCCCAACAAAGACCAGCAAAGAGTGGCAAGACAAACCAACATCACACAGTTCCATCCACTGTCTATTGGGTTATATTTATACACCTTCCAAAACTCACATGTTTTTTCAAGCACCCACTATAGCAAAGTATTGCATGTCCTTTGTCCATGCAGCTTCCAGAAAAACATAATTTGTCTGTTCTCAGCAAAACATCCTCCCATGTATCTGCCTCAGCAGAAAACATCCTCTTATAAGACAGTTTCCAGAAAAACATCATATGACACAACTGTATCTCCAAAGAAGCCAGAAATTTCCACTTTACAAAGCCACTGAGAAACACAAAAACAAGCATTCTATCACTCTAAGTAGCTATTGGGCACTTAGAATACATCAAGACTGAGGCTAAGGGACATGATCACAGAAAGTTGTTATTCTTGTCTTATTTGTAAAGTATAATGCAAATCTAAATCTATTGACTAGATGTGATACAGCTATTACAAACAATCACAAATTATATTAAATGCGCTGAAGAAAACAAACAGATGCAGTGAAGAGGACCTAGCCTTTAGAGCAGTCAAAGATGGCCTCTAAGTGGGTTGACATGTCAGTTGAGACCTCAAGGATGAGTAGGGCCAGTCATGTGAAAAACCAGAAGACCTGCTAGGAAGCTGGTGAGACCTCCAAGATTAGTCAATAAAAACATAACATAATTATTTTTTAAATGACATAGCATAAAATAATACATAGTTTGAATCACTTTGAGCATAGATGACTGGGAGACCCTAAAACAGGAAGCCAGAGTACACAACTATGGAAACACAGGTACATTCCAAGCAATAAATTTTAAAGAAGAAAATTATACACATATATGTTTAAGAAAATAAGTATCTGATGTGGCAACTAGGTGTGTGTGTGTGTGTGTGTGTGTGTGTCTGTGTGTGTGTGTCTGTGTGTGTGCTTATATGTAGATATATGTGCCACATCATAAATTTCTGCCATGTATTTGAAATGCATATGTCTGATATAATTTATATAACCATATCCAGACATGGATAGATTTAGTTTACATATAAAGATATGGTATTAGAGATCTATAGATAGAAAAATATGGAAGAGAATTTGTGATGCTCAGATGTCAGGCATTCTTTTCCACCTTAATCTTACAACCTTCCTAGGAGGTCAGCTTTCTCACAGATGAGCAAATGTAAGATTTTTGCAACAGGTGTCCCTATTTATAAATGATACAGTCAGGATTTGAACCAGTATCCATTTAATTTTACAGCTCATGTGTGCAACCACTGGCCAGAAAGCTCACTACTCGCAGCCAGTCCTCTGGGTTATTTGTACATAAAGTTTTATTGGAACAAACCACGAGTCTGCACAGAGCTGTTTCCTTTATGCAGTGCAGAAGAGCTGAGTACTTGGAACAACAAGCAGATAGCCAGAAAATCTGAACCATTTACTAGAAACAGTGTTATGTACAAGAAATAGTTTTCAAACCTTTGCTTTTTGCTGTTATCTGGAAAACAGAGGATTTGGAGGAAATCAAGAATGTGGGCCATTCAGATAAGAACAGCCTCTTGGGTAGGATTGTGTCTGCTGGGACAATTCAAATTTACAGGGATACTGGGAAGTGAGACTACACCTTTAAGGTTTAATGCATCTAATGCTTGAAATTTTGAATGCATGACATTTGAAGCTGTTTCGATTTCAGCTGCCTGTTATCTGGCATTCCAAAATAAAATCACTAAAAATTTGCAGCCTACTTACTTCAAAGATCACATAGGAGACCTGTGAGTCTCCCAGTGCCCCTCAAACGTACACACACATAAAAAATCATTTTGCAAAGCAATGAAACGTATATAGATTCAAGACTTTGAGTATTATTATAAACTAAAAATAGCACTCAGCTCTCCTTCCCAGCTTCATAACATATCTTTCTATGATTAAATTATCTTAGAGAAAGTTTAGATTTTGGTACCAATATACTATATCTCATTTGCTCATTCATACAATCTGGTTTCTCTAAGAACCTGTGATATGTTGGGCATTTTCAGTGCCCACCGAATAGGTCACTGCCAAACATCTGCTACATTCACAGTGTCTCCACCCCCCACCAATGGTATTTTTCCTCTTCATGTATCTTTCACTTTTAGATGAGATTGAAAGCAGGTATATCCCCCAATATTTTGAATCTCGTGAGCTACAAGAAAAGATATAATGCAAATAAACACACAAATATCCGAAAAATACATATCATTACAATTGTCTTGGTCAATTTGGGTTGCTATAGCAAAATGTCATAGATTAGGTAGCTACATCAGGATGAGTTGCTCTGTTTGCTTTATTTTGGTTTGGTTTGTGGCTCTATACCCCCATGAAGCCCAAGCTCAAGGCACTGGGGGATTCAGTGTCTGCTGAGACTTTATTTCCTGGGTCACAGGTGAATTCACTGTTTTCTCACCTGCTAGAGGGCAAAGTAGCCTTAAGGCTCAAAGGCCTTTACAAGGCCTATAAGGGTATTCTCAGGGGCCCTACATTCACAATCTAATCACCCAGAAGTCTTATATCCTAATACCATAAGACACCAAGTTGGATACAGAATTTCAACACAAATTTTGAGGGTGACACAAAGATTCAGCCCATGGAAACAGGCCAAAGCATTCAATAAGACAATGGCATCTTCAAATACTAAGAAAGACAAGGAGAAAGTGAGGTCTGAGGGAAGACCCAGAGGAGAGGGAGAACACAGCCCTATTTTGTATACGCATAATCTCTGTCACAGTCTTCACATCCTAGCGTGCCAAGATATGCTATTTAACACTTGCCAAGATGGATATTAGCGTCACACACACACACACACACACACACACACAAATTTGCACATGAGCAAATAAACTCCATGTGATAATGCTGACTAATCCATTTGTTATTCAAGACTGCTGGCCAGCCCAGGTTGCCTCCATTGTCCAAGAAATGCTAATGGGCCTGCAATGCTTCTGTGTTTGACCTAATGCCCAGTTCAGCTCATGTGACTCTGGACTACGTAAGAAAAGCTACTTTCATAGCCATATGATTTTGTTTTAAGATTTCTAAATCCGTCAAGAAAAATGTCAAAAGCTGTCATTTGCACCAAGCTAGACTTCACTCTCCAGCACTCTCGCAGCCCACCCACTCTCTTCACTAGTGCAGTCACACTGCAAGTGTCTTTGCTCAAAGAATACCACCACCATTCCTTGGGACTCTCATAGATTCCAAAAGCAGATCTTCATGTTCAATGAAATGGAATTGTCCCTCTGGTTGGCTAGTCACGATAGGCAGCTCAGTTCCGGGGATCCAAGACTGGACTCAGGAAGCTACACATAAGTGCTGCAGGCCCCTAAAAAACTCTCAAGAGGGAATCCATTTGCCTTTTAGAGCAACCACAGACATGGAGAGACATAACCATGTTTCTATTTGTGGTCATTTAATTGCCACTTGACATGTGAAGGAAGATGATGGGTGACATGCTGTGACCCCTGCAAGTCTAGTAGCTATTTATGGAAACCCTGAGTTTGACCAGCCTTTCTGTCCTCAGGAGTGTGCCCACTTTAGTCTCCTCTAGACACCAGCCTGTAATGGCTACAGGACAAGCAGGCCTAGATTCTAATCCCAAAGCTTCCACAATGACTGTTTTGTCTGGGGTGACCTAATTATATACCTAACTTACTCTATTTCTACACCACATACAATTACTTTTCTAAATCTCCATTCTCCCTACTCTTAAGCCCAACACTGAGGCTTGATACACAGCTGATTTTTGCCAGTGAGGAAGTATCAGTTTATTAAACATTAAGGTGCATTTGGTTGTTCATAAACAAAAAGTACCTCAAGTTCTCTGGAGAACCCCTTCTGCACACCCCCAAACCCCCACACCTCTACATCCCCACACCCTCATAATTCAGTCACAGTAGGGTTACTAACCAATAATACATCCTAAACTTCAGAAACCCTATAGATGATATTCCTTTTCAACTGTTGCCCAAAACACTCAAGATGTCCCATCATATCTGTGCCCGCTTGCCACCACCTATTCTCCTGTCTCCAACAGTTAGTCATGCATTTAGAGACCATTAGTTGAAAGCTCCCATATGTTGCTGAAAAATACGAATTTCCTTCACCTGCTACATCATGGCTTTGCCTGAAAAAAGCAGAGGCAGGGACACTCTTGACAGTGGCTCAAACCCCAAAAGTCCACCTGGACCTCTAAAGTTATGACTGCCCATCCAGGCCTAATCCCTTGGATCAATTTCTGTGCGGCAATTTGTGTCTTCAACCACCCTTAGCCAGGTCCAGCAACAGTCAGGGAGATGGCTGAGTCAGGGAGACAAGAGTCACTACTGCCTATGGCCATTTGGGAAGCTTCATATTTCTGGCTGACATTCCCAGTTGAGTAGAATACTTTTTCAGAGACCTAGGCATATTTATTTTTTTTACTTTATAGGTAAAGAAACTGAGAGACAAGTATGTATTAGAAATGTAAGTGAAACACTCAAAACAGGCTTCTGCTATTGCTCTTGGATATATACTAGAACTTGATAATAAAACCCTATGACTGAAGACACCACACATGTTGTTTACAAGACATAAAGGAATCAAATTAGTGTTAACCAGTAAGCTTTTCTCTACTGGCTCGATTTCATAATACTGGAAGGAGCCATATAGGCTTTTGCAGGAGGATAGTCTTATCTTGCTGTGAACTCTGTGAATACAAGCATGACTGTGACTGCTATAGTAAAATATGGTCGGGGTACTGTAGTGACATACATGGTAATTGAGAGTAACCAGCCACTTTCTGATTGAATTTCAAGCCCACTCCACAGGAAGTGACACATGCCTGGTACTATGATCTGACCAAGCCCCTGGCTTGGAGCTTAGGCCCCAGGAATGAACCTATTATTACTCTGCTAAATGGACTTAATATGACATAGGACTCCAAATTCTTATTTCTTCACTGAGATCAGTGAAGCTCTCAGTCCTTATTCAAGAAGTTTCTGCGTGCAATGGACAGTAGACAGTTGACACAGAAACCCACAACCAAGCAGAGTGAAATACTCAGTCACAATTGGGACATCCATCTCATGTCCTCTTTTAAGGTCAGGGATAATCAAGAAAGAGTAGGCAGAAACATTATTAGAACCTGAGGTTGGGGAAGACCAAGGTGAAACTTTCTCCTACACATTACAGGGTCCCTACTCTCACACACTCACAGCATCTGTGGCTGCCTGCACAAGGTTGACCCAGTTAACACTCTAGCCTGGAGGGGAGAATTCACAAGCTCTCAGCCCTAACTGAAGAGCTATGGGCAAGAGAAGGCTTCTGGAGTAGGGAGAATGTTTTCTTTAAAGGTGTGGCTCCTGGGAGGTAGACAGCTCTCAAGTAGAAGACCTCATAGAATACACACATTATTGATAGATAGATAGATAGATAGATAGATAGATAGATAGATAGATAGATAGATAGATAGATAGATGGATGGATGGATGGATGGATGGATGGACGGACGGACGGACGGACGGACAGACAGACAGACAGACAGATAGGGACAACACAAATTAGATTCAATGGATAATTAAAGTAATAATAATAATAATAATAATAATAATAATACACAAAGTTTGGGAGGAGGAAAGGTGGGAGTGGATTTTGGAGGACTTAGAGAGAGAAGTGAGGGTGAATACAATAAAAACAAATTGTGTGAAAATCCCAAAACAATTAATAAAAATATTTTTAAAGAAAAATACGTTAGTGACAGAGTGTGACTCCAAACCCTAGCAACAGAGGTACATACTTAACCTTCACACTGCTTATCCTCTCATTTGGCCTCAGGTATACTTTCAGCTTAATTAAAAATGACATTCCAGTAAGTGATTTTCATGGCTTACTCGATAAGAGAGAATTTAGCCATATAAAGTTTCAAGCAGTATTATAAAATCTAGGAATGAATTTTAATGCAATTGCTTAGTTCAGCAGAAGCTTTGAGAAGTCTCAGAACCATGCATAATATTACTGGTTTTTAAAAGCAACTCTATATTCCTTAAGACTGATGATCTTCTAATGGCTATGCACTGAACAGAACAGGAAGACTGAAGTACAAGCTCGATGAAAGCCCCTGCATCTAACCACAGGGTATCACTTAAGAACTAACAGCCCTGCCATCAACACATCAGAGCCACAGATCCTAAGAGTCAACGACCGATCTGTAAATCATGATTATTTTAATGATTTAATGTGTCTCACAACATGGAATACTTGACAAGAGTTTTATAAGTTTAGAACAGAGAATTATAAGGAATACATGATTAATTGCCTTTTACTTGTTTACTGAAGTGGAAGTTTCTGGATATGTCAGGTGATACAGAATCATGTGGTGTTTTACTGCTACAAACTCATGTGCTGAGGCTGAGTCAAGTGGTGTTTTGTTGTGGCAAGATCCATGCGAGGATGTGTGATGTTTGGAGAAAGTATGAATAGGACCCAATGGACAGTGACAGTGTGCTTGTATAGCTCGTTTTACAATGCTTCATTGGTCTCAGGTCTTCATCTTCACTGTTCTTCATTTCACTTCATTTCAACTTCTCCTGGCATCTCTGCTGGTCCTGGTAGATGCCATTGATTCGTGCCAATTTGGCAGTAGAGGATTGGCCGTCTCTGCTATATTGTGCCACTGCTGCTGATTCGGTTTGCTATCCTGACATGACTGAACTTGATTGCTGGTATCATGACAAACAGAGCTTGGAATCACCCCCACAGAACTACTTCTAAACAGGTCCACATCCTATTGTCCTATTTACCATCCTGTTTCTCCTACCTTTGGACAGTGGGCTAGAATGGAGGGAAGGGTCAAAGCATTTAAGAACCCTATTTAAAGTAGGTTTTAAAAAAAAATCTAAGTTTACAATTTACTTATTTGGTTTTTCAAGGCAGGGTTTCTCTGTGTATCCCTAGCTGTCCTGGAGCTCTCTCTCTTTCTCTGTGTAGGTAAGGCTGGCCTCAAACTAAGAGATCCGCCTACGTCTACCTCTTCAGTGCTAGAATTAAAGATGTGCTCCACCACATCCTGGCTGATTTCTTTTTATTTGTTCCTTGAGTTGTACATGAATTTATATTCTTAAAATGCTTATTAAGTATCTCAATACTACCCCTGCATACACTCATAAAAAGATGTTTTCTTAAGTATGTATGAGAGTGAGCCCATGAATTTATGATAATCTACGAATAATGTTCAAGTACCACTACTTTGCAAAATAGAGCCCTCCAAATTCAGCGATTACACGAACCACTCATCTTATTCATGTTAAGAGTATCGCTGTGCACGGAGAACCCGCATGGCCATATAAGCATAAAAGAGCCACTGTAGATATATTTAGATGTTTTTTTCTTTTTCGCTTTTTAGGCTCCTTAGGGGAATCAACAACTCCCTAACTCACGTGGTCCTGACAGAATGCATCAGGATGCTTTTTTGTGTGTGACACAAGTTAAGACATAAAGAAAGAAGAAGCTGACAACCCGCTGAAAAGGCTCGCACAGTAAGAAGCCTCGAGGTACAGCAATTCAAAATTCCCTGTTTTTGAAAGCGCTGAGAAGCCTTTCCCTGAAGCATCCCCTACCTGCACACACCCTCTCAAGTCACAGCCATAGGCCAGAATTGGCATGTGTGCAGCTCTGAGCAGATACACACCCAGGGAAAGAAACTGTGCTAACTGAAGCAGACCTGTCAAAACATCCATTACTGTCCACAGAATCCTTAATGAGACTTCATCAGTTGAAAGTCAGGGAGAAAACCTGACTTTAAATTTGGGCTTTAAAAATCATAAAGGTAGACCAGGAGGAGATGAGAGTCATTTACCATACTGATTATATAATTAATTCCCTGTCTATCAAAAGACTGTAAATGCTGTCAAATAAACCAATTATCATCTTTCAACCCTGACCAAAAAATGTGCAATAGTCATGCAAACAAAGAACTGAGTCTATACCAGGATCTATACTTGCCATTTCTTAACATTTCTGATTCATTGACCATGAAGAGACAAGTGTGCCAAGCATTTGGAAGAAGTCATTCAAATTTCCAAAAACCATAATCTATTCAAAGTAAAGGTATTTATTAGAGATGTTAAATACAAGATCTGAAATTTTAGCAAATCATTGAAAACCACTCAAACAGTTTAAGCAATTGAATTACAGTTGGAAGTGTCTTACAATGAAGCTTGCCAGATAAGCCGTTTAGGCAAAACTTCTAGAGACCCTAGCTGTTTTGGTGGGTGTTGTTTTTTATTTGTTTGTGTTTGTTCATTTTTCAGTTCTGCCTTCCACAACTCAACTTCATCGTCAGAATCTATCTGATGGATATTCGTTCAAATATACACAGTAACTAAAGCTTTATTCCATGACGACAAAATAGGAAAACAGCTGCCTCTGTTTCAAATCTCACTTTTTTTTTTTTTATCCTAAATGACCCATGAAAATGAACATGTCAGCCCCACTGGCACATACCCAGGTCTAGGGATTTCTTTCCTTACCTTGAAATAGGCCATTGGACTTGATGGAAGTTAACATAGGAGATGAGGAGAGGAATATGCAAACTTGCTCATGTCAATCATTGTCTATAATTCTGGAACTGCGTGTGGGTTCTGTGTCACCCAAAACCACATGACAAAATAGAGGATGCGTTTAGTTTACAGTTAGAGGGGAACGTGGAGAATAAAGGGACGGCTGTGGGTGCAACCAGCTGACTCCTGGCACACCTGCTGTCCATGCCTGGGTGCTTCCCTGCATAAAGAGATTTTTCCAACAAGCATCCAATTCCCAGGACTAGTGCAGACAGAGTGACATTTTACAAAACCACATGGCAAGTTTTACTCACTCAACCTGAGAAAAGTAAATCCCTGAAATGGTGACATATTTTAATAAGAGCGTCCCAGGAATGGGAACCACAGTGCCCAAGGTATCTTCTGTGACCTCTAGCACAGGGCAGTGGCTGTATTTCTCCCTGATGAAGCATCACGTCGAAGCAGTTTCTGATTCATGCTTACTGGGATGTAACCGCTTCTAATCAAGCTTGGAGATACCGTTACTGACATTGAACACAAGATGTTGAGACCAAAGCCTGGCTAAGTGACAAGGTGCCAACCCAGGTTGGCAAGTAGATCATTCACATTCAATTTCCCTCCACTGATGGCTCAAAGTGCTGTAAGCACAGCAGTTGACCAGGAGAAGATTCCAGTACCTGTGTCTGTCCGCCATCTCCCAGCGGTAGCCTGGAAACACAAGCAAAAAAACCACAGAAGGGATTCTTACCACCCAGTGATCAATGAAGCAATGAGATGAGAAATAAGCAACACAGAATCTACAAACCAAATATGATGTTACTATCATAACTTCACTACAGTTGTACGTATACAAAGCAAATATGGCCTCTGTAGTCCATAGGTTTATACATGAATAAAATGGCTACTTGAACAACACAATGACCATAAATTTTAATTGCCTACTCAGAAAACTGGGAGCAATATAGTAGAGTATCTACCCAATTCAGTTTCCCCCGTCTTAGTTATTGTTCTGCTGCTGTGAAGAGACACTGTGACCATGGCAACTTATAACTAGGGGCTTGCTTAGAGTTTCAGAGAGTTAGTCCATGGTCATCAAGGCAGGAAAGAACATAGGCATAGAGCAGTGTCTAAGAGCTTTACATCCTGATCCACAGGTAAGAGGCAGAGAGAGAAAGAGAAACACTGGGCGTGGTTTAGAAACCTCAAAGCCCATCCAGTGACACATCTCCTCTTCCAAGGCCACACCTTATAATCCTTGCCAAACAGTGCATCCATCAACTGAAGACTACTTTGGACTATTAAGGGGGAAGATGAGGATCAGACAAGCGACAATGGTCATAAGGGAAGGCAGAGCCCAAGGGGAAGGTATGAACAAATTATAACTACATATGTGTATGAACCCACTAGAGTGAAACCTATTACGCTCACACTAATTTAAAAAGCCCGAAAAGAAAAAATTAGAACACATGGAAGAAATGCAGTTCAAAGATAAAGAATCAGACAAAGAGGAAAATAGAAAAGATGGATGCACACGCCCTGGAAGGCTGCCTGGACCTTCAGGGGTCTTCTGAAGGCTGAACTAGATCCCAGTCTTGCCTCGACAAAGCAGACAATCCTAGCTCAACATAGAACCCTTGACAAGGCACCCTACCCTCAGCATTCTGTGGTCCCAATTCCAGAAGATAAGAGTCATAGCTCCACAGCCTAGAATCTGGCGTTCTCCAGCAACAAGGAAAGAAAGTCCAGTGAGCAACACTTCTCCTGGGACCAAACTGATTAATAGGTACTTGGGTTTCCTACCTAGGAAGGCATTGAGAAGGCATATGAATAGCCACTCACCATGGCCTGCCAGTCCTACACATAGTAGGTCCCCAGCAGGCCAGTGCCTGCATGAACTTTATAGACACTGTAGTGCAGTTCACCTCTAAATGTGGCACTGTACAAGGCACCATCCAAAGACATGTGCCCTCTGCCAGTTGCTGCAGCTCCTTTTCCAGCATTCCCATTATCAAGTTGTAGTGTGACACATCAAAACTTTAACTAAAAATAGCTCCACCACCACCACCACCAACAACAACAGCAATGTTATAATAATAATAATAATAATAATAATAATAATAATAATAATAAATGCTGTGATTGTGATGTCCTCTTGTGCTCCACTTTCCCTGAAAACAACGCAATGATTCTAGTTAAGAAACAGGCTCAGAGACTAATGACAACTGCATGGATACAGGCATTTGTCTCTAAACTTGACAACCTGAGTCAGAACCCATAGCCCAATCCTCTCTCCAAATAATTTTTAAAAATGGACAGACTCAGACAAAATGCTTTGCCTCGGACAAACTGGCAAAGTCAAGATTGAATCACACTTGTGTTCTATGCCTTTGAACATTAGCTATCTTTGGAAAGTCTGATGGGAGTGTGGTGCCTCAGGCCTCCCTCACCGACTTGCTCACTTGAAACCTTCATGTGCCCCGATTAAGTACCTTTGAGTCAGGCATTTTGCCACTTCCATATCAGTACTTTTTCTATTCACACAATAGTTCTGCTTCCATGCTCATTGTATTAATATGTACTGAAACTCGAGGAAGTTGGAACAATTGCCAGGGATTTGCGACCAGTAAGTGGCAGAGCCAGGATTTCTCCCCCATGCTCATAGTAACATCTGTCTCCCTTACTTTCATGCCAGATCCAAAGGGATGCAGAAGCGTGCAGCCAACTTCACAAAGGGCCAGCTGATTCAAGATGGGAGTTTACCAATAACGTTGGAAAGAAGATAACGTCTACACTGTGGTCATCCTGCTTATCCACACTTTCACTTGCCAGGGTTTCAATTACCCACAGTTGGCTACTGAAAGGGAAAAGGAAGGAAAGAGAAGAGAGTTGGGAAAGGGGGGCAAGGCAAGGACAAATACTAAATGAAAACTTCCACAAATAAGCCAATAATACATTCTGCATAACTTTCATATATCATATTGTTACACATATTCTACTATATGATCAGTTATTCTTGTTATTAATCTCTTACCCTACTTCATTTCCAAGGTAGCTTTTATCCTAGATCTGTCTAGGAAAGCCGTAATACTGATGGAGTTTGGTATTAGCCACAGTTTCAGGGACCCACTGCAGGTCCAGGAACACATTCTTTATGGATAAGGAGAATCACTGTGTAAACTTCAACTTAGAATATACTACATTAGAGAGAGCAGAAACAGAAGCCGTAATTGTGTCCCACAGGAACGAGTCTTCATTCAGACTGTACAAAAGGATGATGCTCGTTTTGCTTAGGAGATTCATCTGTGGGGTGCTGGTGTGTCAGTGGTGGGCGTGACAAGTCCCTCTTCTCTAATGAGACTGGCCCAAGACAGCTGCCTACCCCGCTGCCAACAGCAGAGAAACGCTCTGGTGAACACCGAGCATAATGGATTCTAAACAAAGGAAAAAAAAAAAAAAACAAGAAGTACTCAAGTCAGAAAAACACAAATATCAATTTAGAGATTCTTGGGCTGATTTATCGTCAGATGGTTAAAATTACATGGGGTATCCAGACCTGCAAGAGGAACTGCCAGCTAGGGACTTGGACTACAGACTGTGAGACCTCCAAGCACTGACTGCATGCCTCATTTGACTCTCCTGTTGGCTTTGTTCAAGACTGGATTTGTCACACCCTTCGAGGAGTTTGGTGCATAATACTCAGCCAGTGAGTAGTCACTGAGTGGCTGAATCTGTACCTCCTGATAACCACTTCCGGAACCCTTATCTGTGAAGTAAGCGAGCGCACACATCCCCATCTCCACCTAGTTTCATCTAGAGCATACTTGTTTTATATGCTGAACTTCTGGGAAATATTTGCGTTAAAGAAAAAAAGTCCATCACAAAAAAAAAAAAAGGAAAATGTAATTTTTGAAAACCACTGGTACAAGAAAAACTGATTACTCAAAACAGAAACGGTGGGGAGGGGAAGGTGGTGAGACGACTCAGAGAACAAAGCATTTGCCTTGTAAGTGTGAGCAAAGGAGTTCAGACTCCCAGAACCCAAGGCAGATGGGTGTGGCCCACCTATGATCCTGGTACACAGAGAAAGAAAGGGAGAATTCCTGAAGCAAGACGGTTAGCCAAGCTAGCTGAAACCGTGAACTTGGGGCTCAGTGGGAGATGCTGCCTCAATGCTCTCAAGATGGAGAGCAAGAAAGACATGAAGCATAGGCCTCTGCATCCACATAACACAAGAATGTACATACATGTGTCCTTACATGCATACATGGGCACTGACTTACATACATGTGTCCAAAACATTAGAAAATATGTCTATTCTAGTTTCTTGTCTGTTGCTATAATAAAACACTCTGACGTAAAGCTACTGTTAGTCAGGTTTAGTATTGCAGCGATGAAATACCATGACCAAAAGTAACTTGGGGAGGAAAGGGTTTATTCAGCTTATGCTTCCATATCATTGTTCCTCGTTGAAGGAATTCAAGCAAGACAGGAACTTGGAGGCAGGAGCTATGTATAAGAAAGGCATGGAGGACTTAGGCTTACTGACTTTCTCCTCATGACTTGCTGAACCTGCTTTCTTACAGAACTCAAAATCACTAGCCTAATGGTGACACCACTCACCATAGGCTCTTCCACACCAAGTACTAATCAAGAAAATGCACTACAGGCTTGCCTACAGGTCATGCTTATGGAGATATTTTATCAACTAATGTCCTCTTTTCCCACATGACTCTATCTTATGACAAATTGACATTAAACTGGGGGCTAGGGGGAATGATTCCTTTGGCTTATACTTCCAAGACATTGTCTGTCACTGAGGGAAATCAAGGCAGGAATTCAATGGTAAAAACCATGAAGGAACACTGCCTCTTTCCAGCTAGTTTCCTTATGTATCCCGGGACCACCAGCCAAAGGAATGGTACCACCCACAGTGAGCTGGGCACTCCTATATCAATTAACAATCAAGATATGCCTATAGACCAAACTAATAAAGACAATTACTCAGTTGAGACTCTTTTATTCCCCCAGGCGACTCTAGGCTGTGTCAAATTGTCAGTTAATGCCAACTAGGACACATACGAAAATATGCACACCACATGAACATACAGATGGATGAGGAAAGAGACTGAATGCAATGATGTAAGCCTCTTATGTCTGATGCTCAGGAGGCTGGGGAGAGAGGATAGAGAGTTGGAGGTAATTTTGGACTATGTAAGGAAAGCAGTCTCAAATAAATAAATAAATAAATAAATAAATAAATAAATAAATAGGGAGATAGAGATGGAGGGATGGAGAAAGAGGGGGAAGGAGGAAAGGAGGGAGAAAAGAAGAGAGAAGGGAGGGAGAGATGAAAAGATGGAGGAAGGGATAGAAAAAGAAAAATGGGAGACATTAGTTCTCTTATTTTAAGCTATGTGGCCTTGGATGAGTTGCTTTCCTTGTCTGGAGCCTATTTATATCACTGTTAAACTAATTCGATGAGCTGGATTAATTTAAAGGTCCTTTGAATCTAGAATCAATAATGTTATTTTAATTACTCGATTTTATTACTTCTTTGTGTGCTTTCTGATTTGTTCTGACTTCTTTTCGATGAGCATATGCTTTCTATAGGAAGAAAAGATTTACTTTCAAAGACTTAAGAATTTAAATTAAATTAAACAAGGACAACAACAAGCCCCCAAGTATCCCCTGCATCTGCATTGCTTTTAACAAAAAGCTGGGTGAGATGTTTTTCACAATCTCCTAGGGGGAAAAGAACTTACAATCATGCTGTAGGGAGAGCTGAAGAGCTGAAGCCTTCAAAAGCAAACCGAGACTTAAGCTGTTCTATTTCTGAAGCACAAAATAAAACCAAACAAAAAGGGAAAATAAGCTACCACTTTGCCAATGCCAAGTCTCCTCATGCATAAACAGAGACCCATCCAGACAAACAGCGTTCTCAGTGGGGTGAGACAAATCCTCGCGCTTTGTGGAAAATTCCCCCAGGAAGCTGGCATCAAGGACACTGTCTACAGCTGTCTCTGCGTGCAGCCAGGAAACCAAAAAAAATAAGGGGGGGGGGGGGTAAAAATGGTTTGTGTCTGGAAGAGGACAGCCTGAGTGACAAAGCTGTCCTTTTAAGTCCCCTACAGGCTGTGTGGCTGATAGAGAGCTGAATGCAAGAGCCCACAGCCACCACCACCACCACCAACAACAACAACAACTTAAGCAGTGCAAGCCCTAGAGATGAGGTCTGAGGTTAGACCAGCAGTCTCTGTTCATCTGTCTTTTCCTAATCCACCAACCTAATCACCGGTAATACCCACTGTGACTTGTTTTGTTTTGTTTTTAAATAAGGTCTCTTATAACTATGGTTGGCCTTGAACTTGCTATTTAGCAGAAGCTATCCTTGAACTCATGGTCCCCCTACGTCCATCTCCCAAGTGCTGGGATTACAGGTATGCATCACTGTACCAAATCCTCTCTTAGTCTTAGCAGCATGCAGATAGGCCATATATCCCATGGGTCTGCTAACTCTCTCTTCTCTTTTATCTATGCCTCTCTTTGGAAGGAACTCAGTCATTTCAAAGTGTAGATACTCATGTGGTTTCTGGTGAAATTCTCACTAGCCTTCAGCTTTAGTGAAAACTGGGGGCTGGCATTTCTAGCTGGCAAGGTTGCCAACAGAATAGAGCTTGCAGGACTACCTGAAACCACACACCAGAGCTGCATACCTTATAAGAAAAAACAAAACAAAACAAAACAAAACTGCCCTTAGTCAGCTGCAGGACTTGAATAAGTAAAATGGAAAAAGCTCTGAGTGGAATAGCAGAATAGTCCTAAAGACAGGGCAGGGCCGGGGTATGGTATGACTCCTGCTTGTAATCTCAGTGCTTGGGAAGCAGGAACAAGAGTATGATTGATCTTCAAGCCAGTATGGGCTACCAGTGTGTTCTAGACCAGCCTGGGCTACAATGTGAGACCATGTTTTGAGAGAGAGAGAGAGAGAGGGGGGGGGAGGTGGAGAGAGG
>NC_034604.1:36770589-36774946 GCF_900095145.1 Mus pahari
TGTGTGTGTGTGTGTGTGTGTGTGTGTCTCAAATTCATGACCTCTTCTATAATATATACCTAGAAATTAACCTAAGCAATAAAGAGCAATGCCTCTCTACAGAAGAGTTTTAAAACCTAATAAAGGCAAGCAACTGGGTAGGAGGTGTAGTTCAAATGTAGATTTTCCTAGCTTAAACAAGACCCCTAGTTCTACTTCCTTCATTACAAAATTAAAATGATAAGAACTCACACACCTTCCAGTTTCCACCTGTGCCAGGAGCAGAACCTCGGCTCTGGATCCAGACCCACATAGTCCACACCCCAGTAGCAGCTAGACTCTCTAGGTATTCTGATACAACCAGGAACACAGGTGAGACCCCCCAAACCCCACTACAAAACCATAGCAGGATCC
This sequence comes from Mus pahari, assembly GCF_900095145.1. NCBI lineage: Eukaryota > Metazoa > Chordata > Mammalia > Rodentia > Muridae > Mus > Mus pahari. The sequence goes on from NC_034604.1 coordinate 36,770,983, forward strand.
CTATGACCCCGGGATGCAGACACTCTGCCCAGCCAGAGACCCATATACCTTCCAGTTTCTACCTGTGCTGGGAGAAGAGAAACCCACACAGCCTACACCCCCGTTGCAGCTCAACTTTCCAGGTATTCTGATACATCCAAGATCACAGGCTCACAGAATCACAGGATCACAGGAAGGACAGGTTCAAATCAGAGACAAGAAGGCCAGATAACACCACAGATAACCAGATGGCAAGAGGCAAGCATAAGAACACAAGTAACAGAAACCAATTTGACTTGGCAACATCAGAATCCAGTTCTCCCACCACAGCAAGTCCTGGGTACCCCAATACACCAATAAAATAAGACTCAGATCTAAGTTCTTATTTCTTGAAGATGATAGAGGACTTTAAGAAGTACATAAATAACTCCCTTAAAGAAATAGAGGAGAACCCAAGTAAACAAGTAGAACTCCTTAAACAGGAAACACATGAATCCCTTAAAGAAATACAGGAGAACACAATCAAACAGGTGAAGGAATTGAACAAAATTGTTCAGGATCTAAAAATGGAATTAGAAACCTTAAAGAAAACACAAAGTGAGATTGCCCTAGAAATGAAAACCTAGTAAAGAGAACAGGAGTCACAAATGCAAGTATCTCCAACAGAATACAAGAGATGGAATGTCAGAGCTAGAGGGTACCATAGAAGACATTGAGGTAACAGTCAAGGAAAATAGAAAAAGCAAAAAATACAAAACATTCAAGAAATCCAGGACACAATGAAAAGACTGAACCTGGGAATAATAGGTACAGAAGAGAGTGAAGAATCCCAACTCAAAGGGCCAGCAAACACACACACACACACACACACACACACACACACACGGCACGCACACACATAAACAAACACACACACACACACACACACACACACACACACATATATATATATATATATATATATATATATATATATATATTTCCCTAACCTAAAGAAAGGAATGTCCATAAACAAAACTTCCCTAACCTAAAGAAAGAAATTCCCTGTAAACATACAAGAAGTCTACATAATGCCAAACAAATGGGACCAGAAAAGAAATTCCTCTCATCACATGATAATTAAAACAGTAAATGCACAGAACAAAGAAAGAATATTGAAAGCAATAAGGGGAAAATTTCAAGTAACATATAAAGACAAACCTATCAGAATTGCACCAGATTTCTCACCAGAGACTCCAAAAGCCAGGAGATCCTGTGCAGATGTCATACAGACCCTAAGAGAACAAAATTGCCAGCCCAGACTACTATGCCCAACAAAACTCAAAATTACCATAGATGAAGAAACCAAGATATTCCAAGACAAAACCAAATTTAAACAATATCTTTCCACTAATCTAGCCCTACAGAGAATATTAGAAGGAAAAGTTCAAAACAAGGAAGAAAACTATACCCAAGAAAAAAGCAAGAAATTAATCTTTCACAACAAACCCAAAAGAAGAGAAACAGGCAAACATAATTCCACTTCTAACAACAAAAATAACATGAACTGACAATCATTGGTCCCTAATATCTCTCAACATCAATGGACTCAATTCCCCAATAAAAAGACATAGGCTAACAAACTGGATATGTAAATATAACCCAGCATTTTGCTACATGAAAGAAACACACCTTAGTGACAAAGACAGACATTACCTCAAAGTAAATGGCTGGAAAATTTTTTTTCCAAACAAATGATCATAATAAACAAGCTGGGGTAGCCATTCTAATATCCAACATAATAGACTTTCGACCAAAAGTTATCATAATCAATGGAGAAGGACATTACATACTCATCAAAGGAAAAATTCACCAAGATGAACTCTCAATTCTAAACATCTATGCCCCAAATAAAAGAGAAACCACATTTGTAAAAAGAAATATTACTGAAGCAAAACGCACACACTGAACCTCACACAATAATAATAGGAGATTTCAACACCCCACTCTCAACAATGGGACGATCACAGAAACAGAAACTAAACAGAGACACAGTAAAACTAAAAGAAGTTATGAATCCAGTGGATTTTGCAGATATCTACAGAACATTTCACCCTAAAACAAAAGAATATACCTTCTTCTCAACCCTCATGGTACCTGCTCAAAAATGGACCATATACTCAGACTCAAAACAAACCTCAACAGATACAAGAACATTGAATTAATACCACATATTCTATTCAACCACCATGGACTAAGGCTGGACTTCAATACCATCAAAAACAAAAGAAAACCCACATACATGTAGAAGTCGAACAACTATCTACTCAATGATAATTTGGTCAGGGAATAAAGAAAGAAAGAAATTAAAGACTTTTTAGAATTCAATAAAAATGAAGGCACAACATATCTAAATTTATGAGACACAATAAAAGCAGAGCTAAGAGGAAAACTCATAGCCCTGGGTGCCTTCATAAAGAAATTGGAGAGATCATACACTATCAGCTTAACAGCTCATCTGAAATCTCTAGAACAAAAGAAACAAATACACCCAAGAGGAGTAGATATCAGGAAATAATCAAACTCAGGGATGAAATCAACCAAGTAGAAACAAAAAGAACTACAAAGAAGCAACCAAACGAGGAGCTGGTTCTTGGAGAAAATCAACAAGATAGATAAACCCTTAGCGAGACTAACCAGAGGGCACAGAGACAGTATCAAAATTAACAAAATCAGAAATGAAAAGGGAGACATAACAACAGAAACTGAGGAAATTAAAAAAAAAAAATCAGATCCTACTACAAAAGCCTATACTCAACAAAACTGGAAAACCTGGAAGGAATGGATGATTTTTTTTAGGCAGATACAAGATACCAAAGTTAAATCAGGATCAAATAAAACATCTAAAGAAATAGAAGCAGTCATTAGAAGTCTCCCAACCAAAAAAAGTCCAGGGTCAGATGGTTTTAGTACAAAATTCTATCAGACCTTCAAAATGATCTAGTACCAATACTTCTCAAACTTCCATAAAATAGAAATAGAAGGAACACTACCCAGTTCTTTCTATAAAGCCACAGTTACATTGTTATATATAAACCACATAAAGGCCCAACAAAGAAAGAGAACTTCAGACCAATTTCCCTTAAGAATATCAATACAAAAATACTCAATAAAATTCCCACAAACCAAATCCAAAAACACATAGGCTTCATTCCAGGAATGCAGGAATTGTTCAATGTATGGAAATCCATCAATGTATCCACTACATAAACAAACTCAAAGAAAAAAAATCCATGATCATCTCATTACATGCTGAAAACGCCTTTGGCAAATTCAACAGCCTTTCGTGTTCATAGTACTGGAGAGATTAGGAATTCAAGGTTTATACCTAAATATAATAAAAGCAATATACAGCAAACAATAGCCAACATCAAACTAATGGAGAGAAACTCAAAGCAATCCCATTAAAATAAGGGACAAGACAAGGCTACCCACTCTCTCCCTACCTATTCACTATAGTACTTGAAGTTCTAGCCAGAGCAATTAGACAACAAGAGGAGGTCAAAGAGATACAAATTGGGAGGGAGGGAATCAAGATATCACTATTTGCAGATGATTTGATAGTATACATAAATGACCCCAACAAGTCTACCAGAGAGCTCCTACAGCTGATAAACAACGTCAGCAAAGTGGTTGGATATAAAACTAACTCTAACAAATCAGTAGTCTTCCTCTACTCAAAGGTAAGGGGCTGATAAAGAAATTAGGGAAACAACACCCTTCACAATAATCACAAATAATATAAAATATTGTGGTGTGACTCTAACCAAGCAAGTGAAAGATCTACATGACAAGAACTTCAAATCCCTGAAGAAAGAAATTGAAGAAGTCCTCAGAAGACAGAAAGATGACCCATGCTCATGGACTGGCAGGATTAATAGAGTAAAAATGGCCCTCTTGCTGAAAGCAATCTGCAGATTCAATGCAATCCCCATCAAAATTCCAA
>NC_034604.1:36775736-36781168 GCF_900095145.1 Mus pahari
CACACACCTATGGTCATTTAATCTTTGATAAAGGAGCTAAAACCATCCAGTGGAAAAAAGACAGCATTTTCAACAAATGATACTGATTCAACTGGTGATCTGCATGTAGAAGAATTCGAATTGATCCATTCTTATCTCCTTGTACAAAGCTCAAGTCCAAGTAGATCAAGGACCTCCACATAAAACCAGATACACTGAATCTAATAGAAGAGAAAGTGGGGAAGAGCATTGAATACTTGAGCACAGGGGGAAACTTTCTGAACAGAACACCAATAGCATATGTTTTAAGTTCAAGAATTGACAAATGGGACCTTATAAAATTGAAAAGCTTCCTTAAGGCAAAGGATATTATCAATAGGACAAAATGGCAACCCATGGATTGGAAAAAATCTTTACCAATCCTACATACAACGAAAGGCTAATATCTAAAATATACAAAGAACTCAGAGAATTAGACTCCAGAGATCCAAATAACCCTATTAAAAAGGGAAGTACAGTGCTAAATAGATAATTCTCAACTGAGGAATCTGGAATGGCTGACAAGCACCTAAAGAAATGTTCAACATCCTTAGTCATCAGGAAAATGCAAATCCCTGAGATTCTACCTTACACCAATTAGAGTGGTCAAGATCAAAACTGCAGGTGACAGCAGATGTTGTCAAGGATATGGAGAAAGAGGAACACTCCTCCATTGCTGGTGGGACTGGAAGCTGGTAAAGCCACTCTGGAAATCAGTCTGGAAGTTCCTCAGAAAACTGGACATAGTATTACCTGAGGACACAGCTATACCACTACTGGGCATTTACCCCAAATCTTCTCCAACATATAACAAGGACACAGTTCCATTTTATTAATAGCAGCCTTATTTATAATAGCCAGAAGCTGGAAACAACCCAGATGTTCCTCAACAGAAGAATGGATACAGAAAATATGATACATTTACACAATGGAGTACTACTCAGCTATTAAAAACAATAATTTCATAAAATTCTTAGGCAAATGGGTAGGACTAGAAAATATCATCCTGAGTGAGGTAACCCAGACACAAAAGAATGCACATGGTATGTATTCACTGATAAGTGGATATTAATCCAAAAGCTCACAATGCCCAGGATACAACCCACAGACCATATTGAGCTTAAAAGTAATGAAGACCAGTGTGTGGATGCTTCAGTCCTGCAAAGGGGGAAGGGGGAACAGGATGATTGTGGGAGGTGAATGGAGAGGGGAATCTGAGAGGAAGAGAAGAAGGGGGTGGGATAAGGGGGTAGTACCAGGAACAGGAGAATATGTGAGAAAGTTACAGAAGGTCAGGAAATTGAACAAAAATACGTAGCAGGGGGGATGAAGATCTGGGGATAGCCACTGGAGGATCCCAGATACCAGGAAAACGTGAGCCTCCCAGGACCCAACTGGGATGACTTTAGCCAAAATTAGCAGAGAAGGGGGAGTTAGAGATCACCTCCAGTAGATAGGCACACCCCCAGGGGAAGGATGGGGCCACACACCCATCTCAAAGTTTTTTACCCAGAAATGTTCCTGTCCAAAGGAAGAGGAGGGACAAAAATGGAACAGAGACTGAAGGAAGGGCCAACCAGGGACTTGCCCACCTGGGATCCATTATGTCTGCAGACACCAAACCCAACACTGTCGCCATGGTCAAGAGGCGTTTGCTGACAGGAACATGGTGTGACAGTTTCTTGAGAGGTCTAGCCAGCAACTGACCAATGCAGATGTGGATGCTTGGAGCCAACCATCAGACTGAGCTCAGGGAACCTGGTAGGGGAGCTGGCAGAAGGACTAGAGGAGCAGAGGGAGATTACAACCTCACTGGAAAAACAACATAGGCTGGCCTAATAACCCAGTTCTCCCAGAGACTAGACCACCAACCAAGGAGTGTACCTGAAGGGATCCATGGCTCCAGATACATATGTAGCAGAGGATGGCCTTGCCTGACAGAAATGGAAGGGGGTGCCTTTGGTCTTGGGGAGGTTTGATGCCCCAGCATAGAGGGATGTTGGAGTGGTGGAGCAGGAAGGTCTGGATGGGTGAAAGGCAAAGGGGAGGAGAGAGGATGGATGTGGGATGGGCTGTTTGTGGAGGGATAACCGAGAAGTGGGATATCATTTGAGAAGTAAAAGAATGTAATGATTAATTTAAAAAATGAATGATAAGAACAAGGGAAAGATCATCCATAACTTGTATAAAATTAATTATTTTATAGATTTTCACTAACCCAAAAATTCTGCAAGCTTCAATCTGAGTGTATTTGAAAAATGTTAACATATTCTAAGGCTACTAAGGAAAAATAAAGGCCCAGGCATAGCAAGTCAACTTTAAAACATTGAACTGAAGTTGGGCACTCAAATATCAAGACATATACTATTAAACAATCATAGACAAATGGATCAATAGTGTGTAATAAGCAGCTTAGGAATAGTTATGTCTTTGAGTATTTCTTTTTTTATAAAATATAAATAATGAAGAAAATATCTGAGTGTTCAATAACATTTATTAAGAAGTCCTGTTTTCTGAACAGAGGGAAATAAAACTAAATCCTAATGATACATGCCTGTAATTCCAACACGCAAGAGCTGAGGTGGGAAGGTCACAGTCTGAAGCAAGCCCAGAATACATAGAGATCTTAAGTGACTCATCTTGGAGTCACCAATCCAGGCACAGATGTCTTAACCTTCATGAGAATAGTCCACCATTCCAAGCCAGCACTACCCAGCCAAAAATGTCTTCTAAGTTTCTGAGATGTGTGTAGGCCAGGGCATTCTCAGTAGTAAGATGCAAGTGCAAGGCCCTGGGACACTCACATAGCCAGCAAGGATGTTGCTGGCCTGTAGAAAGTCATAGTTTCCTATCATGCAGACTTCTCCAAAGCTGCTTCAGTGTTTACAAAGCATGTAGCTGGATTTCCCAAGACAGGTGATCAAAAGACAAGAGAACAAAACAGGGATGGTAACTACCAATTTTATATATTATCTGATTGCTAGTGTTCTCAGAAAGGTGGTCATTCGTCACTTATCGGTTAAAAGCTAAATTCAAAATAAAAGATTGGCAACTTTAACAACACCAAGTATAAAAGGCCAATCAATTAGAAAGCCAGGCTTGTGATGCTCCTGTCAGAAAAGGAGAATATAAGCCAAGAAGAAGAGCTCTGCAGTGACAAAATGAGCAAAGATGATAAAGCAGGATGCATCCATTCAAAGGGTTCAGCAGTATCTATGCACCAAGTGCCACAACACCCATCTTTATAGAGCAGAAACTACAGAAGAAACACATTAGCAACAGGCTGAGAAGCTACTCTTAAACTACCATAAGACAACATACGAAGGGCTGCGCAAGACTTAACGAGGTCATATGGAAACTCATTGGCCACCAAATTCTGATCACAGGAGATATGTTTTCATGGCAAGAATGAGTAGAGCATCTGCAAACATGATTGAATAATAGGTAACAAAAGAAGTATTAATACGTCATAGGGAAAAGAAATACAATAAATAACAATTTCTGACCATAGCAATGAACAATTAATAGCGTCAATTTAAGATATCAAAACTCAGACTGGTGAGATGGCTCAGCAGTTAAGAGCACTGACTGCTCTTCTGGAGGTCATGAGTTCAAATCCCAGCAACCATATGGTGGCTCACAACCATCTATAATGAGAAACAACAAAAGAAAAAGAAAAAAAAAAAAAAAAAAAAAAACCTATGGGCCGGAGTGAGCAGGGTCCCGGAGCGAGCAGCGCCAAAGCAAGAGGGAGAAAGGGAAGCGGGAGAAAAAAAGAAAAAAGATATCAAAATTCTTACCTGGAAATTGAATTTTTCTCTTGCATCTTAATTTAAAGTAAAAATACCATTTATAATTTTATAATTTCAACAATGTAATAAAGAAACCTCTACATGTAAGAATGTTGGGGAAACATTTAAACTAATCAGAAAAAAATAATTGACACATATATAACAATAAAAATAAAATGGGAAAAGAAAACTTAACTAAGTGTACAAATTTAGAGATGGTTTTTCTCAAACAACAAAGTTAATCAGACGTCAACACAAAACAATAGACAGAAGTAAAAGTCATAGAAGAATAAAGAAATTATAAAAAAACCTAATCAATAAATCAAGACCGCTTCTTTGAAGAATCTTAATAAAGTAGTCAAATTACTAGTTTACTTGAAGGGTTAGCTAAGTACAAATTGTATAAAGTAAGAAATGGTAAAAGGGAAAACCAATGAAAGAAAAGAAAGCCTTAAAATACTGAAATTGTACACCACTGTGTGAATAAGTGTGAAAATTGGTATCACATGAGTAATCTTTGAACAAATACAAGTTATCAGATTTACTCAACTTAGAAAGTTAAAATTACTGAACTTTTTTTATTGGATATGTTCTTTTATTACATTTTAAATGTTTTCCCTTTTCCAGGTCTATCCTTTGGAAACTCCCTATCCCCTCCCCCTGCCTCTATGAGGGTGCTACCCACCCACTTGTCTTCTGGCCCTGGCATTCCTCTACACTGGGGCATCAAATGCCCTCAGGCCCAAGGGCCTCTCCTCCCACTGATGTCCAACAAGGCCATCCTCTGCCACATATGCGGCCAGAGTCATGGGTCCCTCCATGTGTACTCTTTGGTTGGTGATCAAATCCCCAGGAGCTCCAGGGGGTCTGGCCTGATGACACTGTTGCTCCCTTGGTGAAGCCCCCTCTGCTCCTTCAGTCCCTTCTCCAACTCCTTCACGTGGGACCCCCGCTCTCAGTCCAATGGTTGGCAGTGAAAATCACTGAATTTTAAAAGTAAGAAAAAAGTACTAAAGTTATCATTCACACATACAGACTTTATAGTTTCAGTGCACAAAAACAGCCCCAAAGCAGGAAAAACAAGGAAAACTTTAAAAAATATTTTATGAAGCAAAAATCTGATTATCTTGATTTTAGATGAATGCCTAAATCCAAACAAGTTTAATGAAATTGCAGAGTTATAGAGCATTGAATATTAATGTAAAAATATTAAATATTAACTATCAAAAGCATAATTCATTGCTATGCTATGAAAATAATACATAATGACAAAAACAAGGATATAAGATATACTATGCTTAGCTAAGTCTATGGCTCAATGCCTGCTGGCACACACATTTAACCACAGAGCTAAAGAAACAAAGACCCTGCCAGGCAGTGGTGCCACACGCCTTTAATCCCAGCACTTGGGATTAAAATCTGCAGAGGCAGGCAGATTTCTGTGTTCGAGGCCAGCCTGGTCTACAAAGTGAGTTCCAGGACAGCCAGGGCTACACAAAGAAACCCTGTCTTTAAAAACCAAAAGAAAAAAGAAAAGAAAAGAAAAGAAAAGAAAAGAAAAGAAAAGAAAAGAAAAGAAAAGAAAAGAAAAGAAAAGAAAAGAAAAGAAAAGAAAAGAAAGAG
>NC_034604.1:36781613-36788433 GCF_900095145.1 Mus pahari
AAGAAAGAAAGAAAGAAAGAAAGAAAGAAAGAAAGAAAGAAAGAAAGAAAGAAAGAAAGAAAGAAAGAAAGAAAGAAAGAAAGAAAGAAGAAAGACATGGCTAAGAGATCTTGCTGTTCTTGCAAAGGAATTGAATTTGGTTCTGAGCACCCATACTGGGTGGGTCGCAATGACCTATAACTCCAACTCCAAACAAGAGTTTCAGTGCCTGTGGTCTGAATATCTACACTCATGTGCAAGTACCCACTTACAAGCATACTCACATGCATATAATTAAAAATAATTGCATAAAGAAAAAGAAAACTTGATAGATACATATATAAAAATATATACAAGCATACATATGCACAGCAGTGGTTTTGAATACATGATCATACTTAATATAAAAGTACTCTATGTACGTGCTAGATTAGTACCTCCAAGTTGACTGCAATGATTCTCATTTTCATGTACTCGCTCTTCATAGATGCCTCCACATTGGCTAATCCTTGATCAGTCTTGACCTGTTCCCACAACAAATACTGTGAACATGTTGTAATGTGGCATCTAATGTCATGCAGTGCTTCCATCCTGTTCTCTCTTGGTTCTCTGTGCTCCGTGGAATTCATCTACCATTGCTGCAAAGACACTGAAGCAGTACTGGAGAGGCCACATGGTAGAAAACTGTGGCCTCTGACCCTGGGCCTGCCAACTATGCTACTGACCCATATTGAAAACATTAATGCAGCCCCACATGTATGAAGCCCCAATCACCATCCTGGCTGCTATTATTTCCAAAATCAGAACGGTGAACTCCTTGATGCTTTACTTACAGGAACTCTGGAAGATGATAAATATAGATTGACTGGAGTTATGACTTAGCAGGGAAGTGTTTGCCTGGCATGTGTAAGGCCCTGGGTTCAACCCCCTTGTCACAGAAAAAGGAAAAGAGGAAGAATGATTATTGCTGGGGTTTTTTTTTAGCCAGTAGGTTCTGGCATAATTTGTTAAAGAGATATCTTCATTATGATACCAGACAATGAAATCTTGTGTCATGGAAAGAGTAAAGTGACGCCAAGCCACATTTTAGGAACAAGACAAGTAAATTTTAACAGTAGCTGGGAGGGGGTTAGCTGGAGGGCTGAAGGGGGGCTGTCACTGAACAAGCATTCAGGAGACTGCACTGGATTTTTGTTTGATTTGGGGAGACATGCTGAATATTGGTAATTGTCTGCTAGTTGTACATATGGTCAAAAGAACTTTTCTTTCTTGTGTATAAACATGCTGGCCTTATACTTGGCTAAAGGGCAGTGGCTGGATTCAGAAAAATGCTAGGGCTCTCAGTCTTGTTGTTTGATCTGGGTCTTATGATAATGCTAAAGGACAAATGTGCTTGAGTTGATGAACAAGCCAAAGACAGAGTGGAAAAAAATATTTATTCTTTCCAGGGGATGTGTCCATCTTAAACAACATCTTTCTCAATCAGCACATCTCCTAGAAAAGCTGTGTAGAGTCTGATGTAAAGCTTGAAGTAGAGACATTACAGGAGACAGGAGAATGGAGATGCCAAATGTGTGTCATTAGAGTCCTGGACACAGTGTCTCTAGATACTAGGAAAGAGTCACCCATTGAGAAAGAGACTCTAGTACAGATGCGCTTGCAATGAAGCTAGAGGCTAATCATGTATTATTTCTATGTGCCCTCTAAAATGGATGAGTTTTAGGTTAGATAGGGAATGGTGCAGCTAGAGAGTGCCGGGGTTCTCCTTGGTAACAAATCTGTCTTGCCCTTGTGTGTCTCTGTACATCTTAAACCCTAGTAGTCTGAGCTTGGCTAAGCCATCGGGGGCTTCTAAGATGGAACTATTATAGCCTTGCGAAACCAATCTGTAGGTTTATGACAAATCTGTGAGAAGAAGCATGCTTTGTTAAAATGGGTAATGCTTAAGGGCCCACTATTTATCTGCCCTCTGTCCCCCTGTGACATCCTATTTCAGCAACGCATTAAACACTACTGAATGACACAAAAATAACTTGGGACCAATGGAGTGTTAGCGTTTATCCTTGGACAGCATAAAGTAACAAAGTTAAAAGATTGCTTGTCCCTACACTTATTCACACATTTAAGACAGCAATAAAAATATCAATAAACTTTTTTGTGAAGCCAAGTGTGCTGCAATCAAAGTTTGTATCGGAAACAAACACGGATCAGTAGCTAGGGAAATGGTCCCAAAACAAGCTATACGAAGGAACTAGCCTTTAATACATAGAATCAAACAACAGTCAGCAATGCCTCCATGATGAAGGCAGTGTGGAAGCAACCATTCATGAATAGGCAGACAAACCAAGATGCCTGGACAGAGACCCAAGCACAAAAGGAACTTAGCATCCAGCGAAGGAGGACATTGTAACATAGACAAAGATCGTTTTTCTTTTGCAGAATATTTCTATTTTACTTTTTTATCCATTGACAGTTTCCTGCCTCTACATAGTGAATTTGGGGCACTTTTCCTCTCCTTTCTTCCATTTCCTCCCACTCTCAGCACCTCTCCCTTCTACCTTCTTGTCTTTTCAGTGTAGAAGAAAACACAACTAAGTCCATTACTCCCACTATACACAGAAATAAACTCAATCTAAATGTAAAAATGAAAAGCATGAAATACAGAATTTATCTGTAGCTTGTTATTGATTTAAAAGGCTTCTAAGTAAGAATAAAAATCTGGTTGCAAAGGAAAAAAAAGATAAATTTAACCTTATGAAAATGCATACAGTTCATTAAAACACTGCAAACCAAGTAGATGACAAAGGGGGTGAAATGTAAAAAATATATCATAAATAAAAATGGAGTGGCCTTAAGATATTTGAAAAATTTCAAACAAAGGGGAAGACTGAGTCTTGTGGCACACACCTAACACCCAGCACCCTGGTGGCTGATGCTGGAGGATGGCTAGCTTGAAACTGGTTTGGCCTACAAAGCAGAACCTTGTCTCAAAGAGTAAATAAAATAAAAATGGACAAATTCATAGCAGAACAATGAGCCAAAGACACACGTAATGCATGACAGGAGTGTGCAGTAACTGGAAATCATAGGAAACCACCTCACTTCTACCTGTAATAAGAGGAATTCAAGTAAAATTAGCCTGGCATACCATTTATTTTCTATCAAACTGCAAAAAAGAAAAAAAAGAGAGAGAGAGATTAAAATCTTAGCAATATATTCTGTTGGCAAGGCTGGGAGGCAGTCTTACATGTTGCTGATGGGACCATAAACATCATAGCCCTTATGTTGAGGGAATTTGGCAATTTCTGACAAAATTACATATGGATTTTCCTTTTAACACAGAAATGTCCTTTCTAGAAATGTACCCTGAAGGTACACTTCCAAAATAAGGACATACATTTGGGCCCAGTTACTCATTCCAACACTATTTATATATCCAAACGATTGGAAACAACCTAAGGGTCTATACCCAGGAAGTTGGTGGGGTAAATTGTGATATATGTAAAGATAAGGGCTAGGCATTTGGAGTAAAGCGGGGAAAAGGGGGATCTCTATAAGTTAATGAACTGACTGCAGCCAATATTGATGGAAGATGAAGCAACGCCATACAAATATATTTATATTTCCAAAACGAGCAAATGTAGTTAATTATAAAAGAAAAATTGGTTATTGGCAATCTCACCTCAGCCGTGAGGTTACACTTAACACCTTCAGCAATTCGGTGGTGTGAATGAGAATGGCCATCATAGGCTCATATGTTTGAATGCTTGCCTGCCAGTTAGTGGAACTATTTAAGAATGATTAGGAGGCGTGACCTTGTTGGAGAAGATATGTCATTCGGGGTAGGCTTTTGAGGTTTCAAAAGTCCATGTCAGGTCCAGACTCCTTGTCCATCTCCCCCTCCCTGTTTCTTTCTCTCTCTCCCTCCCTCCCTCACCTTCCTCCCCCCTCTCAGCCTGCAACTTGTGGATTAGATATAAGCTCTCAGCTACTGCTCCAGTATCATGCCTACCTGTCACTATGTCCCCTGCCTTGATGTTCATGGAATAGCCCTGAAACTATAAGTAAACCCCCAAATAACTTTTTTTTACTTGTCTTGTCATGAGGTCTCTGTATAGCAACAGAACAGTAACTTCAATAGTAATGATAAAAAGTGATTTGTAACCTTGGGGTCCCTGATTTGATGTCTGAGAACACATGTCCTTTGTGAGTGTGTGTGAGTGTGTGTGTGTGTGTGTGTGTGNGTGTGTGTGTGTGTGTGTGTGCGTGTTCCCTCAGATCACTAATACATTGAGATATATAGAGATATAGAGATATACTCATGAGAAATACTAGATGCACCCAAACTTATTAATGATCTACAAAATAAGAGATTGAGGTACAAAAAAAAATAACCGCAAGGGACACAGAGAAAGGAAGGAAACAAGAGAGACATAGATGGCAGATAGATAGATAGATAGATAGATAGATAGATAGATAGATAGATAGATAGATAGATAGATGATAGCTAGATAGATAGATTAGATAGATAGATAGACTGAGACAGACTAACAGACAGACCGACTGAGACAGGCAGACTGACTGACAGATGTATATTTCTAGTGGAACATTACATTTTGGACTAGAACCAGGGAATTGGGGTCCAGTAAAGAGCCTATGGGGAAGAGTGCACAGCATTATGGCTAAAAACCATTGTGTAGTTTAAGCATCAACTGCCCTTACCAGAATTGAGAATATGACCCAGCTTTGAGAGCAGCATAATTTTTTTCATAGAAATAGCTTTTCACTTCAAGCACCTAGCATTCACCTAAAGAAGGTTCAGGGTTTTTCCCTAAGCTTAGAAGACTAATCTGCATGAATCCATTGTATGCTGGCTCTAAAGACTTCTATCTGGAAGATAATCATGTATCATCTAGTAACATTTTACTGGCCAAAGTAATTCTCATAGTCAACACAATTTCAAAGAATGGAAGAGAACTGTATGTAATTCTGCCACATACCCAAAAGGTAGAAAACAGATACGAGTGTTATTTATTTGTTTGTTTGTTTGTTTGTTGACTTTTTGAGACAGGGTTTTTCTGTGTGGCCTTGGCTCTCCTAGAAATCAACCTGCAGATCATGCTGGCCTCGGACTCATAGAGATCTACCTGCCTCTGCCTTCCGAGTGCTGGGATTAAAGGCATGGGCCATCACCACCCTTGAGAGTAGGCAAACTTTAATGATTGATGCTCACAACAAGTGTACCCTTAACATGCAAATCTCAGGTAGTATTGGCCACTGTGTGTTGCGTGAGGATCCATGACATAAGGCATTTCTAAATTTGGGGAGTCTTGGATTTGAATGGCCCTTACTGTAAGCAGCTTGCCTGGCAAAATGAGGATAGGCTAAAAAGTTACATCTGTACCTCTCTTTCACTAGCAGACTATTGAAACGATGAACCCCAAAACATTAGAGTTTCCCCCCGGGGAACCTCATTCTGGTGAAAGGAAGACACCTAAAACCTGGATCTGTGAGAGGGGAACGCTTTCTGGAGGAAAGAGATCTGCAACTTGTCAGACATCCTTACAAAAGAATGAGACAGAGAAAATGATGGGTCCATGCCTAATCACGCATAGCTCTTGCTTTTATTCAAAACTAAATTTCACACTAGAGCCTAGAAGATGGACTTGAGAGTGGACAGTGCTGGGGATGTCATTGGAACTCTTGTCCCTTATCCTAATGTGGCCACATTAAATAGACCTCCTTTCTTTGCTTTTTTTTTTTTCCTGTTAATTTGGTTCTTTAAATTGACTGATTAAGAATGGGTGCCCAAGCTGAGCTTGTTAGAGATGCTGGGGCACAGTCTGACCCTCACTGATGCCAGTAACCATCCTAAGGATGATAAAGCTTGTGTAAGGAACACAGAATCAAGTTCCTTACCTGTGAGGGAGCCAAGATTGCCACTTCACTGTTGTCAGCGGTGGCATATGTGAGACCTAAGAATTCTTGTGGGTAATTTGGGGCTGTTTTGTCCAACAATGCTTTCCACATGGGTAGACACATCATCTCTCCGCATTGTCTAGTACAGCAGCAGCCACTAGATATGTATGGCCATTAAACACTTGAACTGAAGCTAATGTCGCTAGGAACGTTTCAATTTAATATAATCTGAAATAATTTAATTCGAATTTAAATAGTACCGTGAAGCTACTGTTCACTGAATTGAACATTACAGATTTAGGGCAAAGTTTCTGGACCTCTGGTGTCTCGGGTCATCCTCAAAGAATGCATAAAATCATCTAAAATTATAGATGAGATAATACACAGACACTCAAGAACAATTATTAATTGAATCTCGGTGGGTGTCAGTGGTGGTTTGAAAATGCTTGGCAGGTGGGAAGTGACACTATTAGAAGGTATGTAACCTTATTGGAGGAGATGTGGCCTTGTAAGAGGAAGTGTGTCACTGTGGGGCTGGGCTTTGAGGCTCCTATGCTCAGGCTCTGCCCAGTGTGGAAAGCAAGTCTCCTTCTGACTGCCTTTGGATCAAGATGGAGAACTCTTGGCTCTTCCAGCACCATCTCTACCATCCTGGATGCTGCGATGCTTCCCATCATGACAATGATGGACTGAATCTCTGAAACTGTGAACCAGCCCCAACTAAATGTTTCCCTTTAAAAGAGTTGCTTTGGTCATGGTGCCTCTTCACAGCAATGAAATCCAAACTAAGACAATACCTATGGGGAGAGGGTATAAGGTGAAGATGGAAAGGAAAGGAAAGGAAAGGAAAGGAAAGGAAAGGAAAGGAAAGGAAAGGAAAGGAAAGGAAAGGAAAGGAAAGGAAAGGAAAGGAAAGGAAAGG
>NC_034604.1:36788968-36791296 GCF_900095145.1 Mus pahari
CTCTCTCTCTCTCTCTCTCTCTCTCTCTCTCTCTCTCTCTCTCTCTCTCTCTCTCTCATCAAATCCGACTTGTGTTGCCCTCATACTCAAGTAAGAAGAACAGATGGGTGTGGCAGGTAAGGGCTTGGGGAGAGGAAAAACTAACACTAAGGCTGTATGAGAAAGCAAGATGGAAACCTACTATTTTGTAAATTTGCCAAATAAATACATTTTCATGTAAAAGAGTATAAGGGATCACGTTTCTCTGAAAAACCATAAGCTGTAAATGAAAAATCCAGTTCTAGGTGTGTGGGAAATCTCTCCTCAAGCTGTTGGCCAGGGTGAACAGAAAGTTCTTCAGAGCAATACATTGTATCACCACTGTTCTCCCTTGCCCACCAGAACTCTTTGGTAAGGCCCCATCACTAAAGACACTACACCTTTTGGTCAGAAGACATGGAAGCATCTAGTTGGTACTGACTCGGAAGCTTCCTTCCTGCTGGCTAGCTCTCACTGTGGCAGAGGTGCTGTCCAGGCTGAGGGGGCAGTGGGAGAGGAGCATCAACAGTCTAATCCAGCTCTGGACCCCATAGACCTTAGTGATGGGTTGTGTGGCAAGCGAGCTCTCAGGTGTAGCAATGGCCTGTCACATTTTTATCTTAACTCGGAAACATTGTTTTAAACAGTGTTTATTTTCCTCTACAGCATCTTTCTCCCATAAATCAAAAGCATGTTGTACCTTAGTATTTGCAGATTGTTTTTCTAAATGAATCAAGAGCATTAAGACACTTCTCAAGCAGAGAGCAGATACACTGGGGAGTTTCACAGCTGCCCCGAATGTTTTCCATTATCTCGCCCACATCGACTTCAAAAACAATTTTTCTTAATTTCATGTAACAGTCCAAAGTTTTTTTTTAAAAGCCTGAAACTCATAAAAATGATCACTCATTCTCTGTGGCGCGCCCCACCCCCTATCTTCCCTCCCTCCCTGCACCTCCCCCTCTTCTTTCCCCTCATCCTCCTTCCAAAGGCTTCGGCAGGCAGAATGATGTCCTGCCTCCTCTGAAGATGAAGGCAGGGCTGAGCCACAAGCAACAGAATGTGGTGGCCACCCTTAGCAGTGGGGAAGACCAAAGAACAGATTCATCCTTACAGTCTCAGCTAACGAACCCATGTAAGTCCAGTGAAGCCCGTCTCTCAGTCCTCTCCGAAAGTAATAAACTGTATGATTGGGAAGCACAGAGGTTGGGATGATCTGTTAAAGCCAGCGCAGCAGTTTATATCACAGTCATTAAACTAAACAAATACTGATACAGTAAGCATAATCATCCTGAGAAATAACTCTTGGGAAATACAAAACCCCACACTGTAGACCCAATATCTGCAGATTGGGGGGAGTGGGACGTACAAAGAGTAATTGTTACGAATGCCGTATTAATCGGTGTATTCTGTAGGAAACTGAAGAGTGATCACTGGAGAAGCCACTAGCGACTTGATTTTATGAATAAGGAAACTTGAATGCGGAGAGTTAATTAGGCTGTCCGGTCACGTCCGTAATCCATGGCAGGCACCAGCCAGCACTTGAACTGTGATCCCTCTAATTTGAAAGTTTTTTCATTTCTCAGATGTTAATCCTATTTCATTTTTCCAATAAAATCTCACTTAATCTAACCTGCCATAGCTTCATCCATGTAACAGTCAAAATCACAGCAAGAACTAGAGTAGCCTCACTGGGTAGTTAACCAGAGTTTAATGAAGGGATTTTCCCCATAGCTACACTTCTACCCTTACTCAGTAACACACTGCAGACACCCAGATGGAAAATTTTCACCTCTGAGAAAGAGAAGAAAAATAAGACTGTACTGTAATGCCATGGCATAGTTAGAGAACATAGCTTGTCACAATGTGAAAGTCCAGTGCTGATTGGCATGCTAATACGGAAGAGGGAAATCTCCAGGGACCCCACTCATAGACAAAGAACCACAGACAGCTAAGAAATGATGAGCTGGAAAAAGTCTCCTCCTCCGAAGAGTCCCCTAACTTGTTATCTAATACCAAGTGGTCAGCTGTAAAATCATATACATACAAGTAACATTATACAGACTGGGTAGGTTGTATGTGTGTGTGTGTGTGTGTGTGTGTGTGTGTGTGTGTAAATTATGTGATTATATTTTAATTTTAAAACTGATAAAGAAAAGGCCATTATAATGTTAAAAGATAAGTTTGTGATGGGAGACATAAGTCAGGGGCCACGTAGACATTCGTCTTTTCTATCACAGGAACTTACTACACATTTGCTTTGGATGTGTGACAGAAGCATGGCCAGGCAGCCACTTTATTTTTTTTTTT
>NC_034604.1:36791376-36804475 GCF_900095145.1 Mus pahari
CCCTGGCCTTCCCCTGTGCTGGGTCATATAAAGTTTACAAGACCAAGGGGCCTCTCTTCCCAATGATGGCCGATTAGGCCATCTTCAGCTACATATGCAGCTCGAGCTCAGGGGGTACTGGTTAGTTCATATTGTTGTTCAGGCAGCCACTTTAATAACCACATTCGTGACTAAGACTCATCTCCACTGTGAATCTTGGGCTCCTTGTCTTTAAAGCCTCGCTTCCATCTTCATGAGGTTGCTTTCAGGGATTAAAGGAAACAATAGATACAAAATATTTAATAAACTCCAAGGTCCTGCTCAGAGAAGAGGAATTAGCGCCAAACCGTTCCTGGCGTGCTCGGTGGCGCCGTGAGAATTACTTAGCCTCCTCCAAGGCGATGCTTTGAGCTCCTCAGAGAATGCTAGGCTTCGTTGAAAGCCTTGCCGGCTTTGCAGGCTCATCACCCTGGACCTCTCTTCACTGCCTCTGATGTTTGGGGGAAAAAAATGCAAACCAAGCATCATTTTGAAAGAAAGCAAAATGACAAACTGAAGTCCAGGCAAAGTTCCTCTGCAATTGCAGCCTAGCACTGCCCTTGGCTCCTGCTGAATTTCGCTCACCCATCAGGGCGCTTTCGCAGGAGACAGTGTTTGACTCCCGTTGGACAGTGACAGGAATAATAAATATACATTCATTATCAGGGTAAAAATGCCAAGAAAATCACAAGCGTTTTACTTTTTGTTGTTTGTTCACTTTTGAGATTGCATTACAATGACAGTTCCTTCTTCCCTTTCCTCCATCCAAACTCTCCCGTTTAGCCACTCCCATTTAGCCACTTGCATTTAGCATCTGCAGTTTCCTTCAATGTCATGGCCTCTCAGTTGTTATTGTATGCATATTTGTATGCATATATGTATATACATATATATTCTCAAATATGAGCCATCGAGTCCAAATAATAGTATTTGTATGTATGTTTTCAGGGCTGACCACTTGACACTGAACAACCATTGGTGTACTCTTCCCTAGGGAGGGCCATTTTTCATGTCCCAGCTTTAATGGTTGCCTGCAGGTCTTTGCATGGGGCTGAGGCGTTGTGAGCTTTCCCTTGGGTGTTTTGTCAAGTTGGTTCATTTGTGTCTTCCTTCCTCAGTTCTGGGGACCATGAAGGTAAGACTAGTTTCTGATAATGCTAGGAGATACAATCTTACAGCAATGTTTCTGATCCTTAGACTTTTTCAATCTTTCTGCCCTCTCTTCCACAATGTTCCCTGAGCCAAAGGTGGGGGAGTGGTTTGTAGATCTATCAACTGAGACTAGGCTCCACAACTCTGTGTGTTGATTGGTTGTGGGTTTCTGAAGTGGTTTCTGTCTGTTGCAAAAAGAGGTGTCCTTGATGAGGGGTGAAGACTACACTTATACTTTTGTTTTCTTTTTAAATAAAAATCTGTCTTTGCTCTTGAAAGTGCATGGCCTATACTGCGGCCTCAGGCCATGTTGGTATCTGTAACCCCTACTGCCCCAGAGGCCACTCTCTGGGTTCTGTAGTCCTGCTTTGGTGTCCGTGGCTCATGTGGCCTATGTTACCACCAAAGTATTGATGCCCATGGCCTTAGTCACCAGCTCTGTTTGTAGGCCACGTTATAGCCACCAGAGACCATGCTGAAGTCCATGGCATGGGCTGATGTCTATGGTCCATGCTATCACCAGGTGCCATGTGGAAGCCCATAACCTGTGCTCCAGCTGACTGTAAAGGACAGGGAAGGTTCTTCTGTGATGGTATGGATGGTGGCTGCGGACTCACAGTTGAGAAAGTAAGACATGGGATGTTTCTGTAACTACTCCAGCCCCTGACTCCCCTAAAGTAACAACCTAGACAGAAAGTGGTTGAAGAGAACTTTATAAAAATGGTGATAAGGATGCTGAAGAGTAGCTCTCCACAACTGATGACTACTGGCAGGGGGCAGAGGGGCACCTGACTTACTCTACTTTAAGATGCTAGGCACTGGGAGTTTGACCACAGTTCAATGATTATGGACAACACAAATCAGACTGGGTTTCTTTTTTAATATCTTATTGGCGGGGGGGGGGGGGAGACCATAACAGTTGGGGCACAAAAATGGAAGGAGTAGAAAGTAAGGGTGGTCAGGTACATTATGTGAAACTCCCAAATAATCCATAAAAATATTATATAAGAATATCATCTTTCATATCTCTTCGCAACCCCAGTGGAGGCCGCTGAGCGCTCCAGAAGACTCTCCACACCACAGGACCTCAAGATCACGGGTGAGTGGAACACAATCAAATCCAGAGAATCCAGGAAAGGCTTGTGCCAGCAGAAACAGGGACAAAGGAACACTGCCCACCCAGAGGTGGGGTTCTGGTCCAGTCAGGGCCACCCACCATCTCTCTCCTGAACCCCAGCAGAGGCAGCTGAGTGCTCTGGAGGAATCTCCACACCACAGGTCTTCGGGATCATGGGAGGAGAGTCAGCCTATAGGGAGGGCTCTGACCCCAGGACTCAGAAGGAGGATCAGAGCTCCAGACTCCTGGACACCTGCCTTGCAAGAGGAGAGCTTGCCTGCAGAGAGTGCTCTGACCACAGGGACACAGGGGAGAGTTGTATTCCCAGGAGTGCTGACAGAGGCTAACAGAATCACGGGAGGAACAAACTCCAGCCAGAGACAGCTTGAACATTAACTCCAGAGATTTCCAGATGGCGAAAGGAAAGGGGAGCAGGGTGTGGGGGGGAGGGTATAGGGGACATGTGGGATAGCATTTGAAATGTAAATGAAGAAAATATCTAATAAAATAATTTAAAAAAAGAATATCTAATAAAATAATTAAAAAAAAAGAATATCATCTTTGTTCTTTAAAGTTGTCAACTTGCTTTGTCTCAAGATAAAAAAAAAAAAAAAATCCAGTATTCATAGAGAAAATGTGACTTACCTAAGGACACGCAGCTCAATACTAAATGCAGTGACCACTAACCTCATGTATTTACAAAAAATAAAAAATAACAATGCAGTAAATTGCTTAAGATTCATAAAATGAGGGAAGATGACCCAGACCCATCTTTTTTTTTAATTTATTTACATTTCAAATGCTATCCCAAAAGTTCCCTATACCCTCCCCCTGCCCCTGCTCCCCTACCCACCCACTCCCACTACTTGGCCCTGGCCTTCCCCTGTGCCTGGTCATATAAAGTTTGCAAGACCAAGGGGCCTCTCTTCCCAATGATGGCCAAATAGGCCATCTTCTGCTACATATGCAGCTAGAGACACGAGCTCAGGGGGGTACTGGTTAGTTCATATTGTTGTTCCACCAACAGGGTTGCAGCCCCCTTCAGCTCCTTGGGTACTTTCTCTAGCTCCTCCATTGGGGGCCCTGTGTTCCATCCAATAGCTGACTGTGAGCATCCACTTCTGTGTTTGCCAGGCACTGGCATAGCCTCACAAGAGGCTGCTATATCAGGGTCCCTTCAGCAGAATCTTGCTGGCATGTGCATTAGTATCAGGGTTTGGTGGCTGATGATGGGATGGATCCCCGGATGGGGTAGTCTCTGGATAGTCCATCCTTTCATCTTAGCTCTAAATTTTCAGACCCATCTTTTTAAGAATGGATGAGGTGGTGATGTACTAAGTAAGCTGTGGGTTGTTTTAGTTCTCCATCTTCTGTGGGTGGCTGAGTATCTGCTAACAAATGCTATAAGGGAATGAGGGTGGGGAGGAGTAGGTGCACAGCTGTGAGCTGTGGGGAATTATAAATGATGTGTAAGTGATCATGAAATCTATGGAAAAACTCCCTAAATTCCAAAAACTGTCCTTGTCTCTCAAGGCTCCGGTCAAGCTACTGAGAGGATCAGTAGTTGTAGATATGATGAACAAACCTGGATTCAAATGCAAAATAAAGACCCACAACTCTGCAATATTACCCATTTAAAAGACAGTTGCCTTTTCAACTTTGCGTTTTTATGATAAAATGTAAGATTGGCAGAATGAAGAATGTGGCCTGTCGTAGAAATGACTTGGGTGTGCTAGGGAAAACAAAAATGAAAAAAAAAAAAAAAAAAAAAAAAAAGAACAGAGAAGGAGAGAAGAAAGGAACCAGAGAAGGGTGGGGAGGACTGAGACAGCCACTTGGGATGACTTTCACACTCAAGGACTTTCACAGTCAAGTTCAGAGACTAAACAAAGGTGCCACAGGGAGCCAGTCCCTTACAGAGCCTTGGAGAATGTTCCAAAAGAAGCAACTGGTAAGGTGGAGCTGACACAGAGGAAGAGAAGACTTTGAATTAGAAAAAATCCCTGGAAGAGCTGGTGAAGTGGCTCAGTGGGGGAAGTGCTTGAATGAGGCCTACTGGAGTTCAGATTCCTAGCATACATGACAGACAGGGCAGCTTGTGTCCATGAACACACTGAGGGACAGAGGAGGTTGTCTCTCTGGAGCACTCTGGTTGAAATGGAGAACTCCAGGTTTAGTGAAAAATTCTGTCAAAAGAAAAAAAAAAAAGAAAAAAAAAGAAAAGAAAGAAAAGAAAAGAAAAGAAAAGAAAAGAAAAGAAAAGAAAAGAAAAGAAAAAGGAGTAAAGAATGATAGAGGAAGGGAGGTGGTAGGGAGAGGGACTGTGGGAAGAGGAGGTAGAGAAAACTGTAGCCAGATGTAATGTATGAGAGAAAAATTTAACAAACAGTGATAGAGGAAGACAGGAAGATATTAGACATTGCCCTGTAACCTCTACATGCCCAGGGATGAACCTATGCATACTTGCAACAGACACACAGGAAGAAGAAACAGAAGAAGAGGAAGAGGAAGAGCTCTTCCATGGTGGAACAACTGCAACCCGTGAGCATTATATATTAAACAAACATGAAGTCTATTTAAAAAGAGAAAAATGAAGCAGAGCTGGTGCAACGCAAGTCTGGAATAAAGGGAGCTATGGCTAATGGCCACCGAAGAACCAGAGGAGCGCCCTATGAAACACCAGGAAAATGCAGATGACATAGACCGGTCCATCTTGGAAATGGCCACCACTCAATACACAGGAAAACTCTGGAAGAGGCCTCCAACCATAAAGGAAATGGAATTGATAACTTAGACTTTTCTCAAACAGAAATACCCAAGTCTAAATGACTCCTATGGAGAAATCTACCTTTTCTTTAAAGCATGAACACCAACCACCCACAACGGCATTTAGAAATTGCCAGATGTTGACTGGATCCAGGCAGTCATCGCTCCCATTGCAATTATGTCTTAACTCACTTAATCTTCTCAGTGAGCCAACAAAGCAAGCACTACCACAGTGCCCTGTCCTGCAAAAACATGAGTGCCTGAGAACTCACTCCAACCATGCAGCCAGCGCACACCCCTTCCTTCCAAGATTCTGGTTCAGCTTCTGGCCCCAAGTTCTCCGTTTCACCCACTACAATGCGCACAATTAACTACACAGTTTGGCCCATAGCCCCTTCTCAGGGGACATTGGAATCCAAACAGATGCAAAGATCCCTAAACTACTACAAAATTTACTTTCAATTTGATTTTTTAAAATGGAAATTCAAACCTCAACAGGAGACACTGTGGCAACAGAGAAGCTCAGGCACTACTCAACTTTTTTTTCCTTCTTCCCAGAAATGCATGCACTGTCCAAATAAACAGGGAGGTCATTCCTGCTAGCAATTTCCATCCAGTTCTCACTCAGAAAGCAGGTAAAGTGTACTTGAGAGAACACACCAGAAGGGCAGGCAGTTACCTGAAAGGTTAAGAGCTCCAGGGAGGCAGAGCCGACCCCACCACTGTAATTACAAGGACCAGGAATCGAAATACTGCTTCATTAAATTTCCCTTTTCTTTGATATCTTATACCTTCAAGACTAGTTTATACACTGGCAGTTTGAATGAGAATGGCCCCCATAGGCTCAGGTGTTTTAATGCCGTGTGTACCCATTTGAGGGAACTGGTTGGGAAGACCAAGGAGGTCTCTGACCTTGTTGGAGGAAGCTTGTCAGTAGGGATGGGCTTGGGGTTTCAAAAAGCCCAAGCCATTCCCAATTAACTCCATCTCTCTCTGCCTTGGGATTGTGGATCAGATGTAAGATCTCAGTCACTGCTCCAGCACTATGCCTGCCTGCCTGCTGCCATGCTCCCCATTAGACTCTCATACTCTGGCAACCATGAGTCCTCAAATTAAATGTATTCTTTTATAAGTTGCCTTGGTCGTGGTTATCATCACAACAACAGAAAAATAGCTAAGAGATATCCCTTCCTGTTGATTTTTAGTACACCAAATTGAACACTGTAGATCAACTGGTTAGAGACTGTTGTGGGACATAGTTGTAAGTGGTTGTCTCCACTTGAAACACCAGTATGCAGTAAAAAGGGAGTGTCTATGCCGACGTGCATACACTACACAACAAATTTACAATATAATGTGTAATGCTTGCATACTCTTTTCTAAAAACAGAGCTTAACAATTTAGTAATCAAACTAACCCATGATGGGGCTGATGGCAAGGTCTGGCTGAGTTTATTCACCTTGTTTTCCTTTCGTAGATATTGGTAGGAAAAGGATGTGTTTTCTGGGAATATAAGTCGGGCTCATATGAAAGACATGGGATTTCTGGGAATTTTCATGATTGACAGTGGAGAATTGACAATTCTCCAATGTATCCAGAAAGAGACACCAGAGCAGACCAGAGCAGACCAGAGCCCCAGTGTATTCTGGGAAGTGACTGACTGCAGCAGTCACTGGCCTGGACCAGTTACCACTCTTTGGCTTGCCCATTCCATTCAACCTCCCCTCATGCTTGCTAGGAAGCACCACACACATCTCAAATGCCTCGAACAAAGCTTTCCTCAAACTCCCAGGGACGTTGTGTTTGTTTGTTCTCTTTTAAAATCTATAATTTGTTGCAGCTTTATGTTCAACAAAGTTATTAGTTCCCTTTAACGTTAAAATTTTGAGAAATCCAGATGCCGCAAAGGGCTTCCGCATACACATCTCAGAGATGGCTGGGGATCTCCAAGGGAACAGGTGCCCTATTCTGATCATCACAGGCCATCAGCTTCAGGAAGAGGTATCAGAGGTAAATCAGAGGGGGAAAACAAAAAAACCCTCTGCCTGCCTCTGCTCCCTCCACCCCCTTTGTCTCCACAAACCTCATCTCTTCACTGAGGCCCAAAAGCATTGTTAACATTCATTTCTTCCAGGAAGTCATTCTTATAACATTTGACAGAACAATTAACACCAAGGAAAACAGGTTCCAGTACTTGCCTCTGACTTCACACGTAAACACTGTTCTCTAGGCTCCACTGGCTCCACTTGTGATCTAACCCAGAGCCCTGCCAGAGCCCCGAAATGCCATTTGCAAAAGAAAACAACAGTCAATAGCATTCCCTCATAGCCACCCAAATCTAATCAGCCACAGGTATGGCCTCAGAAGGGCATTCCTCACTCTCCAGCATCTTATTTCCGTCATAATAAACTGTCCTCTGGGGTCATTCATTCACGAAAATATTTTTTCCCTAGCATTACAGGGACTTTTAATCTTAGAAAAATACCCATTTGCAAGCATATGTTGAAAACAAACAGTTTTCAGTTTCTCGTATAGCTTCTATATGACCCACACCTAAGCATGTTTTTTTTTTTTATATCCTGAGTTTCTAACTACCTCCCCACAAAGCTCCTACTGTAAGGACCAGGATGTTTTTTTTTTTTTTCCTTTGATTCACTGGCAAGGGCAACTTTAGTTTCCAAAGATCAGACTAATAACCACATCCTTAAACAATCACAAATGACAGCAGGGGCATCCATCCAGAAAGTAATTTCCCCTAAAGTTCTGAAACAAAACTAAACTAAAAACCAGCAACGTGACAAGTTCAATGTGTGAACAACTGATGAACTCCCGAATTCAAGGAGACACCTAAACTCCAAATAGGAAAACAAAAAACATGCATGCAAGCAAGCAAACAGAATTTTCTCCCATCTTCCAATCTAAAAGTTCATCTTGGCGCCCACACAAAGAAGTAATGATTCCATCAGCAGCTACCAGATGGCAGGCACGAAATGGCTGTAACCTTCTCCGAGAACGCTGGAGAATGGCTCCGTGGAGTTTAATTTAATGGTGGCTGCCATTTTCTCTCTGCCACTTCTTGCACAGCGTGTCTGTCCACAGTTCATAGGTCCGGCTGTGCAGTGACTGAGGTTAGCACCGGGAGATAAGCAAGAAGAGTCTGGTGGTGTTTGTTTATTCGACCTTCTTTTTGCCTATACCTAGGATCCTGTCTGCAGAAAATGGAAATCAAATTTCTGATAATAACCAAATGGGGTGTTTATGGTCGGATATATTGTACATCATCTTTCTTCTATTAGTAATTAGGAGACATTGAAGTATCTTTTTCCAATAGGTAGTAAATTAATCTCTTAGTAAGGGACCACAGGCAAACACCAAAGGGAGGTCTGCATGACACGTTTTTCCTCAGGGGGCTTCTTACAGTGCCTACCCATGAGAGATCATTCCTCTAAAGTCAGGAAGAATCACTGTCCAGGGTTGTGACTGTTGTGCCAGGGAAATGTTAGTGATCCCCCCAAAACACACATGGGAGCCAATCTGATATAACTCACAGCAGGATCTTTATTTTATTTGAGCTAGCTCGGGGCCCCCCAACATCCACCATCACGCAGGATGGTTTCGGTTGGGAGGAGCCCTGAATGTCTATCCAGGCAAGGCTTTATAGTAAGCAGCAAGTAGGGACTACATGTGCAAGCATCTAATTGGAAAGCTACTGTGGTCTTTAACACAATTGGCTGGTGCTGGAGTCCTATCATAAACTTAACTTCTGCTCCCCTCTGCATTGGTGGCTGTTAGGCAGGGGGTGGGCTTGTAACCCGAGGTGCAGGTTTGTTGGGGGAATAACCTGGAGACACTGGTGTTGTTGAGGGTGCAACCTGGAAACCCTGGTCTTGTTAGGAATTAGCCTGGAGACTGGAGCTAGGCTGAGGTTTTGGTGGGGGCAACTTGGAAACCAATGCTAGGTACCAGCCTGTTAGGTTACCTGAGTTCAAAGGAAGGTCAGGTTCTCTAAAATGGAGTCTGAATTTAGAAGATTTGGCATCTCATGACCACCTGTGGACCCCAACCCCATCCCTAACACAAGGGATGCAATGCAAGCCAATCAATGAAAGTCTCCAAGCATGAGACCCAGGCATCAATCATTTTTCGAGTTCCTCTGGTGGTCCAAGAGTGGCTAAGGTATGCAAGAAGTGATACATTTGAAATTTCTAGACATGTTTGTAAATTGATTCATAGAAAGCTAACTTCTGTTACTTAATTTCTATATCCTGGGTCACCCCGACATTGGGTTTGGTAATCTTAGTAAGTCCTTTCACTGCTCTCCCTCCATTAGCCTCAGTTTCTCCAAGATTTTGGTTAAAGTCCTGGGGTTTGGAGGTCAGCCTGCAATAGTGAATGCATCATCCTGTCCCCTCACTTGAAAAGCATCAGAGACACACTGTTCCGGTGCTGCAGCTCTGAACTCCAAGAGGCCAGATTGGGCTGTTAGTGAGCGTGTGAAGGCGAAAGAGGCTCACACCTGAGTGTCCCATATCCTGTAACCACTTCACTTCAAAGCTTGAAGCTATGGTAGGAGGGTCGTGGGAGTTGCTCCACCCTTCTGTCTATGAGCTGGACCTACAAGAAGCTGCTATCATCTAAGAGGCCACATGGCCCTCCCTAACTCAGAGACTATCCAGAATCGTGCATCTGCTGATGAGCTTCGGAACGGCCAACATATATTTTTGTGATGGACTCTGCACAGTACATCTTACCCTGACCTTTTTCCCTGCATCCCTTAAATTAATAATCACACTTTGCTTTACTTAAGGGGTAGCAACATCAGGTCCTATTGTCTGTTGGTGTCTACCACTGTCATAGCAGTATAACGATGGTTCAAGCCATCTAGCGACTTGTTAGTTCAATTCAAAAAGAGATGGCAAGGCCTTTATCTCATGTACACCAAGCGCTCAGTAAATGCTGGGTGAACTAGAGTCTATTCCTAAAGTCACAAGCTAGGCGAAGGAACACATCAATAGGGTCTGGATGGGCACTTCAGTAACAAGGTGTAGAGATCTACTCAGAACACATCCAAATAAAAACAGACAAACAGAAACACAGAAATACAAAACAGAAAAATAGAAGGTATTCTCATAAACAATGTGCAGGAGACAGAGGGTCAGGGCACCAGGAGCAGAGCAGCTGCCCTTTTCCTTCCTCTCTGGAGCAGTACGGCTCTGCTACGCACACTGTGCCTCGCTTCTTCCCCGCAAAGACTCTAGTCTTTTCCCTTGGCCCACTGGGATTAACCAATAATGGTGGCCCCCCTTTATATCTCAGAGAAATTTTGTGGGCTCATCTTGAGAGAGTGAGGAGTGAACATCTTGATACATACCACCTTTATGTAAAGCAGATGCTGTAAACCAGGAGTGCTTCTGCAATCACTAAATGAAGACTGGAGGGTGGGGGAGGAGGTGACGTTCCCAAGAAAGGAGTGTTCACTCATAAATACCCATTGTAATGCCTTTATTTTAGAATGACTACAGGATGGTATTTCATAGCTCTAATTCACAATAACACTGAATTTAAAAACACTTTGTACTGTATATGTATAAAAGGCATTTCCATTTGGATTTTAATCCATATTGGTTTCACATTATCGAGTAGAATAATACATATGAAAATACAAACACAGCCGGGAAAATAAGGGTTTGTACATCAAGAGAAATGAGCCTGAGCCACATCTCACTTGAAGTCACAGCCTTGAGATCTGTAGCTGAAAGCAGGAAATACTAAGGCAGTTAAGTCACTAAAACAATTCCCCAGGGCATGACAGCCAAGTTCATTCATTTTAATGTGAGCAAGGCCTCTCACAGCCTCATCAGATACTGTTCACTGCTACTTGACACAAGCTGTGCTGTCACATGACTTCCCAAGCCCACGGAGAATGAGAGGAAGGCTACTGGAGGCCGACACAGAAATGGTGGCAGGAAATGGTGAGGAAAGGACACCTCAAGAGAGACTCTAGAATCCAAAGAGCAAATAGTCAGTCTACAGATGCTTTCAGAAACCTGGGGAGGATCCCAAAGAGTTAAAATATAATGATGGCCCTGAAGAACCTTCGATACATTTCTTTTACAGAAGTGAGAAATATATAAGAAATATATACAAAATGACAAGGGGAAAATTGCCTATACAAAGTAATTCAGATGAAAAGAACATAGTATCTTTCTATCCACCAAAGACTGAAAATGTAAGAACCCCTCCCCCAGGTGAAAGCATCAAGTCACCCAGAAAGCACTCAAGCCAGCCTCCTTCCTTACAAGCACCTGATACTGCACTGTGAGCAGTGGCCTGCACTGATCAATGGACTTCTTATAGTGCAAAACCTTCTTAAAGGGAAGGAGACATGAAGGCCAAAACTTCCTCCCTCCCAGTCTCTCAAAACATAGTCTGTGCTACAGAACCACCACTGTCCTATAGAACTTGCTTCAAAATGTAAATCCAGAGAGTGTATACTACAAGAATCGGAGTCTGTGGGAGAAGGGCTGAGCCTGCATTGCATTGTAGCTGGTCTCTGGGAATGTCTGTAAAGTCTCCCTTTAATGGTACAACCTCATCTTGAAGGGCAGGCTCAGCAGTGCAGTCAGGAAGCTATCCGGGCCCTGGAATGAACCTTCCCCACTCTTGTGCGTACTGTGTCCAATAAGGCCACACCCCTGACTTCGACATTTCTTATCTAACTCATTAGATGACAATATACATGCTTTGATAATATATACATGATTTTTAAAAACTAAAAAAAATCTAATTAATTTTTTAATAATTAATAATTATAAAAGGATTTTTATTATTTTTACTTATGCGTATATGAGTGTTTGTGTGAGTAAATGTCACATGTACGTGGGAAACCCTCAAAGGCCAGAAAAGGGAATCAGGTGCTTTGGAACTAGAAATACAGAAGCTTAAGAGCTTCCTGATGTGGGTGCTGGGAACCAAACTTGGGCTCTCCGGAAGGGCAGAAAGTGACCTTAACTACTAAGTCATCTCTCCAGCCCCAACACTGTAATAATTTTATAAATACTTTTTTTTTGTTTGTTTTTTGTTAAAGTTCTCTTTTTAACACTGGGAGGAGGGATGTATGCACATGAGTGCACTGCCCTCAGAGGCCAGAAGGGGGCACTGAATCACCTGGAATTGGAGTTACACATGGTTGTGAGCCACCCCAAGTAGGTCCTGGGACCATACTCATCTAGAGGAGAAATACTTGCTCTTAACTGCTGGGCCATCTCTCTCTAGACCCAGAACTGTAAGATTTCTAGAATGTGTATGTCAGACGTTAAGCAATAGATGCCTGTAGCAGGGAACAACATTGGATGAGAAAGAGTATTTGGGGCAAGCTAAGAGAATTATTTGGGAACAAAGAAAGAGAATCGGCTAGAAGCTGTCTTGGCAGAAAGGCAGAATGCAGCTTATATTTAGAGTATGAAAAAGTATCTATGATTTCTGGCTGAGACAGTCAAGCCAGTCCAAACACCCTAGAAGCATGGGCTGACAAACATACACTGCAAGCAGAAGAGTGTAAGCACTTCTGAATTTGTTGTTGACACATAAAAGGTAAGAGTTTCCTCTCCTCCTCCTCCTCCTCCTCCTCCTCCTCCTCTTCCATCCTTTCATGGAAAAGTGAATAGTGCAAAAACTACATTGACCAGCTTTGTGACTAGTCACAGTGGCCAGGCTCAGCAGCAGTCCACCCTCAGCCAGGCATGTGCTCCACGGTCTCTGCAGTGACCTCAGCCAGCTTCACTCGCCACAGCAGTGTCAGGACTCACACACTTTTACAGCAGCTACCCCAACTTCAAGGGATCTGGCACAATTTCAGCCTCTCTCTGCCTCACACTTAGTAGAATTCCTGCCTCCCATGTGTTAAAGAAGAAGAAATCAAGATCTGGCTGGAGCAGGACAGTTGCTACAAGTTGGATGCTAGCCTGTAATACACAGCAAGGATTGGACCATCCTAAGCTACACAGTGAGATCCTAACTAACAACCCTGAGATTCCATCTCACACC
>NC_034604.1:36805561-36857836 GCF_900095145.1 Mus pahari
CAGAAGATGGCCTAATCAGCCATCATTGGGAAGAGAGGCCCCTTGGTCTTGTAAACTTTATATGACCCAGCACAGGGGAAGGCCAAGGCCAAGTAGTGGGAGTGGGCGGGTAGAGGAGCAGGGGCGGGGGTGGGGTATAGGGAACTTTCAGGACAGCATTTGAAATGTAAATAAAGAAAATAATAATAAATAAATTTTAAAAATAAATTAATTAATTAAAGAAGAAAAAAAGGAAATCAAATAATGTATGCAAATTTCCCTTAATATTGGGGTTCTTATCCTTGGATTCCCAAGGCAAACCTGAAGAACTTTAAAGACAGTGATCCCAAGGTCCCATATTCAGGGATTTCTTGTTCTGGGGTGTACCCCAAGCCTTGAGATGGGATGAAGTCTCCCAAGGGACCCTCATGGATGGCTGAGAAAGAGAACTCGGGCTGTGGGAGAATGTGGTCTATTTAGTGCAGGAAACTGTATTTACTCCAACGTCAACCTCCAAGAAAAAAATTCTTGCCTCTCTCATCCATAATAAATCCCTTACTTTTGGAAAAGGGAAATTATTCCAAATGCCATTTCACAAGCTGGAAACCAGGGTCAAATATGCTCTGACTTCTACCGTTCATTTTCCCTCCAACACAGCGGAAGAGTGGAACACTAAGGAAACGAGGGGAAATTATCCCAGGAGACAAAACTCAAACCTCACAAATGGCTCAGACACAATGAGAGGAGGCTCATGGTGGCAGGCTTGCATGAAAAAGTACAATTTCTCTGGAATTCATCAAAGCACTAAGTAGGTAAAAAAAAAAGTTCAAATCGTAGAAATAAGAGAAAAGGAAATAATTTCCTCACATCTTTTCAATAAACGGCCTAATTTTTATTTTAAGATGAGTTCTAAATTACTACTTTCTTTCAAGCTTTCTGTTAGATGGTGTGCATTTATATTTTGGCTTCTCATCATGAGACATGCAAACTAATGTCATCTAAATTTTAAACCTTAGCACCATATACAACCCAGTTAAAAAGCAGACAGCCAGGCTAGGCTTGTAGCTCAGTTGGTACGATGGCACTTGCCAGCATGCAGGAAGCTCTGAACCCAGTCCTCAGCACAGACCTGCAATTCCAGCACTCTGGAGGCAAAAGCAGGAAGATCAAAAGTTCAAGATCACTTTCAGATACATAGAGAGTTTGAGGTAAGCCTAGGCTACACCAGACATTGTTGAAAAAAAAATCATCTCACATAATAATGGATTGTATTTGATATTCCTATATCCCATCTCAGGTCAGTCCAACAACCTCATTTTAAAGCCATTACCTCATTGCACAATTTTGATTTAAATTAGCTTTGGAATGTACAAGCCCACTAAATAATCAGTGGGAGAAGCTGGATTTAAGCCATGCCAATCCAGCTGGCCCCAAACCTGTACTCTTCAAGCTAAACCTACAGATAGGGGAACTACGCCTGATTACTCACAACTTTCTGGTCAAAAGAGAACTGGAGATTTTGTGTCAAATTACAAAACAAGTTAGTGGGAACCACAGCCAGACCCTGCCTTACCCTCTCGACTCCATGTTCTCCATGAGTCAGAGGTTATGTGTTATCTCCTAAAAGCTGTATTGACTTCTGAGAATATCAAAAATCCATGTACATGCAGCTTAGCTGACCATGGTATACACGTGTCTTAGCATTACCATGGTATACATGTATCTT
This sequence comes from Mus pahari, assembly GCF_900095145.1. Classification (NCBI taxonomy): domain Eukaryota; kingdom Metazoa; phylum Chordata; class Mammalia; order Rodentia; family Muridae; genus Mus; species Mus pahari. The sequence continues at coordinate 36,807,267 of NC_034604.1, forward strand.
AGCTTGACCATGGTATACATATGGCTTAACTTCACCATGTATACATGTAGCTTAGCTTCATCATGGCGTATACATGTGGCTTAGCTGACCATGGTATACCTGTGGTTTAGCTAACCATGGTATACATATGGCTTAGCTTCACCACAGGTCTGGCACACTGTCTTTGTATTCCAGCTCTCTGGAAAGAGGTACCAGGATGAACCTCTTATCATTCTCAGAATCCTCTCCTGGATTCTCTGAATACAGATGCTGGCAGCCTATGAGCACAAGGTGCTTCCCCGAGCCTTTATCCTGCTCTTGGCTACCCAGACACCATCACAGGGACTCAGCAAAACATCTGGAGAAAGCAGAGATGTCATGTGATAGGTTTTTCCCTTTATTCATGAGACCGTAAAGATACCAGGTCTGTGAGTCCCACAATTTGAAACAGGCCCCAAAGGGGAGATTGTGTCAAGTCTGTGTCTAGCAGGAAGGTCCCCTCTTCTCTAAGCCACTCTGACTCTGTCCTGAAACCAGCATCCAGTAATATGATGTCGTGGCCAAGAAGTGAGTCTCGAGGAAGAGTGGACACCGTGGCAGCTTCCCTGGAAGAGAAAGGAGTAGGTTTTATCACCAATAAACACGTCTCAGCAATCAATACTTATTTGCCCTCTTTTCTGAAGCAACTCCCGAGAGTCACTTGAATTCTCTCACTATGGATAATTTCTTGAAGAAATTGCATTCCTACCCCCCCTAATGATCTTCGAACAAAGCAGGCACCTCATTTTATTAAGTCCAGCTACCAAGAGGAGCCAGTTCAGAGTGGAACTGAAGCTACAGCTAAACATGAGGTCTTCATCATTCTGGTGGGATAGAACTCTCCTGTGTTATCAGACCTCACCAAGCCAGTTCCGAATGCCAGCGGCAAGAACAAACAGATGTCGGGACTATTTGTTTTATTCAAACGTGACAGGAAATCAAAAATCCATCAAACAGACATGTCAGCAGCAATGCCACAAGCATATTGGTTACTGAGATTTATGTGCCTCCATTTCAGTCCATGAGAAAATTACCTTCTAAGCTTTCTACATCTTCAAATGTCCAGTTGGACGCACAGGTCAGAGAGTTCATAAATGCTACTTCTGATGCTAGGTGCCAGGAAAAATGGAGGCATATGCTACATGAAATGGAATTTTTTTTTTTTTTTGAGATAGGGTTAACTACATAGCCCTGACTTGCCTGGAACACATAAAGATGAGTGTTACATCTTGAGTGCTAGGATTAAAGACATGTGTTTTAAAAATACGAAATAATCTATTTCGCACATTTGTGTAAGTCTACAAATCGTCTTTAAAGACAGAGATCTGGGTCGGAGTTGGTCTAGTGGTCAAAATGCTCATTACACAATCATGAGGACCTGAGTTCGAATATCTAGGGACCTTGGAAAGTCAGATACATTTTCATGGGCATCTATCAGCCCAGCATTCAGACATGATGGGAAATGGAAACAAGAGAATCTCCATATGCTCCCAGCCTGGCACACACAGCAGAGCAAGAGAGCCTGTCTCAAATACGGTGCAGTGTAAGAACCAATACCTTAGATTGTCATCCTCTCTCCTGCCCTCCCTCCATCACACACACATACACATACACACAGGCATAGAAATGCACACATACACCTGCATATAAATACATACATACATGCTGTACACACACGTGCAAAAGACAAAAGAAAATTAAGAATTGCAAACTTCCAAAGGTCGACGAAATTATAAACAGTACCCATACTGTTGCCAAGCTACAGTGATTTTGTCTGTGCTAACAGAATACCCGTATTTCTATTGCATGTGTACCCGGCCTCTCTGAGTGACTTCGGTACTTTTAACTTCATGATGGTACTTTTAACTTCATGGTTGTTAGCATTTTAATATCTCTTTATGCCTTAAGGTAGCATCATGTGAGTCTTCACAAAGTGAGGATGTTAGCACAAATGCAGAGGAGATAAACGGTCAAACAGTACAGAGCAGAGATGTGATGTGATCGATGTTATAGGTTTAAAAGGCCATACAATCTCCCCCACAATCCTTGATGTTAATTTAAAAAAAAAACTCAGGAGACAGCAAGTGTTTTCATTCTTGTTTCCAACAAGCAACAAAAGAAAGCTCAAGTAAAGAATTTAGGCTTTAAAGGTAAAGGCTGCAAGGTCTCCATCAAAGCTATTCAAGTCTGCTGTTGCAGCTTTGAAGATAGCCATGAGCATAGCTGTGTTCCAATAAATCTTTATTTATAAAAGGCAGCAGTCTGGACATGGCTTATGGAGCTCTGGTTTTCTGAACCCTATTCTCTGTGTGATCCCTCCTACCCATTATTATATTTTTTATTTTAGTTACGTGCGTGTGTGTGTGTGTGTGTCTGTGTGTCTGTGTGTCTGTGTGTGTCTGTGTGTAGGGCATAGGACAGCTTCAGTACCCTCTTTCTACTAGCTGGGTCCACAAGGCTGAACACAGGTTACCAGGCTTGGTGGCAAGCACCTTCTCCGAATAAGCCATCTTTTAAATTGTTATTTTTTTCTCTTTGAAATGGGTCTCACTCCATAGCCCAGTTTGCTCCAAGACTCTCAGCAATCCTGCCTCAGTCTCCCAAATGCCGGCCCCTTTCCATTTAATTTTATCACTTTCCATCTCATGAGAACAGTACATTCCCCTCCTACAACTTATTTTTCCTAAAGCTATTTTTGAGGAAGTAAAAAGGCATCACCAAGACAGAGGGGATTTAAACTATAAAAACATTGTAAACATTGTCAAGAAAATGGGGAGGGGAGAAAATAAGGTTGTAGGTGGACTATGAAATCAAAGCCTCAAATTTTTCCAAATCTGGTTTGTAATGATTACAGAACAACTTATACTTCACAAATGGTACACCTCAAGATCAACAATTAAATCATCAATTTAGTTGTATATAAATAGTAAGTCGATGACGCTAGGCTTGGGGAACAGCTTAAAGCTTAAATAGTAGTCTTCGGTTTATAGTAATTGTAGATGTCTCTGTGAAGAGTATAGACCCTTTACATTTACTCCTTTGAGAAAGTGACATGAATTGTGGCATCCCGCTCTGTGCATATAATACAGGAATTATTCTATGGCACAAAACGCTAGCGCCCCACTTGGAAGTCCTGGCACTCTGCACATCCCACCACTTAGCTAACTGAGATAAGGAAAACGCTTACCATACACCAGGAAAAGACCAAGCCGTAAGTTAGTCTCACACAGTGAAATGAAGATAACCCAAGTGTCTCATCTTTTGGTATTGTAAAGACTACATTATTATCTAGAAAGTTCACACTGAACAACTGTGTAATCAAATCAGACGCATAGGCACTAATAACAATAACAATAATTAATAGTAATCATAGTAATAATAACAACAACTTCAAAATATTTTTAAAATAGTTAATTATTTTGTACTGAGTGTCACTCATAGCTATCCTGGGTCTCATGGGTCACAGGCTGAACATGGCTGAAAGACAACAGGCCACACTGTAAACTTTTTAAACTCACTCATTTTTTATTAACAATGCTTTAAATCCAAACTGACTTAGAGCCACAAATTAGCATGACCCTTGCCTCCTCTTTTCAGGTGAGTTTGCTTAACCTGGAGCTTGTCTACATTAAGATAACAGATGGTAAATAGATAGATGCATGCAAGAAGAAATCAGGATGAATCCCGTTCTGCTGACTGATATAAAGGTAGGTGTATACCCAACCACATTGAAACCTTAGCTATCTGCTTCCCCAGTGTCCTAACACTGACTGGATCCATCTCTACCCAAAGACACGCTTGGGAGCCCACCTAAGACTTGGTCAACCAGAACTCCAAGAGTGAGCTCACTCTTCTATGCTTTACAGTCTTCCAGATGATTCTGATGTTCACTAAGCCTTCAAAACCACTGATTCAAAAGTTGGAAACTAGCAGGCCTATGCCTTTCCAGTGTTAGCCCCCTTGATTTCTCAATATTATAACTTTGAGCTGACTTCACATCTTACTCCTTGGATAAGATGGGATCAGTGCCCAAGTGCACGAGCACATTAGCACTTAGTGAGAGTGGGATCTATTAAGATTGCAACAGAAATGGAAGCCATTAGAGGTGCCTCTATCTGGAACAACGGTGAAGCAAGCCATTATCGAATCCCTGGAGAGATTGTGAAGGTAAGTGTCACCATCAAGGCCATAGGGGTGGCGGCTCTAACCATATCTTCATTTAAGTCTACTTGGCCTGTGCAGAAAACAGGTGGATGTTGGAGAATGACAGTCGATTATTATAAGTTTAATCAGCGGGTGACTCTAATCACAGCTGTTTCACAAGGTGCAGCTGTGTTACTTGAACAGATTAACACATCTGGAAATCTAATACATGGCTGTTGCTCTGGCAGATGTTTTGTTTTCCTTTGTATCTGTCTATAAGACCCCCTCAGAAGATATTTTCTTTTGGCTGGCATCTTTTATTATATTATGAGAAGGGGTTACTATTACAATATGTTGTGAGATGGCCACGAGCCTTTCATGACAAAGGGTAAAGCATTATAGCTTAAAGTGAGGTGTCCGGGTGTCAAGTTGACTACTGACTGGATTTCAGGGGTGATTGGTGTGGGGATGTGGGGATGTGCAACCTGGGAGTTGGCCTGGAGCAAAAGTACAATTGAGGTACGCCCAAAACCCCACAAATGTCATCCAAGAGGAGTGAGGCCGCTCTCTCCCTGCTCTCAGCCTACATGCTCCTACATGTCCTCTGAGGAGAGTCATGTAGTCTGTGGCCAGATTACGGGCTCAATGTTCCCCCCACCCCTCAATAAGAACCTGCCTGTCAGATTCTTGCTATTCCTCTTTATGTAAATGAAGCCTTCCCAGGTCTCCCCCCCTAGCCAATAGTGTCTATACACCTTGGAATTCCCTACCCACTCCCCAAAACTATATAGCCCTTGTTCTCCTCAAATAAAGTTGATCTGTCTCACTGAAGCTGGTTGTTATTCACAGCCATCCAAACCCTGTCCCACCTCCCTTGATCCTCCCTGCCAGTGGCCAACAGCTCACAGGAAGAAGAGAGGGTCACAATTGGGAGACTGAGTTCTAGGTGAGTCTGTGAAGATATTTCCAAAGAGATTTAATCAAGAAGGGAAGACATATTCAGAGTATTGGTGGCACCATGTCATGGCTTGGGATTCTGAATGTAATACAAAGGACAAGAAGAAGTCAGTGAAATGAGCAGCAGCAGTTATGTCTCTCTCTGCTCCCTGCTATGAAGGCACTGTGACCAGTCACCATACAATCTCACCATCGTGTCTTCCCACCATAATATACTCTATCCCCTCTTAAAAATATAAGCCAAAATAAATCTTTCCTCCTTAAGGTTCCTTCTGTAAAGTATTTTATCACAGTAGTAAGTGGAGTAAATAATATCGTGAATCTCAAAAATGCCAGCACAGTAAAATGGGGCCGTGTTGCCAAGGTCTTTATCATGTGTTCAAAGAATAGGCTGAATAGAGGAGCAAACCTCACTTAAGATCCAGTTCCAACACTTTATGAGCCATGCCATTTGCCATGCCTGCACCTCCAGTAACATTGAAATCTACTAGGTCAAGTGTATATAGCTAAGTATTCATCAGAATATCGTTCAACGTGCAAATTGCAACCCTCCAACTAATGTCTCCAACTACTGTCCACTCAGAGGCATGGCTGGCATGCTTTGAAACTCAAGCTACATGCATGTAAGTGGTCCTATCATATCTTCTTTGGCTAATTGCTCTCAGAATTCATCATATACCACAATTAGACCAGCAGGTTGTTTACAAGAAGCCATGTGTGGTGTCCTTCCAAGCTGGCCTAAGATAATTACAAATGATTAGTCTGACATGACAAACACTCCTAATCACTCAAGGCCTTCAAGCCAGAGCCCAAGAATCACTCCTAAGATTCAGATTCCTTCAGAACAGTATTTGAAGCAGCAGGACATGTTCACTTAGCAAGTATCTCCACAAGTATTTTGGATTGGGAAATTTTTTTATATTTTTGAAATATTTGCACATACTTAATGAGATTCCATGGAGCTAGAACCCAAGTGTAAACACTAAATTCATTTCCTTTTCATGTAGGCTGTATACTCCTAACCTGAAGATGATTTATACACGATTCTTCCAGTCCCCCTTGTTTGGACGGCCACTCACCACGTAAGGTCAGGCATAAATAAAGGTCAGCACTGTGGAAGTTGCCTATTTGGGAGAATTTCATTATTTTGGTCTTGGGGATTAGTTTCCAGACTAATAAGATGTATTTGTTTTCCAGGCCAATCAACACGTCCCCTTCTTGTGATCCTTCCTGCCCCAATTATAGCTCTAAGTCTCTCTTTTTATTGTTCTGAGAACAATAAACTAAGCTTCGGTTGATCCTGAGAGCCGCCTTTACAAATCTCTGCCATGTCAAGGGCCTCAATCACGCTAGATTATACTGAACAGTTTTAGCGATTTGAAAGCAGTTGTAACTCGGCGCACTGTACAAACCTGCTTTGAAAATCGGAGAGCCAGGCAAATAAAGCCGCTGCGCAGATAACAAAATGCCTGTGAAATAGTATTCTATGGGTATCACTGGGAGACGCGGAGCATGAATAGCTCAGGGAGGCTGATTCATAATGCCAGGTTTATAAGCATGAAAACTCGGCTTGAGTAAATAATTCTGATTTTGCTTTGGATACTCACTGATGATTTTTTTTTTTTTATTCCACTAAGGGGGAGCCACACTGTTCCTTTAGCAGCATCTCCATTATTCTAATTCCCTATGGAGAGAAGAAAGAAAGATCAAAATGCCATCTTTCATAGACAAGCACCATTACATTTATCACAACCTTTTCCCTTCGGGGAATCCAGGTCCCGACCATATATATTCATTGTGGAAGAGAGGGCTCAGTCATCCCTGACATTTCTGTAATATTTCACTCAGCAATCCCCCTTCTGCTTTCTCTACCTGCTCTCAGAGCTGCTTGGGAGGTGGGCAGAGCAGTTGAGAATCTGCTTACAACATCAGAAAGCAGCCCAAGCCAAGGTAAGCAATGTCTCCCAAGTGGCACAGCTTGCCGGCGTTGGGATAATGGCGACAGTAAACGTTTGCTGAATGCCGACAATTGTGCTGCTTTCCCTGCCAAGGTTCAAGCACGTTGGTGTGGGCAGCAGGTGCTGCCATATCCCACTGAGATGTTCTCCAAGATGAAGTCCCTCTTTCCCCAACCACAAGGACCTGCTAGGGACTGCTGCCAGCACCAATCTCAGGATCTCAGCCAAGGTGGATTATCACCAGAGGCCACGCCCCCTCTCCAGGGCCAGCCCATATCCTGTAGTTGGTGGATATGAAGACATAATGGCTGTCTTCCCTCAATTGCAAATAATTCTGAGGGTATTGCACCCCCATAGCTCTGCATGGCGTAGCTGAGACCTCCTCCCTCCGCATGACATGGATGCTCCCCAGAACCCTGTCCAATATGCTCCACATGAAAATCTCCACTTCTCTGACACCTTGTTTGAAGCAGACAAAACCACCTTCCTAGTTAGAACACAGATGTTCGAAGAGCTTTAAGTATGTGCCCGAAGCTCAAATGTGGTGATGCGGGCAGGCAGCGCTCCATGCTGGTTTCAGACACACACTCCAGTCTCTGCTCTGCTCCTTTCCCTGGCTGCCTGCACCACCTTGTCCACCACCTGGATCTTAGAGGAAAGAAGATGGCAGATCTTCTTCCCCTACTTTGGAGACCAGTTCAGTGGGCTAGAGGATAGCTTTCCTGTAGAAACACGGGGCTGAGGCATAATTGTGAGGTAGGATCCAGAAGGTTTGGGGCCTGCTGTTCACAGGGACTAGAGTTGCTGAGAATAAAAGCAATTAAAGAAATTTTAAAAATGGTTCCTCAGAAAAGCAGGTTTAATGGCTCTGGGGAGGGGGTGTGGGCAGAGTTTTGTATCTTTGACAGTCTTTCATGTGATTACCTTAAGGTAAAGCAGGGCTGGGCAATGCTGAGTGGGCCCCATTGGTGTTTCTGTGAGCCAAGATAGGGATTGGAAGGGATCAAAAGCATCACTGGTGAACAAGGTAAAACATCTTAGGGGCTGGAGAGATGCCTGCATGGGGAAAGTACGCAGTGTGCACAGATGGCGACCTGAGTTCAAACTCCCAACTCACTTCTTTAAAACAACCAAAACATAAAACAAAACCAAAAGCAAACAGAGAAGAAGAGAGGGAGAAATAAGGGAGAAAGGAAGAAGACAAATCAGCCACACATCTATATTATATATTCTATATTCCCAGCCCTGGGAAGCAAGGGAACAGAGATAGATAGTCGGATATGTAGAGTTCATTGTCAACCCAATCTAGCCAAATCCATGGGTTCTGAGTTCAAGTAGAGACCCATCTCAAAAAGATGTGGTGGAAAATGATAGGAGAAGATGCCTAACAACAACCTTTGGTATCCATACGCATCACACACATAAACCTTGTATGTACATATGCATACCCACATGAATATACACCATACATATGCAAACATATCCACATATCTACATACACACATATATACATATACACAAATACACAAACACACATACACAAATATACACAGATGTATACACATTCAAACACACACATATATACATATACACAAATACACACACATGCACACACTAATATGAAAGCAGAATAGATGGCATATAATCCTGAAGGTCTTTCCACTTGTGCCAGGGCCATCACCCCAGATAATGCTGCGGCTTGAGGGAGAAACAGCGTTAAAGGACCCGGACTGAGGCTAAGAAGCATGTCTTGTCAGATAAACCAGTACAGCAAACCACAGGACCAGTAGCATAGTCATCGGAGTCAGGAGACTTGCAGCCTGTTTACAGCTCACAGACTTTCTGCTGGGTACCTTAGGACTGTCACCTTTACCGAGAAATGCCTTAGACTACCAAGGCCAGAGGACTTTGAGGCTGACTGGATTAATGCCATCTACTTCCAGCATGCCAAACCAACCACAACCATCTCCAATAGATTAGGGACTTCTTAGCCCTAACAGTGAAAGCCTGGGTCTGTGTACATTGATAACACAGTTCATGTGATTCTAAGATGCAATTCACAAAAGTGTGTAAATAGTACCTTTGTGACATCTCTAAGAACCCTTCCAACTCCGCTCATCTGGGCACGATGAAGCAGCTTCTCCTTAATCATACCTGGAGATGTTCGCTGAAATTGTACTTTAAAACTAGTCTCCTGCCAGGCAGTGGTATTGCACACCTTTAATCCCAGCACTTGGGAGGCAGAGGCAGGCGGATTTCTGAGCTTGAGGCCAGTCTGGTCTACAGAGTGAGTTCCAGGATAGCCAGGGCTATACAGAGAAACCCTGTCTCAAAACAATAACAACAACAAAACAAACAAACAAACAAACAAAAAACAACTAGTCTCCTGTTGGGGCTGGAGAGATGGTTGACTGACTAAAAGCGCTAGCTGCTCTTGCAGAGGACCTGGGCTCCAGTCCCATCACCTACACCAGGCAGCCTTCAACCTCCCGTAACATCAGCTCTAGGGGATCCTACATGGTTTTTTGGCCTCCTCAGATAGCTGCAATCACATGCATGTACAATCTCACACATACATAACTAAAAAAAAAAAAAAAATGTTAGGGACAATGGGTGTAAAAAGTAGTAGGATAAAATCCAAGCAGATTCTAAGAACCAGGCCAGGATGGTATTCACTTCTGTTCATTTATTAATTTATTCAACAACAGAGCTGACAATTATTTTTGTGTGCCTACTATGTACGCTGGATGTTAAATGCTGAACGGCTAAGACAAAATCCCTGCCCTGATAGAATTGACAAGGAGTTTTCTTCCTTGTTTCAATTTTATTCTTGTTCCAACCATCCCGTTAACTATTTAATGCCCCTTCACCTCCAGGAAGAATGCAAACTGACACATAAATTCTTTCTCATACTTAGTTTTTCAGATGCTATGTCTTTAAAACAAGGAAAGCACATTTTTCCTTGGGAAGGGAGAACTGAGCCATGGCCCACCCCATCCGTCTAAATTAAGACCTCCACCACTTACTGGGCCACTAATTGACGTAAATAAAGATTCTGAGGTTTGCCCTGGGAATTCAGAGACATTATTTATTGAATCAATTATGTTCACAATGTGACAGTTGATTTTTCTTTCCCTCTTTCCCCCACTTTACTCTTAAGAAGAGCAGTTAGATGCAGAAAGGGAAGAGTGAGGGCAGAGCAAAAGGAGGGGCTAAAGCCCAATCCACAGGAGTTTCAAATAAAGTTTATTCTAGTTCTCAAACCTCTCTCTCTGTCTCTGTCTCTCTGTCTCTGTCTCTGTCTCTGTCTCTGTCTCTCTCTCTCTCTCACACACACACACACATACACACACACACCCAAGAGATCAGACTTAAAAAGGCTAAATTTATTCCCCTGATCACACAATAAGGCCCACATGCAGAGTAAACATTAAGTGCATCCACCTTGTAGATGTGCCTTAAAAGCTTTCCGGACTGACAAAGCATAAAGCAGCTTGATTTTATTATCTCTCTACTTTCAGAATGTTTTTTCCTACATTACTAGGGGATCTGTCCTCATTTATCAAAGCACAGGCAACTAAGGCACCTCAGGGCCATGTGTCCCCAAAACCAGGACAGCGATGCCTAAAACTACTTCCACTCTGTAGTCTTGGAGCCTTTCAAACCCCTTCACCACGAGCCCCCTCTGTTTCTGAGAAATTGGTGATTATCACTGCAAGACCAAAGTGTGTCTTCAAGAGAGGTCAAAACCTAAGATGTCTAACTGCAGACAGTGTGTTTACTTTATAATCAAGCTGTCACTCCCTTAGGAAGCTCTAACTTACCTGGGAGGCTCCAAAGGGAGTCATATTAGACCTTACAAAATTACAGACATCAGAGTAGTTCCCCAAAGGTGTGCCCATGCAGAGCTCTTAATAAGAGAACTGCTCACTTAATTATCACAGTGATAAAAAAAAAAAAATTGGTGTCAAAGACCCCACTGGAGATAACTCCTTCTTCTGGTTCATGGCTTTGGAGCAAATACTGCCTGTGATAGCTAAATTTTTGTCAACTTGACAGAAGCTAGAGTCATCCGAGAGGAGGGAACCTCACTTGAGAAGATGCTTCCATAAGAATGAAGACCAACAGAGTCAACTAACGCTTGGGGCTTTCAGAGACTGAACCACCAATCAAAGAACACACAGGACTGGGCTTAGGCCTCTCTGCACATATGTAGCTGATGTGCAGCCTCGTCTTCATATGGGTCCCGAACAACTAGATTGGGTCCCATCCCAAAAGTTGTTGCCTGTCCATGAGATAGGTTCTTCTAGCTGAGCTGCCCTGTCTGACCTCCATGGGAGAGGAAGGGCCTAGCCTCACAGAGACTTGAAGTGCCAGGGTGGGAAGACACCCAGGGAAGTCTCCATCCACTCAGAAAAGAAGGGTAGGAGGAACATTGTCGGGGTGGTGACTAGAAAGGGGCCAGTGAGTGAAATGTAAAGTGAATAATTAAAATAAATTTAATTTAAGTAAAAAAATAATAGCATGTAGACAAGTCATAGGGATTTTCTTGATTGATGGGTAGTGCTATCCCTGGGTAAGTAGTGTTGGAATATATAACAACAAACTGAGCAACCCATGAGAAGCAAGCCAGTAAGTAGCATTCCTCCATGGCCTCTGCATCAGCTCTTGGCGCCAAGGTTCCTGCCTTGAGTTCCTGCCCTAAATTCCTTCGATGACTGTGATACGGAAGCAGAAGCAAAGCAAACCCTTTTCCTCCCCAAGTTGCTTTGGTCGATAATAGTATTTTTATCACCACAATAGAAAACCTAATTAACAGGTTATCCATAGTACCAGCTGCCACAAGGTGCATGAAGCTGCAGCTAGCAACATCGAGATCCAACAGGACAAGATGGCCCCATGCAGAGGTCATTGGTCTCATGGAAGAGTGAAAAACAACTGGAAGATGAGACTGTCTCTGAGAAGTGTTGTAACTTACAGAGGAAAGAGAGTATGAAAAGAGACAGGAAGGGCAGGTCAGTCATGCAAGGAGAGACTGACCTGGAGAGAGCAACCAGAGAAGGAAAGACGCAAACTACAAAGCCCCGATATGAGTCACACCTCCCAGAGACAGTTAAAGAGGGAGCACAGAAGATCAGGAAAAGTCATGGAAGCAGGTAGCTCACACAGCACTCTCGCTGTTAAGCAATTAGCGCCGGGAACTGGACCGAACTGAGAAGGAAACTGGATGACTAAACTCCCCATCTTTCAAGTTTCTGGTGCCCCACCCACCCACACCCACACTTTCCCGTCCTTCCCTCCACCTCTTCTGGGAAGAGACAATAGCACATAAAACCGCCTAGGTGGCCACAAACGACACTGTCATTAGCTAATACATAGTAATGAAGGCATTTGGGTCATATCCAAGCTTGCTGTGAAACTTCGGACAAAATTTAAAATTCTTTATGCCTTCACTGCCTCCTCTTTGAAAAAAAAAAAAGATAGCAACATGGAGTTGTTTTGGAGGTAAAATCATGTCTAATCTGATAACCGAGATTCCTAGTGTAAAAATGCTACTTTACAGTAAACACCCTGTAATTAAATAGTCATGCTTCCCCCAGTCTTCCTTAATCCTCTGAGGCTGGAGAAGTAGCTTAGCTGGTTCCCAGCATACACAAAGCTCCATCCCCCAGCACTGCTTAAAAATCAAGTGTAGCGGCATATAGCCGCAACCCCACCATTGAGGAGGTAGTGGAAACGGGAGCAGAAGTTCAAGGTCATATTTGGCTACATAGCAATTTCAAAATCAGCCTGAGATACCTGAGACTCAGTCTTGGAAAAGAGAGAGGGAGGGAGGGTCTGAAGAAGTGGCTTAGCGGGTGAACACACTTGCCATGAAATCCTGACCAACCACATTTGATCCCTATAACGAAAAGTAAAAGGTGATAAGACTACTTCACAAAGTTGTTCTGACTTCCACATACGTGCCAAGGCCACATACAACCCAGAGCACAGATAGAGTAACAATAAAAAGGCAAACAAACAAGAATGCATCCTGTGGAAGAATACAGCCTTGGGATGCAGAAAACACCACAACTGTCCATGGAATGAATGAATGAACCCACTAGCTAACCAATCAATCATCAATTTGCATTCCTACCACTTTAGATGAGATGCCAAGGTATCCGCTAGGGAAGAAATTTTGCATATGTTTTATCCCCAGTATCTTGGACAGAATTTTATCACACAGTAGGTGCTCAATGCTGATGGATTGTAAAGCTTTTCAACTTACAACTTGTGAATATGCTAGAATGAGTTTGAGATGAACTGCCCCTCAAGGAGTTCACCTCATGCTCAGCATCCTTGAAGTGTGGGTGGAAAGCTCCGCATCACAAGAGCTGCCACAGAGATGAAGAGACAAAACAAGAAAAAGATGGAGCGATGAGAGGAAGAAAAGATGACACGGAAGGAGCCAGCAGCACACACCAGATCTGGGGAAATCCGGATTAGTCAATAAATATTGAGAGTTAGTCAACAATTCCTTTTCAATGCTAGGCTTACATTATAAACCACTGGGCACTGAACGAAAATAGTTGCACCAAATTTACTCCATAAACTTTGTGATCTTTCAACTCCCATTTTCTTTCTAAGACGGATTATGTAGAACTTGTTCAGAATCATCTTGCTAACAATGCAGATTTGTGAAGACATGCACAAGAGGTAGTGTAATAACACTTGGCTGCCTCAACTCTCAGCATGACCTGCGGTCCTTATCATGCTTGCCAGGCTCTGTCCAGTATGTTTCCATCCCAGTCTTTCAGCCATGGCTCTCCGCATTCTCCTCTGACCACGGACTTGACTCGAATGCCAACATCCTACTCAGAAACCTGCCAGTGCCATCTTTCTCATTGCCTGTTCTCTCTGAGGAACATCCCTAGCTCTTCAAGTGATAACGCTAGCTCTCTGCAGCATTCACAGATCAACTGACTGAGCCCCACCTAAGAGAACAACTCTTCCCGGGGTCACCCCTTGCTCACACAGCCCAGCCAGTCTAGATCAAATCACCAGGCCCCGCTGTCTCGATAGCACTCATATAGCAACCCTCAAGCTTCTAAAATACCCTGCCTTGTCTGTCACTCCCAGTGAGAAGGTATATTCCATGAGATCAAAGGAAGATGCTATGGGTAACTGCTGCCGAGTCCCACCTACACTAGAACCTGATAGGATGGGCATTCTTTGTGAGGAATAATGGAGGGAGAAACAAACATGAGGAAGGGAGGGGTGAAAGGAGGAAGCTATCTGCATCCAGCTTTCTCATCAAAATCTAAGAGAAACATTCAGCAAAGCTCTCCAGAAAGAGCTATTTTATCACAATAAAGCACCTTTTAATTGGATGCCCGGCTCTTTTCAATTTAGAGCTAGCTTCATCTAATAAAAACTGGAATAGGACCAAATAACAATAAGAAAGATTTATTAGCACGTGCTGCGTGCCAAACACTGTGTGCGAACCTTCCCAGAACGAACTTGTTCTGCCTCCCATCTGCCCTAGAGGACTGTTACTTGTGTTTGAGGGTGACACCAAAGCTTGGAGACATTCAACATCCTTATCCAAACCCACACAGTAACTAAGAAACGGAGCCTTCATTTGACTCAAGGCAATCAAGCAGGAGAGGCTGGAATTCAGCTAGGCTGGAGGTTCAAATGAGAGTGTGAAAAGCCTATTACAAGGCTGGCTGGGTACCAAGAGTTCTTCTCCCTCCCCTATTGACTATGGCTCGAAAATTCTGATAAACAAATCAGATATTTTAGTCCTGTTCTCAAACAAAATGTCATGAATTTTAATATATGAGTCAATAGCTAATCACATCTACAAATTATCTCAAATACAATACTTCTCAAGTAGGACTAGTCAGACACAACAGCTTTGGGCTAATTTTTTTCCATACTAGTTGGTACGATCTTTGGTAAGATTCATTTTTGTTTTCATTAATCATGCCAAGTCTTTAGGTGTGACTGAATAACATGAACCATTACAATGATTTGGAAACCTCTGCTTCATATTATTAATCTTTCTCTCTCCTGAAGGAGAATATTTAACTCTTGCAACTGGCAACAGGAAATAATAGATTCCCCAAATAATAAAATCTAAAACTTGGAAAAGACTTTGTATTTTCTAAATCAGAATAAAGGAAATCCTTAGCGAAGAGTTGAAAAGTGGGCCATTTGAATTAGGGAGAACTACAGCCAAATAGAAGAAAACCTGACACTGCCATTCCCATGGCCCTTTCCCTCTAAACCCCAACATGACAAACAAGCATCAAGCCTCTGGTACGCTTCTGTTACCAAGTTCTTTCTCCACTTGATCTGCCTTAATTTTGACTGTCCAGAAATGTGACCTGGATAGTTTTATTTCTCCTGATTTGAACTTCATGTAAAACGCAGCTTTCTTTCAGCTAATCAGGGCTAGCTTCTCACTCAAAACCAAACCTCACCCTGGACCAACCCTCAACCGAACATCCATCCATATCTACTTAGAAGGCACCATCCATGGGACAAGTTCACTGCTCCTCACTCCATCCTAATTACGAAGGACTCTCTCTCGTCCTCCAGCAGGGAGGGCCTTTAGTGCCTGGCACCAGTGGGGCCCATTACCTACTCTTGTGGTGACAAATGAAGAACTAACAAGGCTTCCATCGAGTTCCTTTTATCACCGTTTTCTTTCTTTTTTTTTTTTTTTCCTGTTGATCAAACTTAAGCCAAAGTGCAGCTTCGCCATTTTCCTTCCTCGTTCTGAGACAAAATAGAGAGCCAGTGTCTGTCTATTTTATCCATGAATTGTTCCCAACAGAATGTGTAAATTTAACTGTGGCCCAGGAAATACATAAATCCAATGGGTTCCTAGGTAATTCTCCTTTTGTTCTATTTCTATTCCTGCCCATATTCAGACTTCTGTGTTAATCAATAATATCTGCATGCATGTCTTCAAATCAGGTGTTTCCTTTGAACAAAGCATCATTTCCTGAAGCCATACATATGTTAGTTTTTAAAAAGCCCATCTCAGAAAGCCTCAGCATCCCCAGGGTCACTACCAATCTATTACTGACCACAAGCCTCCATCTCACCCGCATTTTTAGTGTTCTCAACAGTCCTATGAGGTGAGCTACTTTTGAACTCATCATTTCCAGGGAAGGAAACAGTCTCAAAACCGAAGGCCACCACGTGATTATCGAGCAGCTGACCTAGAATTTCAACCTGAATTTCTCCAGCTGTTTCCACAAGGAGCACTTACCTCAAAGAATGTGTTCCCTCGCCTGGAATGGGGTAGAGAGAACACAAGGAGCAGTTTGCTTTGCAGTGTTACCTTTAAGGATTAAATGAGACAGGTAAAGCTGCTTCTGTTAACAATGTTTAACCCTCCAGGCTTCCTGTGGCCTAAAGACAAATGGTGACCTCTGACAACACAAGGCCCCTTCGGTCAGTGTCCAGTGACCCACAGGAAATGCCACCAGAGATGCACCTTGAGTGTTCCCCTTGCTGGTTACATCACCACAAAGAGATGCTTGGTGATGCGAACCAACTTTCATTAGGTCACAGCACTGGTCAACAACAACAGGGACAGAACTGGTCCAAGGAAGTACTGGTCCTCAGCAGGCAGGCTAAGAGCTCTGCTGCACCATGCTGAGCATACAACACAACCTGTCTCATCAAATCCTCTGGGTCCCAAGCCATCACATTGCAGAGATACTTGCATATCCATGTCTACTGTTTACAATTCATGGGCGTGAAGCACCAGCCTAGAGGCCCATTCAGCAGATGACTGGAAGAAGGAAACATGGTACACACACACACACACACACACACACACACACACACACAAAAGAGTTTTACTTGGCCACAAAGAACAAAATGAACATTTTCAGGAAAATAGGCAGAACTGGAGATCGTGGTGGGAAGCAAAAGCTAGACTCAGAAAGACAAATATACATTATCTCATATGTAGAATATAGACTTAAATTATATGTATATGTTAAGGTTTATGTGTGAATGCAGCCCATAAAGTAAAAGAGAGGTTAACACATGGAAGAAAAAAGCCAAGATTGGGGACCAAAATAGGTTAGCAAAACACATCTGACACAAAAGCAGAAGGAGGAGTGAGTTACTTATAGAGTGAAGGGCCCAATGAGAGGATAGAAGTAGGGATGGGGATAGAATTGTGGGGGCCCAAATACTAACCAAATATATACATATACAGGTATGAAAATGCCACAGTGAAAGCCATTTCTTTGTCTAATAACTAAAACTCAGTAGATAATAATAAAACGGTGATATGTAAAATTCTGATAAAATATTATTACCTGTGCTTAGTGCTTTCATTACCATTCGATTGTTTCCGCATTTGAAAAGAAATTACTTGACTTTAATAGTAATTTAAAATAGAATAGAATCATAAAATTCTTACCATCCCTGGGAAATAATATAACAATATATTCATCAAGTCATAAGTAGCCACTGAACCCTGAGGGATCTCTGGGTCCTGAGGATAAAGTAGTACATTCTATCTTGAAGTGGCTCATTAAGAAACATGAGACTTGGGGGTGGCAAGATGGCTCAGTGGTTAAGAGCACCGACTGCTCTTCCAAAGGTCCTGAGTTCAAATCCCAGTCAACCATATGGTGGCTCACAACCATCCGTAACAAAATCTGATGCCCTCTTCTGGAGTATCTGAAGACAGCTACAGTGTACTTACATATAATAAATAAATAAATCTTAAAAAAAAAAAAAAAAAAGAAAGAAACAAGAGACTTCACAAAGACCATGGGAGCAGTTACATATGTAGGAATTCTTCAGTTAATATTTTCTAGTGTCATAAACATAAAAGGTTTCAGCCTAAAGATGTTTCACCTTTTGTCACTTTGTAACATTGTAACACTGAGTAACAGGTGAGTTAGAAAGAACTTCAATATTCAGCACTAAAGAGCAAAGTAAGTTATAACTACTTAATGAAACATTATACAGCAATGAAAATGATGGCTTTGAAGTTTATGTAGTTAGTGTAAAAGGCATTTGTGATGAAATGTTAGTTTTTAAAAGATGTATAACTGTATTAGTACTATGGACGTTGTTTGAAATCTGCCTATAAAAATTGGATGAAAATGTGCCAGTTTTGGTCATTAGCATGCTTTTGTTTTTGTTAAGCCACACTCTTGCTATACAGTATAGACATGATCCTCCTGCTTCATCATCCTGTGTGCTAGGATTATAAGCATACACCATCAAGCCTGACTCCAATTGGTGCTTTTTTTAAAAGCACAAATACAGAATTATTATATTTAAATCCATAGAATAATATTTACATGTTAATTAAGTTGTATGTATGAAATTAGGAAAAGTCCAGATGATAGCTTACAAAAGAAGAGAAGACGATAGGAAGAGAGCCAACTGCCAATGCTACTAACTTCCCCTGTCACAACAGGCAGGGACTTCCACAGAAAGCTACAAGTTCTTAATCTGATTGTCCAAGTCATCAAAGTACGGGTGCTTCAGGACCATTTTGCCAGAAATTCATTTGGCAGAATAGTAGGCTACTATTTTTTTAGAGCAAACTCGAGCTGCGTCATTCAAATTCTTGACACAGGATGCAAGGGTTCCTGGCATCCACTTGAGAAATGTGTTCTTGTAGTCCTGCATGGACTCTATTTCCAGTCTAACTTGGTTGTTAGGAGTTCCCAGAGCTCTGGAAATCCTGAAAGTTTGCTCAGTCTCTGAATCACCACTGAATAGTGACTTCTTAGTCGCCAGTTCTGGAGATATGGTCCCTATACTCCAGATGTCAAGTGGGATAGAGTATCGAGCAGATCCCAGCAGCACTTCCAAAGATCGACCGGTACCACTGTCACTACCTCATGAATGCACACTCTTTTATTTTTTCTTTTCCTCTTTTATTGGATATTTTCTTTATTTACATTTCAAATGTTATCTCCTCTCCAGGTCTCCCCTCTGGAAACCCTCTATCCCATCCCGACTCCCCCTGCCTCTATGAGGGTGCTCACCCACCCACCCACTTCTGTCTTCCAGCCCTGGCATTCTCCCACATGGGTGCATCGAACCCTACCAGGACTAAGGTCCTCTCTTCCCACTGATTTCCAACAAGGCCATCCTCTGCCACGTATGAGGTCAGAGCCATGAGTCCCTCCATGTGTACTCTTTGGTTGGTGGTCCAGTCCCCTGGAGCTCTGGGGGGAGGGGAGGGTCTGGCTGGTTGACACTGTTGCTCCCCTCACTGGGCTGCAAACCCCCTCAGCTCCTTCAGTCCAATGGTTGGCTGTGAGCATCCACCTCTGTATTTGTCAGGCTTTAGCAGAGCCCCTCAGGAGACAGCCATATCAGGCTCCGAAAACACTTCTTGACATCCACAATACCATCCTGGCTTGGTGACTATATATGGGATGGATCCCCAGGTGGGGCAGTCTCTGGATGACCTTTTCTTCAGTCTCTGCTCCACACTTTGTCTCCAAATTTCCTCCTGTGAGTATTTTGTTCCCTCTTCGAAGAAGCACTGAAGCATCCATACTTTGGTCTTCCTTCTTGAGCTTCATATGGTCTGTGAATTGTATCTTGGGTACTTGGAGCTTTTGGGCTAATATCCACTTATCAGTGAGTGTTCTTTTGTGTGTTCTTTTGTGACTGACCTCAAACAGGATGATATTTTCTAGATTCATCCATATGCCTTAGAATTTCATGAAGTTATTGTTTTTAATAGCTGAGTAGTTTTCCATTGTGTAAATGTACCACATTTTCTGCATCCATTCCTCTGTTGGGGGACATCTGGGTTCTTTCCAGCTTCTGGCTCCAGAGAACCAAATAACACTATCTAAAAATGGGGAACAGAGCTAAACAGGGAATTCTCAACTGAGGAAACTTGAATGGCCGAGAAGCACCTAAAGAAATGTTCAACATTCTTAGTCATCAGGGAAATGCAAATCAAAACAACCCTGAGATTCCACCTCATACCAGTCAGAATGGCTAAGATCAAAAACTCAGGGGCCAGCAGATGCTGGTGAAGATGTGGAGAAAGAGGAACACTCTTCCATTGCTGGTGAGATTGCAAGCTGGTACAACCACTCTGGAAATCAGTTTGGTGGCTCCTCAGGAAATTGGACATAGTATTACCTGAGGACCCAGCTATACCACTCCTAGGCATATACCCAGAAGATGCTCTAACTTGTAATGAGGACACATGCTCCACTATGTTCATAAGCTCAAGAAGGAAGACCAAATTGTGAATGCTTCGGTGCTTCTTAGAAGGGGGAGCAAAATATTCACAGGAGGAAATATGGAGACAAAGTTTGGAGCAGAGACTGAAGGAAAGGCCATCCAGAGGCTGCCAGAAGCTGAAAAGAATCCAGATGGCCCTCAACAGAGGAATGAATGCACACTCTTATCTGTATTCTGAATGCTCTGTTAAGGCCAAAATCAGCCAGTTTGATTGTCCCTTTGTCATTAATCAATACATTTTGAGTTTTCAAAGTCTCTGTGAAGAACTCTTAGGGAGTGAAAAACACAAAATCCCCTGGAGATTTTGGACAGAAAACTCTTGATGAATAAGGAATCCATGAACTGACCAAGAGAGATTAAATCCAAGATCTTCTTGAGATCCAGGGACAGGGACTTGATACTTAGAAACAGCCTGGAACCCTGCATGAGCACAGTCTGAAGTCTAACAATATTTGGATGGTGAAGTTCTTTTCACAGAGCTTTCCCGAATTGCAGAACTAGGCACTCCTTCCTCATTTTCAAGACCACCATGGCCACTGTCTGGCCTATAGTTATACACTCTTATACACCACACAAGTACCTAATCCAAATTTTCTCTATTTTGATATAGTCTTCCATATTTACTCAAGAAGTTATGGCTGAGCCTCTCTGTTCCCATGGAAGCCAAACTGCAGTTCTGGACTGCACAGACCCCAGGAGCAATTCTGGGAGCTTGGAGGACAAATTTGGGCTTTAGCAAAAAGATGACAATGACCACTTAGGGTCACTTCCTGTGCACCAAGGTGTTTAAAGTGATTCATTAAACTTGCTTGTGATTCTCATACTCATAAGGTAGACAGTTTTATTCAAATGTCACCCAGAGAAAGTCTGGGCTACAAGATTTAAACCCAGGTCAGACTGACTCCAAAGACAGGCTCATTATAACCACTGAACATTGTCCTCAGTCCTATAATGGGAAAATAAGTTTTGCTTTTAACTGTCCTGCACTTTGCTTTTTAAATAATGACAAAACAACAACTGATCATTTGCTGTGTCCCAAGTCCTGACCCATGTTGTTTTATATAATTCATTTATTCTTCCCAAGGACTCTAGGAAGTAGGAACCAATACTGTCCTCATTGTACAGATAAGGAAAGTAAGACAGATTTTAAAGGCTTGTCCAAGGTCATGCAGCTAATCTGGCAGGGTATGGTCATAAATGGTTCTTCAGAGAGTCCAGTTTAAAATAGGAACTAGTTATTCAGTTCATGTACTAGTTACTTAGAAACAGTCTTAAACAAACCTTGTAAAAATTGTGTAAAAGATTTTTAAAGTCTTTGGGAAAATAATGTCATAATTTCTTTGAATGTTAACTATTTCAGACATATGGAAAAGATTAAAGACTAATAAAAAAGTCAAGTTTTTGACAAATTAAGTATCATTAAAAATTTAAAAAGCTATACCCTACTAACGGTCACTGATCAAGAAAAATTTTAATTATACCTTTAAATTCTACTTAAGCTAGGAATCAATATAAAAGAAATTAACTGCAAAAGATGCCATTTCCTTTTGCTCAGGAAATTTGGGGGGGAAATTTTAAAATTAAAAAATAAAAAACAGTTTAAGATCACATGTGACAGACAGCTCATGCCTATAATCTTAGTATTTGGGGAGCTGAAGCAGGAGAAGTGCAATGAATTCAAAGTCACCCTGTTCTATATAGTGAATTCCAGGCCAGCCTAGGGTATGCAGACACTGTCTCAAAACCAAACAGTAACAATGGTAACAAAAATCCAGAAAGAGTAGGGGAAAAGAAGGAGGAGAGAGGGTTTGAGGCAGAACGAAAGGGAAGAAAGAAATGCTGTTTAGGACATCTCCAAGAAAGACAGATAGCTAAAGTCTAGCATGAGTCAAATGCCAAATCCCAGATAGCAAGTAGAATTCAAAACAAACAACTTGAAGGTCACAAAAAGACATACTCCAATAAACTCAGAGTCACTAAACACAACACTCCTTTGTTGCTGAATAGGAAGACCCACAAGCCTCTTGGAGATTCCCTTCCAGGTGCTCTGCCCACTGCTGAGGTCCCTCAAAGAGTAGACACAATAGGGGTCCAGCACCAAAAGATTAACTCCTACCAGAGAGTAGACATCTACATAAAAGACACCCCCCAGAAGAGGCAAAGAACTCAAAAGTAACAAGTTCACACAACTGGAAAGCCAGGAAGCTTTTAATCAGCCTTATCTAGAACCACCCCAAATACCAGAGTAGAAGTCTAGATAAGAAATCACACACCCCACCCCACCCTCAGAGTAGTGGTGGCATACACCTTTAATCCCAGCTCTTTTGAGGCAGAGGCAGGGCAGTGAGTTCAAGGCCAGCCTTGTCTACAGAGCAAGTTTCAGGATGACCAGGACTACACAGGAGAAACCCTGTCCCAAAATTAATTAATTAATTAAAATAAAAGAAAGGAAGGAAGGAAGGAAGGAAGGAAGGAAGGAAGGAAGGAAGGAAGGAAGGAAAGACAGACTGAAGAGGAACAACTCCACTCATCAAGGAACACAGAGAGCTTTCAAGTAGTATGCAGCACAAGGTAAGCACAGACCTGCAGGTGGAAAAGAAATGAAGTTACTTTTCAATCAATTAACTCCTGAGATGAGAGGACTGGTGGGATTTGTCTGGTCTTTGGCTCAAACTGAGGGCCCTAATTTAGTGCGAAGAGCCTAGCTGAGGACAAGCTGGAACCTACAAGGGTTCTTTGGATCCACAGAAGATCCGTACCTCTGTTGTGGTATGTTAGCATTCAGTCCACACACCAGGCAAACTTTCTTCTTCCCTTCCCTCCCTCCCTCCCTTCCTCCCTTCCTTCCTCCCTCCCTTCCTTCCTTTCTTCCTTCCTCCTTTTTTTCTTCCTTTTTTCCTTTCCTTCCTTTCTTTCTGCTTCATTTTTGGAGGGGGTGCATCATGGTTCAGCCTGTTTCAGCTTTAAGTTCCTCATTTTATATATAGAAGGTGGCCACTAATGAAAGACCCACAACTTGAGGACTCCCCCATGTTCTGACTCAGGAGAGGCGACACCCCAAATCACTCACAAGAAATGGACTTGATACAAACCACAAGAGGCCTTTTATTCCAGGTGCGCTCTGGGACCCGCAGTTGTACACCATGCAGGGGTAGAGGACTGTGGGCCCCAAGTAGCAGGTGGAGAGGGTATTTAAAGGAAGAAACCACAACTTGAGGGGGTAGGGAGGGCATTGTTGGAAAATACCAAAAATACCATTTAAGAGTCACAAGGGAGTGGGAGTCAAGACAGTTTCTATGAGTCTCTAACAATAGCACATTTGCATAGCAGATTCCAGGAGTGGTCAGGGTGGGTCAGAGTGACTTTCTTTGAACAAACTCTCCCAGAACCCTGGAGGCAGGTGGGTGGAGGAATGTCACTATCTGTTTTATGATAAGCATGACTTGGAGCATTGAGTCACAAAGGTCACATTCTCAAGCCTGGGCCTAAAGGCCTAGAATTTTGTTTTTACACGTTTTCACTATCTCCTGTTTCCATTGTCTTTGTATATTTGAATTTTGCATAACAGAGTGAGTGTACAGGCTCAGAAAACTAACACACTTGTGGAAGATTGATCCAGGACAGTTGAGAGAACTCAGCTCATGGATGTCCCAGTACCTGGTTGAATAGAACAGAAGAACACTAGAAAGAGCAAAGTAAGAGCTAAGAAGACAAGAGCATGACCTCTGCTGTCTGACAACTGTCTGCTTCAAGGTCACAGGTGAACGCTGCAGCTGGCCCACTGTCTCATCTCCTAGCCTAGACTTCCGTTCACACCAACAGCAAAGAGAATGGGATTCAAGTTGCAGCACTGTATGCTGCCATTCATTTTCACCTTTATAGGGAGAAGATAGGAATAACTGCAGCCTCTTTTCCAGGCTTTTGGTAGGATAACTGTTTGTAAAACTACCAAGTCCTTGGATCACGGTTTGCAACCACTGATTACAGCTACTATCATTATTCTTTTTGGTCGCTCTAGAGCTTCTAAACTTATTTATGGAAAGTATAGATTAGAAAGAAGCCATCTTTCTCTATTACTGGGACCAGGATTTCAAAGGCCTACACATATCCATAATATGCAGTTTGGTTCATATGAACAAGACTGTGATATAAAATTATAAAATCCTTAATGCATGTTCACTGCCTTTCCTGCTAACTAGTGTTTTATGACTTATCTCTAGTGCACTTTAATCCCTACATACCTGAAACTATTTCATTTTTATGCAAGTTTAAAGATTTACCGACAGAAAAATGTTTAGAAATTAACGAGAAGGGGGAGAGGATGAAAAACGGATATAATTTTGGAATTTAAAATCACCTCATTAATTCAATCTAATTTTTACAGAAAATGATAGTTTCGATCAAAGCAAGTGGAAGGAACAACGTCGTTATCAGAGTTTAGCCAAAACAGGACCTGAGTTTCCTAACTCATGGGCAAGTCAGCACACTCCTTGCTACACCTTGTACGCACGGTTTCTCCTACCATCATACAGTGACCCCACGTACATCTGAACTTCAGGAAAACACTTCCTATTCCAGATTTTACCTTGCTTCGGAGATGAAGCATCCCAGAATTGCAGCTTGCTGATTTAAGAGATTTCCCAAAAGCTATGGTGGTAAGCAAAGTCTATTACAAACAGATGGATTCAAATGAGCCATCCAAGAATTTGGGATTCCTAGGCCTTCTTGTCAAAAAGAAAACAAAAATGCATTATAACTCACAGATTATTCATTTTTCTCTGCTGGGGAAGGCTGTGTTTCAAGAGACTAAGATTCTAGTGACAACAGAATGAGCAGAGCTGATTGGAAGGGGCCATGCAAGAAGACAGACCTATCTGGAAAAAAGTTATTAGGAAGTAGCACCCTTTATAGTGAGAACATACCATATGTGTCTTTCTGGCTCTGGGCTACCTCACTCAGGATGATAGTCCGTCCAATTGCCTGCAAGACTCATGATGTCTTTCTTTTTTAATAGCTAAAATG
The DNA here is from genome assembly GCF_900095145.1 of Mus pahari. Classification (NCBI taxonomy): domain Eukaryota; kingdom Metazoa; phylum Chordata; class Mammalia; order Rodentia; family Muridae; genus Mus; species Mus pahari. The sequence continues at coordinate 36,832,619 of NC_034604.1, forward strand.
TGTAGATGAGCCCATTTTCTGTATCCATTTTTCAGTTGAGGAGCATCTAGGTTGTTTCCAATTTCGGGCTATTACAAATAAAGCTGCTATAAACATAGTTGAGCAAGTGACCCTGTGGTATAGTGGGACATCTTTTGGGTATATGTCCAGGAGTGGTATAGTTGGGTCTTGAGGTACAACTATTCCCAGTTTTCTGAGAAACCACATTGATTTCCAAGGTGGTTGTACAAGTTTGCACTTCCACCAGCACTGGAACAGTGTGCCCCTTGCTCCACATCCTTGACAGCATGTACTATCACTTGAGTTTTTGATCTTAGCCATTTTGAAGAGTGTAAGACAGAATCTAGGGTTCATTGTGATAACTAAGAGCACTGAACATTTCTTTTTTTTTTAATTAGATATTTTCTTTATTTACATTTCAAATGCTATCCCAAAAGTTCCCTATACCCTCCCCCGCCCCTGCTCCCCTACCCACCCACTCCCATTTCTTGGCCCTGGCATTCCCCTGTGCTGGGTCATATAAAGTTTGCAAGACCAAGGGACCTCTCTTCCCAATGATGGCCGATTAGGCCATCTTCTGCTACATATGCAGCTTTCTTTAAGTGCTTCTCAGCCATTTGAGATTTCTCTGTTGAGAATTCTCTGTTTAGCTCTGTAACCCCATTATATAATTGGGTTATTTGATTTGGTAATGTCTAATTTCTTGAGTTCTTTATAAATTTTGGATATTAGCACTCAGTCAGATGTGGGGTTGGTAAAGATCTTTTCCCAATCTGTAGGCTGCCATTCTGTCCTATTGGCAGTGTCCTTTGCCTTACAAAAAGCTTTTGAGTTTCATGAGGTCCCATTTACCAGTTGTTGATCTTAGAACCTAAACCATTATTGATGTTATGTTCAGAATGTCGTCCCCTGTACCAATGAGTTCAAGAACAACCATGCTACAATCTACAGACCCAAAGAAATTGGGTAATAAGTGTTAGAAGCTGACTCTTAGCAGAAAGCAGCTATCATCCCTGCAGCCATCTCGGGCTATTTACTTACAGGTGGTACTTTTCTACCCTGATGAGAGACTTATTTTCCTAGCATGATGTTTTTGCAAGAAGTCCACCACAGCTGAACACACTCTGATAACATTCTCCCAAACAACCTGGACCTGTGGTTAAGTGTCTCCGGCTGCACTCCTGAGCATGTGCATATATACCCATAGTTGCCTTCCAATAAAGGAGACTTGAGACTTGATCAGACAGAGTGTCTTGTCTCCATTCTTCGAGTCTCTTGCCCCTCAGTCCCCACTCTCTCTCTCTTGCAGACCCCGTCGATTGACCCTTGGACCCAGTCAAATAAGGAGGCCCCAAGGGAGAATAGGTGAATCTCACTCAGAAGGGAAAATTAAATAGTTCTTAGAGGTGGGTGGAGCGAAGGGCCTGAGTAGGAGAGGAAGCAAGGATGGGAAAGGGGCTGGTGATCAGGTATGGGAGGTGTGTGTGTGGGGGGTAGAGGGGCAAGAGAGGTATGGGAATAAGAATGGAAATCAGCAGGGGAGGGGGTCATCTCTGATGACAGGCTGGAGGCCTGGGATGGGAGAAGATATGAGGAGTCTATAGGAGTGACCTAGGTGACATTCCTATCAGAGAGGAATATAGAGACTGAAGTGGCCACCTTCTGTTCACAGGCAGGAATTCCAGAGGAGGAAGGAGGATACCAATCCACCACAAAACCTGTGACCCAAAATTTGTTTTGCCTACAAGATGTGCAGTGATACAGATGGAGCAGAAACTCAGAGAACAGCCACCAATGACTGTCCCAACTTAGGACCCATCCCATCTGAAAGAGCCAAGCGCTGACACTATTACCAATTGTCTGCTATGCTCACAGACAGACACCTAGCATAACTGTCTCCTGAGAGGCTTCATCCAGCAGTGGATGGATGCAGAGTCCAGGGAATCTTGTGGAAGAATGGGGTATAGAAGTTAGCAAGTCAGAAAGGTCAAGGACACCACAAGAAGACCCACAGAGTCAACTAACCTGGGACCATGGGGGCTCACAGAGCCTGGACCAACAACCAAGGAGCATGCAGGCACTGGACCTAGACCACCTACACATTTGTAGCAAATGTACAACTTGGTCTTCATGTGAGTCCCCTAACAAGTGGAGCAGGGGCTCTCTTAGTCTCTGTTCCCTGCCATTGGATCCTGTTCCCCCTGCCTGGACTGCCTAGTTGGGCCTCAGTGGGAGGGGATGTGCCCAGTCCTGCTGTTACTAGATGCCCAGGGGTAAGGTGGTATCCAAGGGGAGCTTTCCTTCTCTGAAGAGAAGGAAAAGAAGGGGGCAACAGAGGGAAGCAGTTGTAAGGGTAAGACTGGAAAGAGGGGAGGGTGGGCTATGATTGGAATAAAATAAATGGATGAAAAAAATTTACAAAAGAAGTAGGCATCTCATGGCATCAAATGAATAAACTCATCTGTATCTCCTGAATCGGTCTATTTGAGCTCTCAAGAGTGGGGTTAAAGAGCATTAGCAGCCTTTAACCCCCACATTCAGGAGGCAGAGGCAGGCAGATTTCTGAGTTCAAGGCCAGCCTGGTCTACACAGTGAGTTCCAGGACAGCCAGGGCTACACAGAGAAACCTTCTTCCTGTTCCAATTACTTTTACTTATGTGTGGAGTGATATTACTTCTTTCTCTGCTCCTCTCTCTTGGGGACACTGACTTTAAAATGACCGTGTTTTAAGAGTGTATGCATGGGACAAAAAGCTCTCAGTTGACAGAACTTTGTCCACTGAACAATTCACAGAACAGTCATATCAACATCACACAACATAAAAAGCCCAGACGGGCACCGAGGCCAAATGATGTGCCAACAGCAGCATCAGTAACTTATCATTTCCAGAGTAGATAATCGGAGGCTCAGAGCTGGTAATTTTGCATCTGCTTCACAATTCAATGAGCTAAAAATAATCAGCCCTTTGACAGTTCTAAAATGTCAAGTCATTCGTTCAACTCACAAGAAAACCAGGGATGGCCAGAACAGAATTGACAAAGAGGCTGTAAACCAGCAGAATTGTTTTAGAAAGGAACTTGCTAAGACACACAGAAGGTCTTAACCCAAGAGGCAATCAGAAATGAACAGAAGCATGCACACTTAGAGATTTGACCCAATTCTATTTCCAGTAGCAGAAAAAGTAGAAATTGATAATAAAAGCTATTACATAAAGAGGGTATTGTACAAACTGTCAAACTTTTGAAGAATGTGCACTATGTGAATGCCGTAAGCCAATGCTTAGGAAGCAATGGCAGGAGCTCTAAAGTTCAACACCAGCATGAGCCAAGCAAGGACTTTAAAGAAGCTTAGGCTATTCGTAAAAAGTTGTCTAAAAACATCAATAACAACAACAAAGGAAATATGTAATGACAAAGGAAAAATGCTAAAGTATGTCAATAAATGAAAACGCTGGGCTGAATAATTCCAACTTCTTAAAAAATAAAAATCATTAATCTAGACACATGCAAACACACAGAGACACACAGAAAGAGCGACATCAACATTATAACTTATACATCACTGTACTTGAATCAAATACTGATAATTTTTAAAAATGATAAAGACACGCACACACACAAAGAAACAACACAAACTTCTCCTTTACCATTCTATATCAAAAAATCTTATCCAAGGCTGGAGACATAGCTAACTGAATGAGTGCTTGTATACTGAGTATGTGCAAGGCCATAAATTTGATCTCCAACAGCACACATATGCACACACACACACACACACACACACAAACACACACACACATACACACAGGCACACACACAGAAGGGATGTAGGGAACCAAGGAATCCTGAGTAAACAAGTAGTATTTGACTTGGCACAGCCATAACAAAGACTCCAGATCCATAGGGACAGTAAACCCTTCCCTGGGTGAGGCTCAGCGGGACAGCAAAGCCTTGCTTGGGTCTGAGTGCTAACGCTGACAACGTATACTGAAAATGTCCACCACAGCGTTCTCCTCCCGGACGTTTACGACCTGGAGACAGCTCCCTACAGAGATTGGCTAGACTCTCCTCCTTTTTCAGCTGCATATAACAATTCTGCCTCCTTGTTGATCTGTATGTGACAATACTGCCTCCCTCCCTGTTCAACTCTATTAGATAACTGAGTTCCCAGGATACTGTGATTTCTCCATCAGAGAGCCCAGCTTTTCCGCATTCATGTGTAAGTGGTTTCTTCATCCCCTTGTTGCCCCTACTCAGGGTTCTTGGACCCAAGCCAATATTGAAGCAAAAGGAGAAAGCAATAGCACCTACACCCAAGCTCACTTAACTGTCAAGACATTTCCAAAGGCAACTAGAATCTCATCTACATGGGCTATGGTGGCCTGCACCTATAACCTGAACTTGGAAGTGAAGGCAAAAAGATTATGAATTTCAGGCCAACTAGGCAATTCTAGGCAAATTCTAGGCCAGTCGGGGATAGTATAGTAGGCTCTTATCACAACAAAATAGCAACCAAAATCATGCTCGAGTAAGGACTTAAGAGGCTGTTTACAGGGCTAGCACTGTAACTCACTTGGTAAAGTAATTGTCTTGCTGACATGAAGACCAGAGGTCAATCTCAGAATAGAAGTAAGCCAGGCATGATGGCATACACTTGTAATCCCAGTGCCAGGGAGGCACAGACAGGCGGATAGCCCTGCCATTCACTGCCTTGCCAGCCTAGCCTACCCAGAGAGCCCCAGGCCTCAGGGACAGGTGCTGTGTCAGAAAACAAGGTGAATGGTATCTGAAGTGTGATACAAGGTTGTCCTCTGTCTTCCACACTCATGCATACACTCGTGCATGTATTACATTCATACACACAGACTCTCACACACAGACTCTCTCTCTCTCTCTCTCTCTCTCTCTCTCTCTCTCTCTCTCTCTCTCTCTCNCACACACACACACACACACACACACACACACACACATACACACACACACAGCTATTTACCTATAAATACACTTTTTATCAGAATACGCCTTTTAATACTAGTAATTATTGAAGTTTAACATGTGCCACGCATACTCACAGGCTTATGAACTTTCAAATCTCTGTGGAATAAAACTAAGATCACCCATTTTATAGAGAAAAGGCTGGGGTCTTGGTTGTAACATGTGTCACCTAGAATATCAGACCAGTGGCTAACGAGTCTTTCTATAACGCTTCACATTCAGTCACTACACAGAGCACCTGCCCAGAATTCCACTTCATCCTAAATAGCCTCTGAGACGCAGGCACACTCTTCAGTTCAGGGGTTGAACCTCACGGTTATGGTGTCTATGGTTTGCTCCAAAGCACTTGTGTGTGCACACGGTAATAACATGGCCTGCATACGTTATGTCCCGTCAGGTGCTGGGCACAGAGTGTGCCCTCCTGGGGCTTCACTCTCCAGTGGTCATAGTGACTGTTCTCCTCAGCAACCCACTTTAGAAATTTCTATTATTGTTATCCTTGAAAGAATGTTAGCCCAAGGAATGTTAACTGAGTGTGCACTGGTGAAATTGGTGCCTTTTTAACTGCCTTAGTGCACATGAGGGATAGACTCTCATTAATGCCACTGATGGGACTTGAGATGCAGGGATCAGGTCAAAATTCTAGACTTGAGATATAGGGATCAGGTCAAAATTCTAGAGATTTTCGCATCCTTGCCTGATCATGGAGGCTATATATCTCAATTCAAACCATTTAGGATCACCAGTCCTACACCAGACCACTGTCAGAAGACTGCTTTACTCTACTTCCTTGTGACTGCCCTCCTTATCATGATACTGTGAAACTACAGACAAACTGGGGATCTATGTGCATACTCTATTATGCCTCTAATTTCCATTCAGACAAGACATTTGTGCTTCCGAAGCCAACTCTTTCCTCCTCTTAACATCACCCCAAAGGCATTTTACACCACAAAGAACGCGATCCTGGGAAGCTTTGCTTCCATCTCTGCAAGTCAAGAGGAGTTACCATAAGCTAAACACACCCCCGCCCCGCCCCCACTTCCAAAAAGGCAAATCTACATCATAAGTTTTTGGTCAGCTGCTCCCACTTGGTTTCTTGGCCAGAATTCACTTTTCACTTCTCTGTGGAGGCTTGGAAGATAATACAGTGATAACAGTCTTGTCATAAGAGTGTTCCTTTTTTAGCCAGTTTGTCTCTGGTTAGGGATAGCTACGAATGCCTCAGAATGCAGAGTTCTCATTATACAATCACACAGACATGCTCTTTCTTTAAGTTTGTGAAATATATTTTTCAACGTGTGATAAAATAATTTGTTATCTCAGCCACTCTTGTAGAAGGCCCCATTATTTGTACCATGGGCATTCTTACCACGCGGATCAGAAGGTTGAAGCGGAGATGGCATGCAACAAGCGTGTGAAATATTTGTTACAGAAACAATTGTAGGCAAGTCAAACCACTTGGAAATGACTTTCAAGGTTTGACTTGGACACGCTCGCTATATCTAAAAAATCTGGACATGTCAGTTTAGGGTGTGTGGTCATTAGTTTGGACCTTTTAAGATTCCATTTTTTAAATGGATAATATAATTCCCTCCTATCAAAGAAAACTCAGTCTGATACACATGGTCACCTGGCGGGGCTAGTGAGATGGCTCAGTGGGTAAGAGCACCCGACTGCTCTTCCAAAAGTGCAGAGTTCAAATCCCAGCAACCACATGGTGGCTCATAACCAACCATCCATAACAAGATCTGACGCCCTCTTCTGGAGTGTCTGAAGACAGCTACAGTGTACTTACATATAATAAATAAATAAATCTTTAAAAAAAAAAAAAGAAAGAAAGAAAAGCCCTGGCTAGGCTGTGTGTAGTGGCACAGATATTTAATTCCAGCACTCAGGAGGCAGAGGTAGGCAAATTTATGTGAGTTTGAGGGCAGCCTGGTCTGCAGAGTGAGTCTAATCACAAGATATTTTTTAAACCCATTCTATTGGCCATTTATTGCTGAGTAACAAATTATCCCAACTTTACAGATTAAAGCAGCATTTGCCTACTATCTCTCTGATTCTTTGTACCAAGGGGCTGTACTCAGATTCTTTTACGCATCTATGTGGTGCCTCCCACATTGAGGAGCCCGCCATAAGACACACTCTCCAGGGCTCACTGGCTGAGATCTTAGCGTACATGGACTCTGTTCAGCACAGGCTTGAGAAAGATGCACATGAATGGATCGTTTATAGGTGGTATGCATAAAGCTGTGAGAGGAAAGGAAAATAGTCTATCCTCATCACTTGTATTTAGCATACTACTAAAGTCTAGACAGGACTAACAGACAAGCCAAGGCAATAACGGGTATTCAAGGAGGAAAGGAAGGAGAGAAATGTGCATGTTTGTTGATAGCATGATTTTACCACACAAAGATCCTTAAAAGATTTGCCCCCAAAAGATGTGAGAATAACAATACTAAATTCAGTAAAGTTTTAGGATACAAAATTAATAAACAAAAATGACAGTGTTTCTGTATATGGGCAACTAACAACCTGAAACCCTTCAAACAGAAGAAAGTTACACACAAATAAACTTGAGTAAAAAGCTCAAAGATCTTGTGTGTATATGTCTGTCTGTGTTTCTATGTGTCATATCGTTTGTCTTTCTGTCATTGTGCATGTGTCCGTCTTTATGTCTGTGTTTGTCTATGTCTGTCTGTGTGTCTCTGTGTGACTGTTTCTGTATGTGTGTTTTTATCTGTCTGACTGTGTGTATGTCTATCTGTCTGTGTGTGTGCATCTGTGTTTTTCTGTCTGTATGTGTCTGAGTGTGTGTTTCTGTCTGTCTGTATGTGTCTGTGCATGTGTGTGTGTGTGTGTGTATGTGTGTGTGTGATGTTTGTGCAAGTGTATGTGCAGACGTGTGTACATGTGAAGTAAGAGATGAGCTCCCAATGTTGTTCCTCAGGAGCTGCTCACCTTGTATTTTGATTGAGGTCTTCCGCTGGCCTGGAGCTTACTGGGTAGGCTAGCTTGCCTGACCAGAGAGTTCCAAGGATCTACCTTTCTTTGCCTCCTCAGCACTGGGATTAGAAGCCCAGCTTTGTAACACGAGTTCTAGGGGTTGACGTCAGGTCTTCATGATTTTTGTGGCAGGCAGGCTTTTTGCTGACTACGCAAAGGATATTTGCTTCTAGCACTATAAAAGTAACCAGCTGCCCCCACCACCACCACCACCACCATTTTCCTGCCCTGTTTGAGTCCCTCCATCATAACCAGGCTTCTTCTTCCTGCATCCTTTTTTTCCTCACTATGCACATGAGCTCTTGTTGACTATTCTAAACAGGTACTTCCGGGGCCGAACCCCAACACCCCCCCCACACACACACACACACACAGTTTGAGTGCAGAGATTACAGATGGGACCAGAGTTAGAAACCAGGAGCACACACTGGGCTCAGACAAACTTTAGATCACATTCCAATTGCCCTACTTTCTAATTTTGTAACCTTGAGAAAACCGTTCTGTCACTTGGGACCTTGGTTTCCCAACATAGATAAAAGGAGAACCATGATTCCTATGTCACTGGTTGCTCAGAGATGTGGATAAGGCCATGCACAATAGGCACCGGCTTGTCATCCACAACCCTCACACCCAAGAGCCGCCTCTTTAATACCCTCCTCGGACTCAGAACACTGAGCACTGACACCAGGCCGGGCGCCGCCCGCTCCTGACACTAGCAGCTGATTAGTCACTGTCTGCCATGCTTTTCACCCTCAGTGACAAGCCCCCAAACTAAAACTGCACAAGGCACAGTCTCCATCCTGTAAATTTATCTCACTTCAATATATCTCCAGCACTCTACCCAATGCCCAGCACATGATGGTCATCAAAAGATGCTTATGGAGTGGGAAAAGGTTTCAAATCTTGTACTGTGCACTATCCATGTTCACATGTGTTGGGAGAGGGACACATAATAAGAAGAGAGCATGACAGAAAGGCATGTGATTGTGATACTTTTCATCCTTAAAAACAAAGAGACCACGTGCTTATACGTGACCTCTGTGCTTCGACTTAAAAGCCCTCACATTCTATACTCGTATCTCTATGAATACATAAAAATCCCTCTTTGGCAGATAAGCAAATGGGCAAAGGGACTTCTGCTGGGTCACAAAGCAATGGGAGGGGTGCACCACCGCCACCAATGTACAAGCACTCCCGCTACAGGGGCACACCTGAAGCTTGACAATCTAAGGAAATCAATAACTCTGGTAACCACCCATCTAATCCAAAAGGAGAGAAGCTGCTGACTGGTGTGTGAAATCCAGTGTGTGTGCCAGAAAGGACCCCAAGTTACAAACTACACTAGATATCAAAGGAAAAGGGGGAAACATGCCATTGAATAAGCCCCCAGAGGCTCTGAAACACAAGTGACCTCAGCTTATAGCCCCACAACAACAGCCCGACGTTAACTTACAAACATAAAAAGTTTGAGAACCTAGTTTTGCTTTTACTAGGAAAAAAAGCTATAGGCTCCTGCCATTATCTCTGCTAAACAACTTCTAGGACAGAGTTCAAAAGGGAAAGTACAGTCACCTTAAGACCCTGGCACGGGCACAAGGACAGAAACCAGTTGTGTAGGCACAGCTCTGAGGTTTACCAGAAAGGCAGGCTGGCCCTAGAAACATCAGCACGTGAGCAAGAGATAAAAGACACGTAAGCATGGATGCTTTCTAAAACGGAAAAGCTAATTAAACTTAGCCTCTTCAGAAGGCAAAGTTAGAGAAGCTTGCGGGGTTGGATATATGCTCTTACTTCTGAATGTAATAAAAAAATAAAGGGTTCCTTGGGTTAAAACATTAGAGTCACTGGGTATTGTTGGTTTTGCTCCAGCGAATATTCATGAGAGGCTAACAAGGCACTCCACTGTGCATTCCATTTCCGGTCTATTCAGTTGCACACACACACTGCGCAGGCGCTGTCAAGTATCAGAGGTTATGGGGGAATGAGGATCAAGATTAATAAAGCTGGGACTGAAGAGATGGTTTGGTGGGTAACAACATTCTTTGTGCAAGCATGGACCTGGGTTCAAATACCAGCTCTCGCTCTCGCGCTCGCGCTCTCGCTCTCTCACTCTCCCATTAGGGTACAGAGTTTACCATGAGGACATACTAGGAACAAAAAATGCTTAGGGAATATTTTCTATGAGAAGAGACCTCAGCCCTGATCCCCATTGTCATGGCAGAGAAGAAGGTCACTCAATCTCCTAGTCCTGTTTGGTCTGCTTCCAAGCAAGGCCCTCTTCCAAAGACATTAGAAAAAGAAGAAATAAATGGGTAGTCATTTTGCTAACAGAAACAAAAAGAAAAGGAAGAAAAGAGAGAAGGAAGAAGGAACAAATGAATGAATGAACAAAGATGATAGATACATAGACATAGATGATAGATAGAGATAGATACATACAGATAGATGATGGGTGGATGGATGGATGGATCGTACATACATACATACATACATACATAGATACATACATAGATACATAGACACATAGATACATGAATACATAGATGCAGGCAGTCTTTTCATTGGCTAGAACTCTATTCAACATAACACCCGGACAGTGGAGACCCACATCCCACTAAACAGAAAGAACAAGGCTGCAAGGAAAAGAACCCAAGCACACAAGCATCTCTACAGTCAGGGATAGACTGGGTTGGAGAACAAATCCTACAGAGATATTCAGAAGCTCCCACTCAGGACAGCCCTTCCTGAAGCCATCAGCCAGTTTCAGTGTCCTTGTCCTGTGCCAATGACCAACCTAAAGTGTGCTTTGTCACTGACAACCAAAGAATCCTAACATATACAAGCAGCAAAGGCACAACACAAGTCTGCCCCAGCACACCCATCTATGTGAAGTCAATTTTACTACTCCTGTGACAGAATAAATCCATTTCCCACATTCAACACAGTTCCTAGCACAAGGCAGGTACTCTCCCGTAAGAAGAAAGAAGATAAGCGAGATGGAAGAACTGTATGGGACATCCTTATATAATCATCTTTCACTGATAAAATGGGGATCAAGGCATGATTAACAAGTATTCGCAGGTTCAGACTTAAGACAGATAAATTACAAAGTCACTCGGGTGAGTGGAACATGTATTTATCTCAGGTGCAGCACCCCTAATCCCCCAGGGTGCAAACATCCTCCTATCACCTTTCATACAAACTACCAGAAAGGACTTTTTTTTTCTCATATGTCTATATGCAGCCAATTTAATAACAAGAAGCCTCAACTCAACTTTTAAATATTATCTCTCCCAAAAGGGATCCCTTCTTTTTGATGAATAGACTTATGTGCAAAACAATTACACTTAATTATTATTATGGCTTTTCTAATATGGGATTTAATAGATGAACAAGGAGTCAACTCAGTCAGCAACATAGTGATAAAATTAATTTTCTCGCCAGGGGCATTATTTTGAGGTCGCAGTTTTGCAGATAGGAGAATAGTGGTGTTATTTTTCCTTTCTTTCTTTTCTTTTTTTTTCTTTTTTCTTTTTTCTTTTTTAACAACTGCACATAGTGTAGTCTAGCAGAAGACAAGCACAATAATGTTTCTTTTTTTCTTTTTTTTTTTAAAGATTTATTTATTTATTATATGTAAGTACACTGTAGCTGTCTTCAGACACTCCAGAAGAGGGAGTCAGATCTCGTTAAGGATGGTTGTGAGCCACCATGTGGTTGCTGGGATTTGAACTCTGTACCTTTGGAAGAGCAGTCGGGAGCTCTTACCCGCTGAGCCATCTCACCAGCCCCACAATAATGTTTCAGTGAGTAAGAGTGGCATCCAACCTTCTAGGATTTCAGGTACTCCCTTCTAGCCTAGGCTAAACCAGTCTGGATCCATGACAGAAACCCCTCAGCAACGCCAAGAACAAGTTAGCAAGCTCAGCATCCCTGGGCAGTGCTCCTTAGAACATATTCAGACCTGTTCAGTCTGGGCTCACAGGAGAAAGGTTGAGTCTTGACTTAAATAGCAATTATTAAGAGAAATTCTGGGTATATGTTTACTCATTAACTCCCCTATTGGTAACAGATCCGTACATGACACTCTTCTACTATGTCTTAGTCAATACCCAACTGAAACTTCCACATTTTCTTAAAATGAACATTAGTTCAAAGTAGAAGCAAGCATACCTTCTGGGCTCCTTGTCTTAAGAACGTACTAGCAAAAGTTTCCAAAATACAGTTGAGAAATCCAGCCCCTGTGATTGAAATTCTGCCTGTTTGAATGAACTCTGTCCTGGAAAAAAAAAAAAAGACACAAAATTCACCTGCATGAATTTTCATCTGTATAAAATATGCATATGCATAAAGTAAATAAAATAAAGCAAAGCTATGAGCCTAGGAGGGAGACTAGTTAAGAAGAGTCAACTAGCGTGGGAGAAGGGAAAGGAAAGGTGATGGGCATAAATACTACACAACCCAGTTTTTCCATGTAATTGTCAAAAAATTCATCTTTCGTGTCACTTTGCATTTGGATATGTAAATTATAGACACCTTCAGCAGCATAATTACCATTTATAATTAACACAAAATAATATTCATAATAATTGAGAAACTACTTGTTACAACAAAATATTCTATTTGAGGTTGACCTAACTATATACAGTTTATTCAGTATAAACAATCATTTGAATTAAAGAATATTTGTTTCACCATACAAAATGCTTCTTCCAAAAGCTACCACAACCATTTTTGCTCAACAGATGAGTTTCCAGTTGCTTTCTAAACACTTAATTCTCAAGCCCATAGATCAGGGCAGCTCTCATCTTTCAATGAAGAAGTCGTATTTTTTTGCAGCAGATGAACGCTATTTGCAAAGAACTTCGCCTGACCGAAGGGCAGAAACCAAATACCCATAGAGTTCCCTTCTATACATGGATCATCTATACAGGACCCCTGAAACATCTGAGAAGAGGGACAGAAAAATTGTCAGAGCCAGAGAACAGGGATTACTGACGCCTTTTGGATATGATGAAGATGCCCCACCCACAGACCCTCATCAGCTAAGGCTGGCTGAAGAAAACCTGTACAAGACGACACCAGTCAGCGTTCCAGCATGGATGGGACAAGGGCTCACAAGGGTGACCCCTAGTTACCAACTAGAGGCAATCCACAGTTTCTTAGAAAGACTCAAGTTTTCTTCACAGACAAGCCCCTGATAGGTTGGCCATGTCTAAGTGGTCAGCCATACACTCGTGTGCAGATGGGCAATATTAATTGGACTCAGGAGAGAGAGAGAGAGAGAGAGAGAGAGAGAGAGAGCATTTACAATTACAGATGAAGAGAATATGAAGTTGAAAGGGAAGGAGGGACTCAAGGAGTTGGGAAGGATGTAGATATGATTAAAAACATTAAATCCATGTATAAATTTCAAAATAAAAATGGTTTAAAAAAATGATCACTCTTTGGAGGAAGGGTGCTGTATTTCTCAAGACAGACTCTCACTACATAGTTCTGGCAGTCCTGGATCTCTGTAGACCAGGCTGGCCTTGAACTCAGAGACTCACCTGACTCTGCCTGCCACTAGAACAGAAGCATGGCACCAGCCCGCCTGGCTAAAACTATCACTTAGTTTGCAGTTGAGGGGACTATAGCTCAGTGTACATAGCAGCATCCAATACATTTATTTTCACAGCAATCAGGACCAAGAGCCCCTTTCATTATATGACTAACTTAAACTTCCTCCATGACAATAAATGTAGTTTAAAAGTACAATGCCTCTTAAAAATTGAGCCTTGAGACCAGTTTACGCTTCTTGACCTTGAATAAAATATCTACTTTCTATAACCAATTTTCTCATATGTAAATGGGATGCCAGCATTGCCTATTTACAACTGTGATAACAAAGGAGTTTATGCATATAACACAGATATGAAGAATGACGAACGTGTGCTAAGCCTTTGCTAAATGCTAGCAACCGTTGCTAAAGAGAGAGAGAGAGATAAGCAGAGACTGCAAAGCCAAAGTCTGCAATAGGTATTGAATCCTTATTGCAGAAGTGACAGGAGGCAGATATGTTAGCATTTCTATTACTTTAATTACCAAAGTTCTAGTAATATCCATTATCCCCATCTCATAAAACAGAGATCTAGATTACACTTGGGAATGATACAAGACGACAGGAAGCCTCCAGTTCTTATCCTCCCATGAAAACAATGATTTAGCAAAAATAGACAAACAAAATTACCTTTGTGAGACCTCCTGAAACCAGTTAGGAGGTAGGGTACACCCCAAGTGATGGCAGAATGGAGAATAGGCGTGCCCAAGAAAGGGAGAAGTGGGTTGCTATTGCTTACTGTAGGAGCGACTTTTCTACTGAAAAAAAAAAAAAAACTGTGACAAAATGCCTGTGGCAAACAAGTGCAGGAAGGAGAGGGTTATACTGTCTGTTTACAGTCACTTGGGACGAGACCAGGTGTCATGTGACCCAGGCTGCCCTCAAAGTCCGCATGCTAGGGACTGGCCTTGACACCCTGATCATACTGTCGCCAGCTCCCAAGTGCTAAGTTACAGGCGCACAGAACCATGCTGGGCTGGGAGGAGAGGTGTTTCAGGTCTTGGTTCATAAAATAAACCATCATGGTGGGGAAAGTCTAGCTGCCTGGCCAGCTCTGCTCCATACCATTGGGAAGCTACCTGTCTACAGGATTCACAAACCAGGAGGGGAAAAAAAACAAAACAAAACAAGACACTCAGCCGGCTTTCCTCTTTTCCCTTTTTTGCCTCCAGTCAGGACCTCAGTGCAAAGGGTTAGTGTCACCCACATCCAGTGCAAATTTTCCCCAGTCTAGCTTAATTCAGACTGGAGAAGTTCTTACAGACACTCAACCCTGAGCCTCACTGTTGCCCTAGGTGTTCCTTAATCCATCTAAACTAGCTGCCAACCACTGATAGCGCCTCCCAACTACCGAAGCAAGCAGAAATGGGGAGAAAACTACAAAGCCTGTTTCTCCCACAAAAGCGAAAGGAGATAAATGTTCTTTCAACACTGACTTCAGCAAGCATAGTCCAGGGGACATGACTCAAGGTGGGGGTGGGGAGGAGGAAGCAGTATACTTGGAGGCTTGGTGGTCACAGAGGAAAAAAGCCAACACAGCAAGTAGGTACAGCCTTGAAGAACCTACAGTACCCTAAACAGATCATAGGCAGAAACAAAAGAATGCCGGCTCCTAATAATAGAGCCTTCTTCTGCATCTGTGAAGTCACATTAAGTTCCAGAGAAGGAAGATATCTGGAAGAAGTTTGAGAGGCCTGCACACTCTCTTGCCTGGCTGATTTGTGAGGCTCTTCTGTAAAAAGCCAGCCCATGATAAATGGGAGAGGTGATTATTGTTTCATAGACCCAAATCTCTCTAAAAGAACACAGAACTTATGGGCGGGCGCGTGCACGCACGCGCACACACACACACACCACGAGAAAATGGCCCAGTCACAGAACCAAATAAATGTCTAGAAACTCACCCTAAAGTAACAGGTACATAAATCACCTGACAACGAATTTGAAATAATTATTTTTAAGATGTTCAATTAGGCAAAAAAAAAAAAAAAAAAAAAATCAAACAACTAAATAAATTCAGGAAATTGAAGCATGAACAAGATGAGAATATCAACAAAGATAAACCACTTAAAGGAGAGAAAGCAACAGTATCAAGGGACTTGAGGACAGGCTGTTGAAGACATAAAGATGAAGAGACCTGGTGAGGGCTTTGAAGATCTATGGATGGTGTCAGGTGGGCCCATGTCACTTACATATTCTATTATGTTACACACGTGTGGAGTCTTAAAGGAGAAATCATTGAAAACGGAGATGAGAGATTATACAAAGCAATGCTGATCCAGACACCCCCAGATTTTGAAAGACAAAATATGCGCAAAAATTCAAATTCTCAACCAACTCCAACTAGGAGGCATCTAAAGAAATCGGCATCAGACACATTATCCCGTATGAAAGGTCACAGGAAGACTATTGAAAGCATCGAGAGAAAAGTAACCTGTGGAATTCAGGGGGGTTCTGGGAGGCAGGCAGGGGACTGTACTTTTTCCCATCGGAAACTTTGTAGGCCAGCGAGAATTGGGTTAATATATTCAGCACACCAACTAAAAAAATAAATAAATAAATAAGCCGAGAACTCTGCGAAACTACCTTCCAAGAATGAAAAGGAAATTGAGATTCCTTAGCTATACAAAAGCTGAGTGTACGCATCCCCGCTGGAGACTTGGGCTATCGTTGAACTGGCCTAGTTCATTTGTTGAAACCACTGACTTCACAGTTACTATATGCTCTACATTATATATTGCATATAATCACACACATAAAAATATTGCAGAGCTATGGAAAGGACTCAGTGGATAAGAGGACTTCAGTGGCAGCATGAAGAGCAGACTTCAAATTCCCACATTAAAACACTATGTATAGGGCGGGAGAGATGGCTCAGTGGTTAAGAGCACTGACTGTTCTTCCAAAAGTCCTGAGTTCAATTCCCAGCAACCACAGGGTGACTCACAACCATCTGTAATGGGATCTGATGCCCTCTTCTGGTATGACTGAAGAGAGCCACAGTGTACTCATATACTGTGTGTGTGTGTGTGTGTGTGTGTGTGTGTGTAACAACTCACACTTGTCTGTAGCCCCCACGGGCTATGGCAGGTGGACACAGAGGATCAGTGGGACTTGATGGCTGTTAGCCTAGCTCCTGGTTCAGTGAGAGATCCTGTCTCAAGGAAATTAAGCTAGACAACCAATGTCTTCCTTTGGCCTACACACACACACACACACACACACACACACACACACACAGATGCACATGCACATGCACATATACACATGCACATACACATTTACTCACACACACACACATGCACATTCACAAGCACATGCACACACACATTCACATACACACACACATACACATACAAATGCACATTCACATTCACATGCACATGCACATACACATACAAACACACATACAACATACACATACATACCACACACAAACGACAGCCTTGAATATTGGTTCTATAAAAACAAAACATTCCTTTTTAAAATGCCAGTGATACTAAGAAACATTTTCAGTTAAGGCACCTGCTAACTGGGGCTCACCCTTCACTTCAAGACCTTTTAAGTCTCCACCTGGTTTTCCTTTCCCATGCCATACTGAGAACTAAAGATTCTTCCAGGATCACATTGTTTTAACAGGAAATAAAAAAGGGCAAGTGGAAGAGTGTCAGCCTCGGCCGATGGAGGCAAAGCTTTCTTTTATTTATTTATTTATTTATTTATTTATTTATTTATTTATTTATTTATTATATGTAAGTACACTGTAGCTGTCTTCAGACACTCCAGAAGAGGGNGTCAGATCTTGTTAAGGATGGTTGTGAGCCACCATGTGGTTGCTGGGATTTGAACTCTGCACCTTTGGAAGAGCAGTTGGGTGCTCTTACCCTCTGAGCCATCTCACCAGCCCCGAGGCAAAGCTTTCTAAGACAGAAAACCTGTAAGGGCCCAGGCACAAAATCTGAAGCCTCAGACACCACCTGAGGAGCCACATCCCTAGACTGCCCTATTGCTGCAATAAAAGCCATTACCAAAAAGGAGCTTGGGGAAGAAAGAAAGCTTTCTATCTTATAGCGCCCAGGACAGACAGTCCAACATCAATCAGTTACTCAGGAAGATACTTCATACTCTTGCTTACAGTCCAGTCTGATGGAGGCATCTTCTCAACTGTGGTTCCCTCTCAGATGACTCTAGCTTGGGTCAAGGTGACAGAAACAAAAACAAACAAACAACAACAACAAAACCCCTACCTTGCACATGCACGTACCCACCCATTATCTGAAAATGCCCATACATAGCACAGGCTTCATCAATCCCGTGAGAGTCGCAGGAACTGTATGGTGTGGGAGGTAAAAGTGAAAAGGTAGGCAGACACCAGACTGAAAGGAGCCTCAGGCTTCAGAGATAGATGTTATCCCAAGGAAAAAGACTTCCCTGCAGAATAAATGACACGGATTAACAGCTGTCAGAGCGCCACTGACCTTTGCTGCCACCACTGACGCCTGTAGACAAGTCCTTAGGCCCCATTTGCAGGGCAATTCTTCCACTCAATGAGGACGACCACATCTGTTAAATGAACTAGCTAGAAATCTTCGCAAACAGACGACTCCGTAGAGAAAATATTTTCTCTGTTCTCCTTACCTGTTTATATCTTACAGAAAAAAAGAAAGGACCCAAGTCTCCTTTGCCTATGTTCCTGTGTGTATATACACATGCATCTACCTATACACATATACACATATGTATGTATCCATACATGCGCTCAGATACACAAAAAAAGATTCTGAGAAACACTGGACTTAGCAAGACGTGGTTTTTGTCGACATGGGTAGTATGACCTTGTCTTTTCCATTTTTTTTCCCCCAGTGCTAAGTATCCGGGGCCTGATGCAAGAAGACAAGTTCCCCATGGCTTAGAATCATCCCCAGCCCATAAACTCTTCCTTGAATCTAACAGCAGCACATACATTTAGATCACAGCAAAAATCTACAACTTTAGGCCTCTTCCCTCTCACCTCCTACCTTGCTCTTCTCTCTCTCTCTCTCTCTCTCTCTCTCTCTCTCTCTCACACACACACACACACAGCGTTATCCCACCCAATCGGACACATACCCCCGTCTAAGCAGCTTCTTAGCCTTAAGCTCACTTGAAGTGCTTTGTTCATGTAAAACTACATTCTAGTGACATTAATCTCTCCTATCTTTATTCAGGATTAGTCGGTGTAGACTTTTACCATGATTTTAATATTTAAAAATGGGTAGCTGAAGAGACTCCTGCTCTTCGGGAGATGAACTCTTCGGTCCTCAAGCAAGTGTAGGTGAGGGGGTTAATCAAAGTCTCTCTTAGATCCTATTCTAACCAGTGTTTCTTTCTGCCAGTTTGAGAAGTGAATCCTCAGAAAAGCGTGCTCAAGGTTTATCCGCATGTCAGAGAGCAGCAGGCGGTAAAGAGGGTCACGTCCTTGCCATCCAAAAGACAGGAGTTCACTCTGCTGTATTTTAAGACTGTCAGAGAAGAAAACGCTGCATTTTTTCAATGACTCAAAAGCACCAGAGCACCTTCTCCTTGTGACACAAGACCATCCCAACTGCCTCTTGTCAGGACGAGCGTCTGTTGAAATGTCTCTGAGAAGCACAGCTGGTTATGCATCATAGTTTAATGTCAGCTGTTTTCTTCTGGTTGGTGTTCACTGAAAAAACGGGAATGAATTAGGTCTGAGGAGGTAGCTCACTAGATAAACAGTTATACAAGTGGGAGGACCTGAGTTCAGATCCCCAGCACCCATGGAAAGTTGGATGCCGTAGATCATGTCTGTAATCCCAAAGCATTTATGACAAGATGGGAAGTGGCGACAGGAGAAGCCCAGGAAACTTCCAAAAGCTCATAAGCCAGTTACCCCAGTAACTGTAGGACATGGCAAATAAGAGATCCTTTCCCAAACAAGGCAGAAAGTGAGGAGACCCAACAACCAGGGACATCCTCTAGCCTTAGTGAGCTATCATCCCCTAACACACACACACACACACACACACACACACACACACACACACATACACACGCGCACACGCACAAACCCACACATGCACACACAGATTTTAAAAGAAAACAAAAAACGGAGCTGGAGAGATGGCTCAGTTGTTAAGAGCACTGGCTGTAAAAAAAAAAAAAAAAAAAAAAAAAAAAAAAAAAAAAAAAGAGCACTGGCTGCTCTTCCAGTGAACCTGGGTTCGAGTCCCAGCACCTACATGGCAGCTCACAACCATCTGTAACTCCAGTCCCAGAGGTTGTAATGCTCTCTTGACTTCGACAGACAATTTACATGGTGCACAGACAACACGCAAATGAAATACCTATACACAATAAATAAACTTTAAAAGAAGAAACAAAACAGGATAGACAGACAGTCCGACAGATACAATGCTAACAAAATCAGTAAGCATTAGAACTAGAGCTGGTACTTATTTATTATACTCTCCTGGGGTTTATAAATCTCATATACTGGGTATGTATAACTTTAGCAATCATATAAAATTAATAGTAAAGCCATGACTACCATTTCTATAGAAGTAAAACATTCTGAATGTGTTCTGTGCAACCAAGAGCCACTTTCAGCCAAAGTGTAGCTAACATGGGTTGGCCCATCCTTTATCACCATGTGGGTCGCCCACACTCTGGAAGGTTGGTTCTTTCTCCCTAGCCTGCACATGAAGTGGGTGGTGTTTATAACAAGAGGCACACATGGCGATTCAGGGTTTCCTCCTCTCTGTCACGCCTACAGACAGGACTGCCTCACACTCACCTTACACATGTTTTCTACACTCTTGTTCACACTCAAACCTTTCCATGGTGACCGTGTTCATCACACGCTAGACTGCACATTCCCAGAGGCTGCTATGCTTTGAAAATTAGTTTCTCTATATAAATATCAAGAAACTGTACTAAAGAGAGGTTGAAAAACTTACCCAAGGGTGGAAGGATTGATCCCTTGCAGAGCCATCACACATAACCTCAAAACCTTCCCCGTTCTCTGTCCCTACTCACTGATAGTCCAGGAGATCATCAGTCACAAGTGTTACAGTTCCGCTCGTCAGTCCCTGATGAATGTCCACAGGTCACTATAGTGTCTAGCAGTCAAATGTCTTACTAAAGAAGTCCAAATTTTTTCCCAAGTAGAATTAACTCCTTTTTTTTCTCCATTACTACATCAATTTCAATCATAAAAACTAGTATGTAGTAAGAAATCACTATATGCACTAGGAAGGAAAAAGGGTAGAAAAAGAGATGTAGATTACTTTGTCAAGGAAATTACACAGCTGCTAAGGTCAGTAGGGGGCAGTCTTCACCAGCTGAGAAAGCAGCCAACAGCAACAGGGCAACATCTGTGAATGAGACTGGCTCACTTAGGCAGTGCCAGGAGCAGTTTTTTGGGTTTTTTTTTTGGTTTGTTTTTTTTTTTTTTGGTTTTTTTTTTTTTTGTCCATACACAGGCAATTCGACATATAGCACACCAGAACCATGCAAAAGAGCACACATTCGAAATCTAGGAGCTCTGAAAATTAACAGTAGTTTAAACAACCAAGACTCCTTTCTTGACTACTTAAGATATTTTTCCTTTTAAATTTGGGGAAATAAGGCTCCGGGGGCGGAGGGGAGGGGAACATGAAGACTATTCCTCAGCTCACAGGACCACAGACTCAGAAAGCTCAAAAGGTCAGTTTCCAGAAAAGCAGAGTCTCTTAATAAGATCCTGGCCTTGATTACTGGCTGCCTGGGTGTGGCAAATCTTATCTAATGTCTAATTATCTTCACGATGGAAATTTAATTAAAGTGCCTTTGAAGGGCGGGAAAATATTCTACTGGAGTCATGATTTGATGTCATCTCAGTTCCAATTAGAGTTTAGGGCCTTCTATAGCCACACAGAAAGCAGGATGCCACAAAGGAGACACAGGACATTGCAGTCAGCAGGCTCGCTCACTGAACAATCCACAGGTCTAACACTGTTACAGGCCACCCCCTGGCTGTGACTTGCTCCCACCATGCCAGATCATGTGGTCTTGCCCATGCTATTTAGCAAAACCCATTTCTGTAACCATGATCCCTGGAAACCCACACAATCCACAGAGCTCTCACAGTTTTCAGCTAACATAAGTAAATACACAGGCTACCTACTTCTAGACAGACAGACAGACACCATTTCAGGACAGGGATTGATGAGGCCATTCCTAAAATCCTCTTGAATCTTCATCTCACCTGGCTTCCCTATCACATAAGTACATCCCTGAACCTCTCTAAAAGTTCTACTCCTCTGTAAAATGAGATTAACACCTACTACTTGAATTGTCCCACCGTTGAATAAAGCCATCTGTATAAGGTGCTCTAGGTGACACACAATTGTTCACCTTGCCTTTTTATGTAATCCAGCAACTACCTGCTCAGGGATGACACCACCCACAGTGGACTGGGCCCTCCCACATCAATCATTAAGCAATAAAATGTCCCAACAGACTTAACCTACCTGCCAAACTGATAGAAGCATTTTCTCAACTGTCTACTCTTTTGGTTGTCAATAAAAAACTAACCCACACCCCACTTCTATGGCACATCCATGCGAAGCTCATTTGTGCAAGGCTTGATCGCAAATACAGCATATAGAGATGGGGCGTTTGGGAAGTGAGTGGACTGAGGTAAGTTTAAGATAATGAAAGGACTGCTCTCTTAACCTGTTTTGAGATTGGGAAGCAGATGGAAAGGAGGAAATACAACATGAAGACCTCTGAAGTGTGTAGCTCAGGCTCATTCTCTCCTCCCCTCCCCTTTGGATGCTGAGAGGTGAGTGGCTTTTCTCTACCATGTCCCTCCTTAATGATATAAACCCTGTCACAAGCTTGATAGAAAGCAACAGAACCAGCTGGCCATGCACTGGAATGTCTGAAGACAAAATAAACGGTGCCTCCATTAAGTAGGGTTTTTTTTCCCCCTCTGAAATGTTGTCACAGTGACAAAATACAGCCCAGCTCTGATGACATCCAAGTTTCTGGGTCAATGAGTTCCTGACAATGGACTTCACCAGTTCCTCTTGATTGTCTTGGGATCTTGGGTTCTGCACCACATCATTGCCTGGCTGATGAAACACTATCATTTTAATATTCTAAGTATTTAATTTATTATAAAGGCAAAAGTAACACACAAAGAAGAAATGTGCCCATGGCATGTGGTCCCTGAGAGCAGATGGTAGCAAACCCTTTGTCATGCATCATTCTCTCTGAAGTCGCCCTTCTTCACCCCTTCCCTTCATCCACCATTCCTCTCACATACATTCTAGAGGCTGCTGAGTTCCCTATGCCTTTTAGCAAGAATTTTTTTCCACTGGGAAATGTTTGCTGTTTGCTGGAGAATAAGATTATCAACTTCCTGTCACGCTTTACAAGATTAACAAGGACTTTGCAAAAAAAATAGGGGTGCAGCTCCGTATCTGCTTATCAGTAAGGCCACAGGACAACGGCTGGTTATCAAAGTTTGCAAAGCTTCTAGGCAAATTCATCTGGCGCCTCTATAAAACTTGACTCTCTGTAACATATTTATACTTCTTAATTCCCCTCTGAACCTTGGAATAAGACACAACTCTAAACCAATAGAGGATTTAAAAAAAATCAATAGATGTCCACTAAGATATTTCAAAAGCTCTCACTTATAAGTGCTACAGAATGCTGTCTTGGCTAAACATCATTGTTTCCAACTCAGTGATCACCAGCTTTCAAGCATGGTTCCTTTTAAGAGCTATTCAACATCAGAAACATTCACTTACCGTTAGTAACAATAACTCATGCTCACTCTGTGTTTAAGCCCTCCAAGAGTAGACCAGTCCCTCTTGGGACCTTACTAAGTCTTCATATCACTCTGTGATAGAGCTCAAGTCAACTATTCCCAGATCCTAGAGCACACAGGTGACCAAGAACATCAATTGAGACCTCCCCACATCACTGCCCGAGACTCCTACCTAATCCCAGAGTATCCCAAGTTCTATTTGACCTCTGGCCAGTATCAGCCCTTTTCCCATCCCTTCCACCACTCCAGTATGGACCACCTGAATCCCTTGAACATCAATCATTCATTTGTCAAACGGAAAGAAGTTTCTTCCGTGCATCACACATTGTGCTTGACTCTGAGTTACAGAAAACCATGACATGAGGGCAAAACCCCCACAAGGCATGAAGTACAGGTAAAGAAACTAGACCAGGCTCTAACTATGAGAACA
Organism: Mus pahari; assembly: GCF_900095145.1. Lineage (NCBI taxonomy): Eukaryota > Metazoa > Chordata > Mammalia > Rodentia > Muridae > Mus > Mus pahari. The sequence continues at coordinate 36,856,474 of NC_034604.1, forward strand.
CAAACACATTTGCAGAAGGCAAATGTGATCCTTTTAGATGTCAGTCATCCCCAGCCCAAATAAGGCTCTCCCCAGAAGTTAGCTTTGAGCAGAAGGGACCTTGGGGCTCAGCTTGTCATAACTAGCAGTGTACTCTGTTAATTGTCAGATCACCCTCTGGTGTCCTAGAAATCAAGGTCAATGTGAGCAGTGGGAGTTGTGGCTGCAGATGAAAGCAGTAGTACTTATTCAGGCTATTAGGTAACAACACCCTCAAGCCCTTCAGCATCAGGACCGGGGCTTAGAAACAATTGTCAAGTAAAGCAAGAAGAGCCAGAGGATGCTAATACCTGAGAAACCGTGAACCTGGAAATCAATCAAAAGATGGCAGTACCAACCTTAAATTCTCACAGGAGTCACCCAACTACTACATCTGCTGCGGTTCCTGAAGAAGAGAGAGATGGGTGCACAAAGAAACTCCCCAACAATTACCTCTTCAACGCCATAAATCATACTACTCGATTTGTCAGGTAGTTACTTGAAACTTGGCACTTTTAGCCAAGAAATCTAAAACTGAAAACTTCAAAGGTTACATACCTATTTATTAGAGTGAGTAATATTCACCTGAGGAGCCTCTATAAAACTATAAAACTAGGCTGTTCAACCCACTAATTTAGTCTGTTTGTAAAATGGCTTGTGTGCTTTCAATGTCTATTGTACTGTTAAAGGAACGGTCTCACTGAATTTTTCATAAAAACTGAATGTTCAGAGTTCTTCGTATCTACTCGGCTGAGCATTTTAAAGCCAGATGTGAGGTCTCTTACTGTCAGAGCACAAGGATGGAGTACTGGACATGGAATAGCTCAGACAGGAGCCACTGAGATGCTACACTGAGTGTAGAAGATTCACCACGTCACCCAAAGCAAAAACTCCACCAAGGCCCCTTGAGGGAGAGAGAGCCTGAAGATACAAACACTCTGTCTTACCACAAAAACACATATAGTTATGGGATGTGGAGCGGGAGACAAAACCCCTCCAGAAGACAACTGTCATGCAGAACTGCATTTCTTAGGTATAAAGTAGCAATGATTGAAACCAAAGCACATGGCCATCTATCATGGTCTAGACAGTACAATAAAAGTCTATTATAAAGGAAAAAAAGAATAAATGAGATTACTCAAAACTACATGAGTGAGGCTGGTGAGATGGCTCAGCGGGTAAGAGTACCTGACTGCTCTTCCAAAGGTCCAGAGTTCAAATCCCAGCAACCACGTGGTGGTTCACAACCATCCGTAACAAGAACTGATGCCCTCTTCTGGAGTGTCTGAAGACAGCTACAGTGTACTTACATATAATAAATAAATAAATCTTTAAAAAAAAAAAA
>NC_034604.1:36859531-36870910 GCF_900095145.1 Mus pahari
AAAAAAAAAAAACAAGTAAAGGAAAAAGTTTTCAGTTACAAAATTAGAACTCAAAATGAATAAATGTGCTGGTTAGCATGCATAAGCACCATTGCCAAACTGCCTCAGTTCTAAGGTTGCATAGGTAAGGGCAAGCGATGGCAAACTTATTCTGTCTTCTTAATCAAAACTGCCGTTTCTGAGTGACAGTCACGAGCCCCATATGGCTGCTGAGCTTCAAATCAATAATGCCATACTTTAATTGATAGATGTCAGAAGCTCACTAGGAATTTCTGTAAAATAGCCCTTAACAACTGTTTATACTAATTATATGTAGATATGATATTTTGGATGTGTTGGGTTAAATCAAATATATTATTAAAATTGAAAAAAGAATCAGTTCAAACACAAATCCTAAGAAAATAATACATTTGCCTATCCCAAAATAGAAGTTTATAGAAAGCAAACCATCAATTTTTTTCTTCTCCCAAAAAAAAAAAAATTAAAACAGGGCACCACAATTCTCCATTTTTTAAGTAGAATCACACTCCCACAAGAGATAATTTTAATTTTGCTCTATAGTTTTATCGGCTTTTCTATTTTCTGGTTTGTCCTGAGAAATCATAAGGGCAAGGAGAACATCAGCTGGGAGTCTAAGTCCAGAGACTCTGAAATTCGCCAGAACACTCCACGTGGCATCCTGGACCTACAAACACCAGTCGCTGCACAACAGAGAAGACTACAGCAAATATGTGCGATCGATCATCGGTGCCAAATACGTAAAGCCCTGAACACACATCCTTCCTGGACTTACACCTGGCTCTGGAAGTCAGACAGAAGGTTTCTAGTCCCATCACTTTTCAATGGGGACGGGAACACTTCTGGGGATGGTGTACTGAGATGACACAGAATGTAGACATGGAGCAAAGTCTTGTGAGTCTTGCAGGCTAATGGGAAATAGGTATAAACAAAATTTCTCCTTCTGTGTTTTGAACTATGCGAACTGAGGCTATCACTCAGTGGTAGAGCGAGCACGTGCCTAGCTTGCTCAAGTCTTCAGCAACACACATTCATGTTCAGGCATTCTCTCTTCTCTCTCTACTCTCTCTCTCTCTCTCTCTCTCTCTCTCTCTCTCTCTCCATATATACAATACGCATACTACCAACAAGAATTGAGTTATAAAAAATTCTTAGATCACAAAGATAACAGGTTGGTGTAGCCCAGTGGGTGGAGCGCTTGCCTAGCATACACCAAGGCCTGGGTCCCATCCCCAGGACCTCAATACACCATGTAGAGTAGCATCAGCCTGTACTTCTAGTACTCGGGAAGTTCAGGGTCACTTTTGGCTACATAATGAACTGAAGACCAGCCTTGGTGTCATGAGATTCTGTCTCCAGAGAAAAATTAGTTAAATATGTGATAAAATATACAAGCGCAGAGATTTTCATTATAACACTGTCATCGCTCAAAGTTCAGAAACCTAGGAGTCAAGAAAGGACCAAAACTACAACGTAAATGGTGTGTACACAGTATATAAGTACGGTATATAAATAAGCATGATCTCTAGTTAACGTGATTTGTTTCCCAGAACTGATTAGATATTAGATACCAGTGGCATGAACTATTTTTCCCGTAATCGGAATTTTTTTCATCTAAAAAAAAAAAAAAACTACAAAGTGAAAAGTTTCTTGGCTTATCAGAGCAAACCGTAATTTAACTATCATGAACTGAACAAGTATTCAGTTCAGCTTTTAAGATTACCCAACACCCAAATATAATACTAAATAACAATAGCAGTAGCCCACACCAATACAACAAGAGAATGACATCATGCATGGAATCAGACAACGCCATCCGTTTACTGCATCTGCATCCCAACAACGGAGCTCTGCTGTCTGCCTCCAGCTTTAATCCCACCATTCATGGCCTATGTTAGCTTTTGGCATCAGCAAAATAAAACCTATGGCTCAGTGAGTCTGTCTGCCTCTGCTGCTTCCACACTCATCATTGGTGTACAGCCAAGCCGTGCAGGAGGGGATGATCTGGAGAAAGGCCGGACCTTAAGAATGGCTTTTACATAGCGACAATTAGTTATTTGAGGGGTTTACTATTTTCATTACAACTGTAGCTATATAATAAAAATTTCAAGCCACACAGAACAGTAACAATAAAACACAGTAAACTACCCCCTGAAACCACATTATTCACAGTAATGGTTTAGTGCTTGTAGATGTTTTGTTTTTGTTTCAAAATCTATCTTTGGATACTTAAAAGAGATGAAATTGAGGAAGCTGAGGCAAGAGGATGGCAGGAGCTCAGGAGTTTAAGACAAGTTAAAATCAATACTCAGACACTTGTCTCAAAAAGAAAACAAGGGCTTTCTTTTTGCCCCAGCAACGGGCTGGGTTTCATTCTCAGCACCCACACAGCAACTCAGACATCTATAACTCCACCTCCAGTTCCAGCCTCTGCAGGCATGAGGCATGCATGTGGTGCACATGTATACATGCAGGTAAAACACCATGCACATAAAATTATATAAATCTTTTTTAAAAATCTATCTTCAAGGAACTGATTGTTTCTTGCCCATTATACTTATAAAAACTTAAATGTGTATTAATTAATTACCAGCAATGCTGCAGAGAAATGAACACTGTTGGGTGTTGTTATGGAGCACAAACTTGTATTAACATTGGAAGACAATATACCAGAATCTGTGTTACAGACCATATGTCTATGTACCCCCAAATTTATGTGTTGACATTTTTATGTTATTGCTTTGCATTGCCGTATGTGTGTGTGTGTGTGTGTGTGTGTGTGTGTGTGTGTGTGTGTGCGCGCGCGCGCGCGCTGGGGATGGAACTGAAGAGCTCATGCATGAGAGAAAAGCTGCCTACACATGGCTACCTCCAGCTGAAACCTTAACCCACAGTTGTAAGGAGTTAGGACACTAGGCCTTTGGGAAGTAATTTGTATACGTGATTCTATGAACTTGGCCATGGAATCTGATTCGTGGGGAAGAAGAGCAAAGCACGTGTTTGCTACCATCGGATTAGCAACAGACAGACGTCTGCAAAACTAGAGGCAGGCCTCACAGACACAGGATCTGCCAGAGTCCACAGACTGGATTTCACAGCCGGCAGAACTATGAAACCAGAAATGCTGCTTGATGCACAAAGACTATAGTATCTAATTATAGAAGCTCAAATCAAGATTCTCTGGATCTCAAATTGTATGTGTCCTGAAAACCAGCCCATGGTACTTTAAAACTAACATATAAGGCATACATCATAGAACTCACTTACTTAAGATCACATTTCAGAGGAATTTACCTACAGGGTTAGGCAGGAACTGGGACAGTTGTGACACGACTTTACATTTTTGTCAAAACTTAGCTAAATGCTAGAAAAGGTAAATTTGATTGTCTATAGATAATCTTGCAACTAATACAACACTTAAAAATTCCACTGAGAGAATCCACTCACATATCACATTAGAGCCATATGTAGAGAACATACGGTGAGATGGCTCAGTGGGTAAGGGCACCCGACTACTCTTCCGAAGGTCCAGAGTTCAAATCCCAGCAACCACATGGTGGCTCATAACTATCCATAACATGATCTGACGCCCTCTTCTGGAGTGTCTGAAGACAGCTACAGTGTACTTACATATAATAAATAAATCTTTAAAAAAAAAAAGGAACATACGACTCACTCAAATATCACATTAGAGTCATGTATAGAGGACATACACCTTATTAGATGCCATCATAGTGTCTGCCACAGAGGCAGGGACTAAATAAAATGTAGTGAAGTTGAATCACATGCCGAGGAAGAGGCTAGCTCTATGTATATCAAATAGGTAAAACTCAGGAGCAGTCGAGTAAACATAAAAGATAAGTGCACAAAAAAATCAGGCAATGCAAAAGCACAAGTGTAAAAAAGATATACAAGCTAAGAAAGGTAGGTGAGTCCATGTACAAGCATCTCCATAAACCTGCAGGCCCACCTACAGGGTCACGTTCGTGATAACATCAAGCAAAATGTTTCCCTTATTTAAACTCTGTTCAATATCTAGGCTGCCTTTAAAGGTCCAAAAGAATAGTCAACCAGCTGGTGACATTCACTGCCTTTGGAGAGAGCAAGAAAATACGAGAATTTGGAGAGTACCTGGACAAGAGTTGCGTTCTGTCAAAAAGAGAAAGAAAACACATTCATCTACTTAAAAATAAAGTGAAATATGTGTGTAATGGACAGAGTCCATAAGTATGAAATTGTGTGCTTGTTTATTGATCCCCTCCCTCCACACACACACAACACACACACACACACACACACACACACGTGTGCATGCGCATGCACACACACACACGCACATGCACATGCACACGCATATGCACGCACACGCACACACACACACATGTACGCACACACACACATACACACACACACACACACACACACACACACACACACACAATCTTACCAATTTGGATTTTCTACGCTTTCCCGGAAGACAGACTCTTCCCTCATGGATGCATACTGTGTCCAGGTGAGGCAGTGACTCCGGATAGCCATGTTCCTTTTCCGAAGACTCAGCCATGACTCTTCTTCTAGCTGGATGTCAGGTACCTTTAAAATACTCACCTGCCCAACAGAGAGAAAACAGCATTCTCAATTTCAGAAGAGCAAGCTACATGAAGACTCCGCCTAGAGCCCATCTCAGTCTTGGATAACAGGCGGGACAAGTGACCCTGATATATAGATGGCACGTCAGCAACGGCCCTAAGTATTGATATCCAGACACACTGTGGACTCACTACATGCTGCGAAGGACTTGCAAATGGCCCAGGATTGATAGAGGCCACTAAGCAAATTATCAGGTGATCCCTGTCTTCTCTGGGGCTGGCCTCCTTGAGTTGATAGAATCAGGCGCCTGCTGCATGCTCCCATGCAGGGCAGTATCAAGCGAAGTATTTTCCTCGTTGTAATCTCTGTTCAGTCCCTAGAAATCGATGCTTTCCCAGGTGGAGAGGACAAGGAAAGCTACAAAGGCAGAATTGTACAAGTCAGAGCCTTAAATTATTTAAGAATTGAGAAACAAGACAAACCTGAATGCCTTTCTAAATAATAGATTCAAAGTGCGTATATAGGGCAAAGGCAGCTATGAACTCTGGAAAAGCCAGTGATAATTTGCTGTGGAAGTGTAACATAGTTTCCCATCGGCGAGTGGAAAGAAGTTCATTTTCTCTGTAGTACCAGCTTTCTTTCCATTGAGAGTTACAGTGCTTTAACCCACAATGGGGAATGGATGGAAGCTGCCATTTTTCCTAGTATAAGCACAGCAACTTAATTTGCAAGCTAATACTTGGGTGCCCAGCTTTGTTCTGTATCACATAGGGAATCTCTTCTGGGGAATCTTTTAAAGTGTCTGTCCGGCTGCTCTCCTCTTATGTCTTAAAAGACTCCCCCTCAGAAATCATACATTGTGACTGAAGAACCTCGTGACTATTCAAAGCACTAGACTAGTGCTTGACCGGCCATGGATAGGACACCTATACCCATCACCCCAAGGGCCAGGGAGCAAGGCGCCAGAGAGAAAAGAAAGACTGTGGATGGGGAAGGGTGCTGTGGAGGGAGGGGTGCTGTGGGGGGGGGGTGCCGTGGGAGGCTGTCTTATAGACATGACATGGATGTTTTATGAATGAATTCACAATAGCTGTGTTTGCCTACATGAGACCCGCCCAAGATGGAGCCAGTTAAAAATTCCAGTCTAGACAGCATGGATAGGCAAGGACTTAGCTGAGGAGTTATTGACAGCTGATGTCTGCTATGAACAGAGGTTCGGAGGAAGATGTGTGGGGGAGTCTGATGGGAGTTAAAAAGGGAAGGGGGTAAATAAGATCAAGACATCATATACATGCGTGAAAATTTCAGAATAAATAAAAACTGTCTTTAATAATGTTTCTACAGCTAGGCATAGTGGTACACATCTGTAATCTCAGCACTTAGATGTCTGAGGCAAGAGGGTTATTCTCAGTCTGAGGGCAGCCTGGGCTACACAGTGAGTTCCAGGCCTGCCTAGGCTATAGTGTGAGGCCCTCTCTCAAGAAGAAAGATCTTCAAATGGTTCAAGCCATGCAAATGATGGTTTCCACTCACCTCCGTCCAACACAGAATCAGCAGAGTGCTTAAGGGGTATCAAAGAGAGAAAACAATTTTCTATAATGAAGATTCCAACATCAGCAACCTTATTGTACAAAAATATACACCAGAAGGCTTGCGTGGTGCACTAGCAATAGTGTGCTCTCAGAAACAGCTATTATTTCTGACCGTGCATTACAAACAGAAGTGTGGCCTTCCTAAGCAAGCAGGAGACTGACATTTACAATCTGCTCACTTGTAATTGTCCTTACCTAAGGGCCATTGGTAACCAAGGGTACACCAGAAAAGACAACACTTTATTCAAAATGCTAAAAGTACCCACAAAAGAATCATCGAATCTCCCCACATTCACGAAGGACACTGAAGAACACACAGCATATCATGTGGCATCTGCCAAAACTAGAGTGGGCATGAGAGAAATAGTTCCCCTACAAAACTATGAGATTTGGAGAAGCAAGAAAATCTAACACCACCTTATATCAGAAAATGCTGGGTTTTTCTATGACTATTAAAATTCTTCCATTTTATATCCACTGTGATTAAACTCTGAAATGAATTTACCTTTCTTAAAATCTCTGGAACCACATTCTGACAGATAGCAATCCTCTTTCTATAGATGAGTCCTGTTGATTCATCTAGAAAAAGAAATTTTCATAGCCAAAAAAATAATTAGGAAAAAAATGCATTCTTATCCAAGAGTCCATAGAGCTTCCTAATTCAATTTAAACTGTCAATATGTAGAATTCTTACAGATAAGGCTTACTATAAAACTCGATTTTCTGGGGCTGGAGAGATGACTCTGTGGTGAAGAGTGCTTACTTACAGCTCTTATAAAAAGTAAATAAAGTTCAGTTCCCAGCATCTACCCCAGCAGTTCACAACTTCCTGTACCTCCACTCCCAAGGGATCCAATCTGATAGCCTCAGACACCTACGTCCAGGCGCTTATACCCACACAGACACACATGCATAAACATAATACAAAGTAAAATCAATGTTTTCTTTAAAACATCCTCTGTTCCCAATGAGTGTTCTGAGCCAACTCACAAATGCTCCAGGGATAAAGAAAGGTAAAACAGCTCAGAACACACATGCTCAGGCCGGGAATATGAGTCCCAGATGAGCCACCACTCTAGCTGATCAGAGTCAAGCGTCCAGTGGCAGTGGACAATGGCTGACTGTTCAACAACAAGGAGTCTGGGAACAGATTCTGCCACCTCCTGGACCACAGTGTCAGGCACAGGTTTCTGACTGTATATCTAATTAACTGCATGAGTCTCCTTCTTCTCTCATAGAGGAATAAAACTCTTGTGACCAGAGACCACTCCATGCTAAAGGAATTAAAACTACCCATAACAATGACAACCATGAGTTAAAACAAGAGGAAACAGAAGAAAAAAGACAGACTGAAGTGTTACCCGTTCTCTATGAATTAGTAAGGCTCAGCCACAGTGCAGGGCTTGCCAGACTCTGACGACAGCTGTCCTGGCCCCTGATGCAAACCTCTGACCACCAAAAAGCCTGCTGGCAGGGAACAAACGCTCCACCCCTAGCAATCCTTTGGTCACCTCAGCCAATGTGAGCAACACATACATTAAAAAATAGAGTATCTTCTGTCGGTGGTGGCACGTGCCTTTAATCCCCAGTCTCTGGGAGGAAGAGACAGGTGGCTCTCTGTGTTGAACATAGCACATTTCAGGTCAGCCAGGGCTATGTCGTGAGACTATATCCTTAAAACAAATGAACAAACAAAAAAATGGAGGCAAAGATGACAACCTGAAATTACAACCAGCACTCTATGCCACTTTAGAATATGTACTTTATTGTCACATTTGATCCTCATAACAATCTAAATCAACAGGATTGACAGATAAAGACCTTGAGCCTTTTTAAAAATAAGGTCCTGAGGGAAGTAACAGAATCAGGACTTGAAATCTGATTCATCTAAGGCCAGATCGCAAACTTGTCCCATACCACAAGCAAGTATGTGAGAAAATGCTTTTTAACGATCTATTTCTATACCTGCAGATATGCAGAAAGCATCCCCATAAATCAGACAGTCTTGTGTTTATGAAGCACTGAGAGGGCTGCAGCCGTATCACTAACAGTAACAGCCCGTGGTTTCTAAGGCTGAAGAGCACGCTGGGCCAGGCTCTGGATGTCTCCACAGACTCATGCATCAAGTGTGCACATCATCAGAGCTCCTGGCACCGCCCACTTCTCAGGTCCCAGCTTTGATGGTGACATTGCTAGCCCTTAGGAAGGGAATGCAAAGAGCACCCAAGGTCCCTGAGGTGGAGCGTGGTGGTCAGCATTGTCTGGAAGGGGTCATGGGGTACGCTCTTACCTCTGTAGGCCACAGGGTCTCCTTAGTAAATACCCAGCTCTAGCAGTTACTCAGGTGAAGCAGCCATTGATAACATACAAACAGAGGGGCGTGTCTAACAGCACAGCCACAAAAACAGACAGCATGAGCCATAATTTGCCAAACTACAGTTACAGTTCCACAAGCCAAGAACTTTATGGCAACATCACATCTATACGCTTTTTTTTTTTTTAATACTCCAAGCTAGCCTTGAATTCCTGATTCTCCTGCCTCCATCATTCAATAGCTAGGATTATGGACAAGAGCCACCACCATCTCTGTGTTTATATACAAATGTCTTGCCGTTCACAAATTGATGTGTGTTAAGGATACAGCCGGGTGAGTTTGGGCAGGCTAGTCCCTCCATGTTTTAGTTTCCTTCTACATTAAAAAGGAATAGACATGATTCCTATCTCAACATTATTCCACAGGTTGAATAAGTCCATGAAAGTAGGATGTTGGCATGCAATAAGTACTTCAGCATGTTACTTATACCAGCCTCAGGTTTACCACCGACTCTAATTTAGAAAGTAACAAGAGCCCTGCTTAAGATGTAATGGACATGCACACAAGAACAAGCACACATGCACACACAAATACATCCTTTCCAAAGTCAATATACTTAAGGATCTTATCTAAACTAAGAGTATAGCCAGAGAACTTACCTTTCTTTTCTTCCACAGTTTTTACAGCGATGACATTTTTATCCATTGGATTGGGATACTGAACAAAAACACACATAAAGAAAAGTTAGCATTCTCTTTTGTCAACATGAATTAGCTGACAGAAGTGACAGGAGTCTGCAGGACCAGTAAATGTCTTCCAAGAAATCTCTAAGTAAAAGCCAGCGTACTGGCTGGTAGTGTTTTGTGTGTCAACTTGACACAAGCTGGAGTTATCACAGAGAAAGGAGCCTCCCTTGAGGAAATGCCTCCATGAGATCCAACTGTAAGGCATTTTCCCAACTAGTGATCAAAATGTGGGAGGGCCCATTGTGGGCGGTGCCATCCATGGGCTGGTAGTACTGGGTTCTATAAGAAACCAAGCTGAGCAAGCCAGGGGAAGCAAGCCAGTAAGCAGCACCCCTCCATGGCTTCTTTGTCAGCTTCTGCCTCCAGATTTCTACCCTGTGTGAATTCCAGTCCTGACTTCCTTTGGTGATGAACAGCAATGTGGAAGTGTAAGTTGAATAAACCCTTTCCTCCCCAACTTGCTTCTTGGTCAGGATGCTTTGTGCAGAAATACAAACCCTGACTAAGACACCCAGTTTTAAATCAAGGATCTTGGTTTTAGCACTTTGACTCAAACAAGTGAAGCAGGCTTTCATGAAATCCAGGGAACATTTCTTTGATTTTTGTGTGCCTGGGTCTTGCATTGGTCCTGTATGTATGTATGTGCACTATAAGTGTTTGGTGTCAAAGAGGACTCCAGAGGGCAACAGATCCCCGCCTCCCAGAACTAAGGTTACAGATGATTATAAGCCACCACATCAGTACTGGGAACTGAACCTGGGTCCTTCAAGAGCAGCAACTGTGCTTAACAAATTAGCCATCCCTATGTCCCTTCTTTAGATGCCATTTAAGCCCTAAGCAGAGGTGATAATAGGGTTGAGGTTATTATTATTATTATTAATTATTAAACCAGACTATCATAAACCATGAATGCTCTCTGTGCCCTACCTGTACTAAATGCCTTAATTATATCACCCTGTCTGACTCTAACAGCTATTCTGTTGTGAAGACATTACATAATACTATTAACCCCTATTTTAAAAGTAGGAGCTAGGTGAAAATTGGATTGTTTCATTACTCAGCTGGTCCATGGGAGTCAGAGAACTAAACAGGCCAGTCCAACGCAAAGAGAATTCCCTTACCACTGCCCTGGACCATGGCTTGGTGACTGTGTTAGCACTTCAGAAAAATAATCATAAAAGGACAGGATGTCAAGCAGGTTGGAGACATTTGATAAATGCTTTACTTCTTTTATTAAATTGTCCTGAAAGACAAGTGAGATGCACCAAGGTTTGATAATTGCTACCATTTTCTAACCTAGTCAATTTACATACATTGTCTGTTAATTCTCAGAAACATGCCATAAAGTTATGTGCTGTTCGTTTGTTTTCTATTGTATATATGAGAGATAAGGCTATTTAGATAAGTACAGAGGTAAGTATTATTTAGATAAGCTAAATATTTTGCTCAAAGCAGCTAATAATTCCTGCACCTGGAATAAAGTAACTTACCTCAAATACTGTCTGGCTGCCCCTGCATCCATTGTGAAGTCACCTCGGAGTAACTCTAACCCAGCGCTTCCATTACTCAGATGGGGGGAGGGAGAGAAGGAGAGGGGGGATAGGATTGGAAGGGAGGGAGGAAGGGTGGTAGGAGAGAGTGAGAAGGAAGACAGGAATCTCTCAAAGCCACATGAGAAAGTGACTTCTAACTAGAGCCTGATGCTCCTGGGCTCTCCCTGTTCCTCCCTAGGTCCCCAGCTTCATCCTGGGATCCAATAGTACTGTCACACACTGAACAAAAGCCACTGCTCAGGCTGAGGTGGGAAAAGGAGTCCTTCACCTGGGGAACTTGAGCTTTAGGACTCCTACATCCTTAGAAATGGAATATAAAACTCTATCAGTATGGATCTCAAAGAACCAAAAATAAGAATGAAGATGCCTGGGTGGTGGTGATGCCCACCTATGATCCTGTGAGTCTGAAGCCAGCCTGGTCTATAAAGTGAGCTTCAGGCTACACAAAGAGACCCTGTCTATCTATCTATTTTGGTCAAAAACCCAAAAGAAAAAGGAGGAAGAGAAGGAGGAGCAGGAGAAGGGGAAGGGGAAGAGGAAAAGGCAGAAGAGGCAGAAGAAGAAGA
>NC_034604.1:36871027-36903503 GCF_900095145.1 Mus pahari
GAAGAAGAAGAAGAAGAAGAAGAAGAAGAAGAAGAAGAAGAAGAAGAAGAAGAAGAAGAAGAAGAAGAAGAAGAAGAAGAAGAAGAAGAAAAGATGCATTTGTGCATGCATTCATGCAGTTCAGCCTTAAAAGGAAAGGCTGAAAATTACAATGACTACTTTCACAAAGGTTAGCCCTCAAGAGATTCATGTTAGTAAAAGAAAGATAAATTGGGGATTCGGTTCCTCTACAGAGGAGACTTCTTGGACCAGAGACATCTAAGCTGCACACAGCTCCCTAAACCATGTGGACAGGTGTGTGAATTAACCTTTTACACTAACATAAAGTGTAACTGTTTCCTTTACTGCATTCCAGCTCGTTCATTAAATATCCATAAATGCATTCTAAGCAAATGTTACAGTCGTGTTGCTAAGTCGTAGGAAGATAACTAAACTAAATTATGAAGAAAAGCAGAATGTATCACCAGACAGGCACAGTAATAAAACATTCTCAGTTCTGATTACATCACTAAATTGTCAGTGAAACTTTTACAGGTTAAACTATACTACCTCACACTTTCACATAATTTTAACATTTACCTACAAAGAGAAATGATATTCATTTAAATAATAACACCCTCTTTTGTGATTATACAGGTAGACAGAAGATAGATAGATAGATAGATAGATAGATAGATAGATAGATAGATAGATAGACAGACAGACAGATGATAGGTAGGTAGGTAGGTAGATACATAGATATCAGATAGATAGATAGATAGATAGATACATACATACATACATACATACATACATACATACATACATACATACACACATAAATGAGCGATTAGCTAGATGAGAGATAGATAGACAGGCAGATAGACAAATTAAATAGATGATAAACAGACAAACAGACAGATGATAGATAGATAGATAGATAGATAGATAGATAGATAGATAGATAGATAGATAGATATAGCATGCCAAATACTGTTTCAGACACTGAGGATGTAGGAGTGACATGAAAACCATGTAGCTTCTTACAAATTCATTTATTAACTGGAGAAACAAACAAAGGCAGTAAATAAATGTCAGATGTGCTAAAAAGAAAATAAGACAGGGTCAGAGATGGAAAAGCATGGAAGACGAAGTAGAAAACACTTAAGGGTCACTCATTTTATAATCCTTGCAATAGGAAATGGAACTTTTAATGGCTCAACACAAGAGACCATGAACTATTCATGCTAATAAATATAATTTGCAGAAATTAAGGTATTTTCCTTCATGACTGCTTCTGGAGTTAACAGACATAAACCTCAAGTTTCCATAAAGAATGGGGAAAAAATTAGAGGCGTGTGTGAAACAGCTAAATATCATGACATGGATGGCATTTATTTTAACTCTTTGAAGAAATTAAAAATATATTAAACCAAGGCTCCCTCTACCTGGCATTACTTGGAATAATAGAATGCCATCTTGTGGTAACCTATATATTCATGTTTTAATTCTTACACACAAAATGTATCCAAAGCCTGCTACAAAGCAGAGAATACTCCGAGGGAGAACTGTGGCACTCATGAGTTCTAGACACCTATTCAGACACCACATGACTATGGAATTGATCCAGCCAGTTCCAGATCTATACCATGCCCACCCTGCATATGTTACACAGCGGCTGCCTGACATGATCTCATTTAGTTCTCTTCCAAACAGGAAACATATTAATGGGTATTATGATGTGGCCTGTTCTTGTTAAAAGTCTCATGTGTAAATCCTGCACACAAACAGAGATGAGCCTGCCCCTCCCCCACTCCATACCAGACACTCCTGGAAGCAATGTGGTCTGCTGCCCCAGTTTCTGCTAAAAGCCCTGTCTTCATCGAACCTGGTTTGGTGGAAGCGTACACACACCAGATGTGCTGTAGTTTATCAGTGACTCTGGAGATTTCTCAGGATATATTTGGCTTCACTTTTTAATCTTATTTATGTTTTTACTTTCTTTATGGAATAAGCAGGCTCACTCCTTCCTTTGCCAAGATATGTCTACCGCAACACTAACAAAGGTAAAATATACACTCCTGAGGTTATCACCTGCCCCTTCCCATTTTCCTTTTTAGATATCAAGAGTCCAAAAACCTTTTGAATGGAGGTATCTTGAGCAGGTGGATAAAGCTGTTCCTAGAAGTCATAGGTTATTAAGTGAAAAATCCCATTTCCAAGGATGGGCTATCTACCTGCAATGTCCCTCAGTAGCTTTCAAAATAATACAGGTGATTGCCCCTGCTGTCAGCTGTCCCCTGGAGCTAGATGGTAAGGTCATCTCAATGAAGATCTGGTTTCAGAACATTGAGAAATCAAGCTAGAGGTGATGCCGGATGCTCCCTCCCCGCTGTCTGTCCTGCCCTCACAGTGCCAGTGGTGCTGAGCAGGGAGATGTGGGAACAGTCCTCAGTTGTCTTCCTCCGATTTAGACCCTGCAAGCTATCCTACTGAATAGGACATTCGGGCAAGAAACGCCTACTAATGCAATAGTGGCAAGCCCATTATCGAATAACCATCTACTTTCTGATTGGAGGGATTTGAGGACTGCTCCACAGGAGAAAATGAGTACTCAGAGTACTTACTGTACTGAGCATTGTCCTTACTGTAAGCCTGGTCAAAGCCCTGTGGCTGGAAAGGCCATGGGTCCTAGTGGGTATGCTTTTTCTACCAAATTGGCTTCTAAATAGTTATGTTTATCCCCAAAGACTATGTTGATGTCACGTCTGGGCAGAGACCCTTCTTGCAGTAAGTGGTCGTTACTGAGACTTATAACTGATCAAAACGAGGACAGTAAGTGACTGTTGAGTGCTCAGCTCTAAAATAGGACGTCAATATCATCCCCTTCAAGGCTCAGAGAACAGTGTGAATCAGGAGCTCAAAGAAAGTAAGAGGAAAAAGGAGTGGAATGTCTTAGAACAAGGCATCCAAAGTATCCATATCTGCTGTGCTCCCAAAACTCACAGCGGCTGCAAAACCCAGACCTATCAACATGGTGGGGCACTTACAGTGGTTCACCCTTCCCTGGAGATTTATAGGCAGTTAAAACAGTTGCTGTGGGGTAAAGCTCACCCTCCCACCTCTGAAGATCTATAGACAGTTACTGGTTGGTGTAGGGACAGTTTCTTCAGTGGTATGGCTATGGATGAGATGGGAATAGTCCTGTAAATAAGGACCACACATGCTCCTGTAAGCACTCAATGAAACTCTCTAGTCTCCCCTCCTCTATCTGTCTCTCTCCCTCAGTCTTCTCCCCCATGCTGTCCCCCTTCTCTCTCTCTCTCACACACACACACACACCTTGGAAAGAGGAGAACTAGTTGGCAAGATGAAGGGCATCTGCTGGAGAGGAAGGGGAACAATAGAGGGTAATGAGTTTAAACATGATAAAATACATCCTGTAAATATACAAATGTCATGATGCAACCTATCATTACAAAGAAAACATGCATGCTAATAAAAAAGCTCTCTTAAAAAGAAGCCCAAACGCCAATTAAAGCCAAGCTCAGAGAATATACATTAAAGCAAATATATAATTATTAAAATGAGAGGTCAAGAAATTGAGTCCATCTATTATAGGAATAATATATATTTCTATTATATTTTTATTTAAACACACACACACACACAAGGTGGAGCTTTATGAAGATTAAGCCTCTACTTTTGTTTGCTAAGGGAAAGTTCATCATTCAGAAGGCACTCTTGTAAGCAGGAAGTTATTAAAATATCAGCTATCTGAAAAGTTGAGAGGTCAACACCTGACTTTTAAAACACGACCCTTCTCATAGTCAACGCCTTCATAGGAATTACTGTGGACCTGGTTTTGAATAGGGTTGTCTGAGAAAGCAAAATAATGAGCAACTGCAGTATGCCTGGTTCGTTGGCATCCGTATATCTGGTCAATACACTATAAGGGGATCTGCTACCCAGCTGCTTGCAAGCACATACAAAGGGCCTTGCTGCATGTTCAGCTATACAGAAACATCACCATACACTGCCCAACCTTTCCATGGTCTCCATAATGTCGCTCACTCTGGAAGAAAAGCAAAGCTGACTTATTACCAAGATCAAATGAGGCTTCAGTTAATCGACACTTCATTGGTCTGCCTGGCGTGGTAGCTCATGCCCATAATTACAGTACTAGAGAGGCTGAGGGAGGAGTACCAAGTGCTCAAGGCCAGCCTCGGCTACATGGGAAGATGCAATTTTAACAAACGTTCCTTGTCCTACATTATACGTCTGTATATACCCCTGAGAAAGCTCAGCACGATAATCTATACACTCCTTTCTACTCCCCCTGACAGGAAACACCTTCAGGACAAGGTCTTGTTTTATTTATTGTCAAAGGGTGCACAGACTTAGCATGAATACCAATTAATAGGCATATAATGAATATGGAGCTATTAGCACTTTGATAGATTAAAAAAAAAAAATCTTCTTTCAGACACTAAGCCACAGCCTCCACTGGATGAGTTACTAAGCACACTTTAAAATTTAAATTGCACTTAAAAAATAATTTATCACTCAGAGGTACACCATTACTCATGTTCACCTTCTCCCTTATTGTTCTAAGTTAGTGAAGATTTCTGCAGACTGCTTCCCCGGGTTTTTCGGTTTCCCATTCCTGAACAAACATAACTGTCTCGAGAACTCAGCGAGTGCTTTGAAAGCACTTACCATGCCCCAGCATTGAGCTAGCTTACATGAAAGCGCACGTGTTCATTAATATCCCCAGCAACCCTAGAAGATAGCTGTTCCTCTAATCCTGCAGACAAAGAAACCGAGGCACAGAAATATGAACTGACCTGTCCCGCACCCCTACAACTGTCCACTCTACACCCTGACATGAGAGCCATGCTCCTCCCAGCCAGCTTCTCCTTCATGCCACACCTCGGCTCTCAGGAGAGCCTACGGTGAAAGGATGAAGAGTGCCCACCCAGCACAGGGCATAAAGAGCAGCTGTCAGCTCTGCACAACACTAAGGCCTGCCTAACATCTAACCAAACCCCCATTCCATTGGGGAATGCAGATGGATCCTCCCGAAACACCTCTGGAGCTCTGTAGGGAAAGATGTTCTACACATGTAAGTGTCAGGTCTGCAAGGGAGTGAAGATGGCATCTGAAGGAAGCATTATTAATTATCCAATCAGCTTTCTACTCTAAATGGAAATAGCCATTCATAAATCCACTTTATGAGCTTCAGGGTAAACACTGATCCATTCCATGCAGCACGCCACTGGAATAAATAAAGCCTTAGGTCATGGATGGAAGAAAGAATTTATTTTACTCTTTTTTTTATTACAGTATTCCAGAAAGCACGTGTTTCTGAACCCTATGTTGGCTTTCCTGTCTTAAGGCTTTGGTTTGTTTCATTTTGTGAAATGGCCAGAAGGCGTTTCACTGTGTTGCCCAGGCTGACCGCAAACTGCTGAACTCAAGCAATCCTCCTGCCTCAGATTCCCAAATAGTAACTTTAGTGTAAAAATGATATACTGCCAACCACAGGAGCGTGAGCTTTCTTCATGGAACAAGGGTTTGTTGAGTGTTTCCTGTGATCTAGAACCTGTCTGGTGTTTGGGATACAGATCCCCATGGGAGTTTGCCCACATTCCCAAGGAGCAAAATCAATCTAAGCAAGTGGACAGTGAGAAACCTCAAGCTCTGTGCACTCATTTGAACTGACATGAAGACTCACTGATCACCGCAGCTCACATGCATCCTTAGTAATGACTTTAAATTCCAGGCATTTGACATGTAAGGAATTCTCTCAGCATCCAGCACATGAAAGACACGTTCATCAAAAAGACCACACAAGCCACACAAAGAGGCATCTTCTAAGCTTCCACACTTGTCTACACAACTTTGTGTTCTCTCCCAAGATGACTTTTAGTCAACTGGAAGGGAAATACACTGATGAGTGCTGGAAAGGTAAGAATTGTACAACTGGGCTGTGGTCACACATGCCTTAAATCCCGGCACTCACAAGGCAGAGGCAGGTAGATCTCTGAGGTCAAGGTCAGGCCTGGTCTACAGAGTGAGTACCAGGACAGCCAGGGTTACACAGAGAAACCCTGTCTCAGAAAACAGAAAGAGATGAGAGAGAGAGAGAGAGAGAGAGAGAGAGAGAGAGAGAGAGAGAGAACCAGGAACACAGGACACCGTGAAGCCACTGCTGCAGCATCTGAAGGAGCCACGCTGAGTCACATCACTCTTCCATGATGGTGAGGAATCCTGTACTTCACAAATAGGATTGTATCCTCCGTTTTCTAGGTACCACTCATAACTGAAAGCGTGCAGCTAATGTTTTGCCCACAACTGCCAACAGACAGGTGTAAGGGGATCAGGCATTCCTTGGGTTTTAAAAATAGTACTGAATGGGAACTTGGAAGGAGAATCTGGACATACCAAGAGCCACAGAGCCGTAGATTCTATTTAAAACCCAATGCCCTCAGTTCTAAAGCAGCCTTGCCCACTGTTGTGCAAAATCAGATTAAACATCTTAAGAGCTTCTCACATGACTGTCTCTTCTGCCTACTGCTTTGCTCAATTTTTTTTTAATTATCATTTTTTAAAAAAAGTATCATCATGAGGACTAAAAGTATTTAAAGCATATTTTGCCCGAAATCTAACTCTTACTACCGAAGGCTCTATCAAAAGCGCATGCCTGCAGATCAGTCTGAAGGTGGTAACATCACCACTAACAGAGGAGAAAAGGAGACTGTCTACACAGCCGCACAGGCTGCTCAGTGCACAGGGGCTCCGGTGCAGGACGGGCGCATCAGGGCACCATATCTACCCAGAGGAAGCAATTCCCTTTTTAAAATATAAATAGGTGTATTAATTCTTTGAGATTTTCACACAATATCTTTTGACCAACCATAGTCACTCTCAACTCCTTTCCCTTAACTCCTCCCAGATTCATGCCCACCTTTCTATCTACCTCCACTTCATGTCATTACTATCATCATTATTATTACTATTATTATTTAATATCCCATCAACTATTAAGTTATCCCATCCATATAGTTCTAGGTGTGGGGCCATCCCCTGGAGTATGGTAGCCCTACCAAGAGCTACATACACCCTTAAAGAAAGCTATCTCTCTCTCCCTGTGAAGGCTTGCACTGTCCATAGGTGATTAGTTAGGAGTGAAGGCTCATGGACCCCTTTTCCCTCCATGCTAGAATGCTGTCTACCAGACCTCTGACATGACCAGAGAAATGTTTTGTGAAGTAGATAGTGGCTAGTAGAGAAACTCACAACTAGTCAAAGTGCAGAGAATCAGGGACTATGGACAGTGTTACACACACACACACACACACACACACACACACACACACACACACACCATGGCTCAGAGGGACCATTCACAGAAGGGTTGGAAAGATGCTGCGACCCAGAGATCTGGAGAAGCAGAAGATTCTTTTGATGATCAGATGATCTTTTAGTCATGACCGACTACTGCACTCATCACTCACCGTGGCTGCCGACAGGGATTCCTTTTTGTTACTATTTTGGTTTAATTTGGTTTGGGGTTTTCTGAGTCAAGGTTGGCTACAAACTGCTGATCATCCCGCCTCAGACTCACCCTGGCCTGGGATACAGGCATGAGCCATGAGCCACCTGGGTCCTTCCATAGTTCTCAAACATGCCAAGCACTTAGCTGACTATCTTGTAAGAATGGCATCAGATACCGACTGTTCTTATAGAAATGACCTCAGCCACACGCACCACACTGAATCCAACCACATGAGTTCAGTCAACCCACAGAATCACCAGAATTAAAAGCCTGTCACTGGGCAAGGCCACTAAGTTTTAGAGTGATTTGTTGCACAGAAATGACTAGCAATTACTATATCCCACCCGTACACGTCTAAGCTAAGCATCATATTAGGTGCAGAGTCCATCCAGACGAACAAACTATGAGAGGCAAATGAACCAAAGGGCACTACACCCAGCAAAGCTGAGCCCTGAGCCACGGCCCTGTCCCCAGAATCTCCTGCATGGCCCCTGTGTGCAGAGCTGGAAGCACAGCCTACTGGTGAACCATGGGCTTTAGATTCAGAGGAGCTGAGATCCTGGCTCTCCGACCTGCTAGCTGGGACTGCGGGAACAGTTAGACTTCTTTGAGACTATTTCCCCACAAAATGAGTTAGTCAGTCATGAGGATTTCTTAGCCTGCTTGGAGGAGTAGAGAGAGTACTATATTGTACAGAGCAGATGTGTATAAGGAGAGAGAGACAGAGACACAGACAGAGACAGAGACAGAGGCACAGACAGAGATTGCCTAGAAAATTCCTATTCACTTTTTTTGTTGTTTTTTGGGGTTTTTTTGTTCTTTTGTTTTTTTGAGACAGGGTTTCTCTGTGTATCCCTGGCTGTCCTGGAACTCACTCTGTAGACCAGGCTGGTTTCGAACTCAGAAATCCACCTGCCTCTGCCTCCCAAGTGCTGGGATTAAAGGCGTGCGCCACCGCGCCCGGCGAAAATTCCTATTCCTGTTTCAGCAAACCTTTAGTGTCACTTTACTGAGAAAGCCTACCTACCAAAGCCTCCATGTAGGACTGCCATAGCTGCCCCACCCTACCCTCCCATCCTGGATGCTCCTTGTGTGAAGTATGCATCACCCATTGAAATAACGCCAACATCATCATTTGGTTTGTTTGTTTTTGTTTTTGTTTTTCGAGACAGGGTTTCTCCCTGCAGTCCTGGCTGTCCTGGAACTCACTCTGTGAACCAGGCTGGCCTGGAACTCAGAAATCCACCTGCCTCTGCCTCCCAAGTACCGGGATTAAAGATGTGTGCCACCATGCCCAGTTATCATATTCATTTATTACTCTTGCTCTCACTCTCTAAAAACCCATCACCTTTACCTGAAACTGGTATGTGGGAGTGCATTACAAAGAAGAGAGTGAGTGGGGTTGTGTGTGCGGTTTCACAAAGGGAGTCTGCCCAGGGAGAGTTGAAAGGGGCGGGGGCGGGGGTCAGGGAAGCCTCGACAAAGTGTCTCTCCCATTCTGAGAAGTCAGAGGACTCCTTTTCTGGATGACAATCCTTTTTCCCAGGTGGCAGTGGTGCTACAGTTTCCATCTTGAACATCCCCCAAGGGGTAGGTCCTACGGCAGCCCTACTGGGTAGTAGTAGACTCTTGAAGAGGTGGAGAATTGTGGGAAGAGACCCTTAGGCATTGGTATATGCCCTTGAATTGGCATAATCCTTGAATCGGATTATGGGACTGCAGCCCACCCAACCTTTCCACGTTGCTCCTTAGCTCAGACCTAAGCAGATTTGCCCTATCACAGGTTCCCACCATGAGATGCTGCCTCTCCACAGGTCCAGAGTGGCGGGACACCTGGGCTGGTCATTTATTGTCAAACTGAGACAAAGTAACATCAGTTGTTAAGAACCTCAACTGAGAAATTTCACCCATCAGAACCAGCCTGTGAGCATATTGAAAGGACGTGTTCTGGATTAATGATTGATATGGGAGGGCCCAGCCCAGTGTGGGTGGTACCTCCCCAGGGCCAACCGAGAAAGGCATGGAGAGCAAGCCAGTAATGTCCCCCCATGACCTAATGTTCCACAGTGACCTGTGCATTACTTCCTGCCTCCAGGTCCCTGCCTTGAGTTTCTGCTTTGGCTTCCCTCAACGATGATGACTGTGACCTGGGAGAAGTGAAATAAGCTAAACCCTTGCCTCCCTCCTGCAAGTTGCTTTTGGGTCAGCATTTTATCACAGTGAGCAAACTAGGACAGAGATTGGCACTAGTGTAAACCTGACCTTGTTGGCTGTGGGTAAAATCGTGCAGTAGATTTTGGGGTCTGGGGCAGGAAAAGACAGAAATGTTCAGGTTCATGCTATTGCAGGAGACTGGAACAAAGTTAGCTGAGCAAGGCTGAGAAAAGCAGCGCTCCTCCATGGTCTCTGCCACAGTTTCTGCCTTTGTGCTCCCACCCTGACTTCATACAGTGATGAATAGCCTGTAAGCTGAAATAAACCCTTTCTTCCCAAAGCTGCCTTTGGCCAATGTTCTATCATAACAACAGAAAACAAGAAAGGACCCTGATATAGCTGTCTCTTGTGAGGCTATGCCAGTGCTTGGCAAACACAGAAGTGGATGCTCACAGTCAGCTATTGGATGGAACACAGGGCCCCTAATGGAGGAGCTAGAGAAAGTACCCAAGGAGCTGAAGGGATGGATCTGCAACCCTATAGGTGGAACAACAATATGAACTAACCAGTACCCCCAGAGCTCATGTCTCTAGCTGCATATGTAGCAGAAGATGGTCTAGTCAGCCATCATTGGGAAGAGAGGCCCCTTGGTCTTGCAAACTTTATATGACCCAGCACAGGGGAACACCAGGGCCAAGAAGTGGGAGTGGGTGGGTAGGGGAGAAGGGGGGGGCAGGGGGAGGGTATAGGGGACTTTCAGGATAGCATTTGAAATGTAAGTGAAGTAAATACCTAATTAAAAAAATTGTAAAAAAACAAACAAAGAAAGAAAAACAACAGAAAGCAAACTAGAACAAAGTAATTATGAATGGGAGGCCCTTAAAAGAGTGAGCCAATACAGATATTTTCTCCTCAGAAGTTCGTTATCCCAGTCACTTCATCACAGCGCAAAGGTGACTGACACAAAATGCTGGGGACCCACACTCCAAACTGCCAGTCTGAACAAAACATGGGGTGTCAGCTGTTCCTTTTATGTTCCCAGAAGCCTGATCTAAGGCAGAGTGGACCCCAGATTCACTCACTGACTATTCATCAGACTTTTGCTGAGGACCTAGCAGGTACCAGTGATGGAGCCCCCCTCCTGTAATGGGAGGTCCCCGCTAACCATCTTCACGGAACCTCAACTTCAGTTCAACTTCTAGGCTACACAGATTCCATGATGCCGTTCAATGCCCAAAGGCAGCTGCAATCATCACAGGTCTTAGTCAACACTGGGAAGAAACTTTAAGAAAGTTTAAGAAAGCTGAAGAGACTTTAAGGACCTATGGGTACAAGTCCTCATCTTCCAGATACTAGATCTTGGAGAGAAGACCTCTGACCAGGGTCACCCAGAGACCTAACTGAACCCAAAACAGATTACAGTTCAGGGTCCCACCTCCCAGACAACCAGTACTTAGGGATGATGGTTTTCATTTTACTGTTAGCAGGAGGCACAGTTCCTAGAAAGAGCCCTCGTCGTCGTGAAGGCCATGGAATCCCAAAACTGCAATAGTACAAAGAGCAGTATTTCTGAGCCCTTACAACCATCAATCCTGTGATAAACACTCCTTATTAATTATCTCACTCAAATCCTCATGACAACCCTGTTTTTTTGTCACGCTACAGATTCGCAAACTAAGGTCCGGAGAGGGTGAGCTCTGCGGGGAGTCCCACCGCTATTTAGTTAAGTGAAAGAGTTGAAACAGTAAACAGCCGAGAGTCTAGCGAGATCGCAGCTTCAAGAGCATGGATTAGCGTTTGAAGAGAGGGAGATGAACCAGAAAGCAGAACTAGACAGTTCACCCTGGGAGGCCACCCGGAGCCCACACCCTCTGCCTGAGGAGGGCGGCGTGTGGACGTGATGCCCTGCACGGTACCCTCCGCTCATCCCTGAGAGCAGCCTTCGAGGAAAGCAGCCTCCACCCTCGCTCGCCCTGCAAGTTCCGGGAGCAGCGCGAGCGCTGGAGGGGGACTCGGAGGGTGAGTCTAAACCCCTGAGGTTTGGGTCTCGTCAACAAGCGACGCAGGCGGGGGCAGTTCAGGCTCTCCCCAGCGGACGCACTTCCCAGGTCAGAGGGACTGGTACCTTTCGGAGGAAGCAAGCGACCACCTGCTCGAAGGGGTACTGGAACACCTGGTGCACGTCCACGGTGACCCCCATGTCTTGCACCCGCCTTCAGGCTCCTCGCTGAGCTCCGGCCACACCCCTCGGCCAAAGGGGCGTTCACTTTCTTTCCCCTTTTCAAACTTCTCAAACTTTATTGTCCTCCTCCGAGACAAGGCTATAAGTCACACCCACGTCCCCTTTCACTTAGGTCCTATAAAGCTCTCACCGGGGACGCCCCAGACCCCAGTGGCTGGAAAGCGTGTCTCCGCCTACGTCCCCTCCCTGGCCACGCCTGCAGATAGCGCCCTGTCTCTGAGCCACCCAGTTACACCCTGCAACCTTGCGATTTGCAGCCAGAATTCCAAGCCACCACTACCGGAGGCCACAGAATTATCCTCTGTTGACAAAAACAAATAGAAATAAGATGTAATAAATAGGTAAGACACGTTCCTGAAACTATGGGTGTGGTGCTACAGCCCGGAGCAGAGAAGTCCAGCGAGACAAAGGTCAGCAACTACACACTTCACTGATCTGGATGGCTGCCTGCGACATAGGGCTGGGCCTCTGGCCTGCAGGAAACTGCCCTTGTTCCAGAACAGTCTAGGAAATAGAGTTTATCCAACTCCTGGAAGTTCCTGGGTTAAGGTTAAGCAGCAGTCAGCAAGGAAAAGGATACAGAATTGTGTTTCCTCCAAAGAGCAGTTGTTGCTAGAAGCAGCAAATGTTACATTTCTTCACTGAGTTATTTGCCTACTTTTGCGCACGCGTTGGGTGCCAGATGCTGTAGGCTCTGCAGCAAATTCAACCGGTTCCCGCTGTTGGGTAAAAGGAATAGGGCATGGGATTTGACACCCACTCGGTAATATAGGAAAATAATGTCCCTGGACCTAGAATGTTAGTGCTAGGTTAAACACGGATAATCCCTGAGGTGTTGACTTCCATGTTTGCCTGGGTCATTTAAAGCCACTCTTTGGAAACAAACCTTGTTGTCAAAACTCAAAAACCATCAACCTCAGTAGGCCTTTTCTCTTCCCTCCCCCATTTCTTGTGTCTGTGTCTGTGTGTGTGTCTGTGTCTGTGTGTGTCTGTGTCTTTGTGTGTGTGTCTGTGTCTGTATGTGTATCTGTGTGTGCGTCTGTGTGTGTCTGTGTGTNTGTGAGTGTGTGTGTGTTGGGTTTTTCTCTCCCTCCCCCAGCTTTTTTTTTTAAGGTTCATTTTCTTATTTTATGCATATGAGTACACTGTAGCTGTCTTCAGATAAACCAGAAGAGGGCGTCCTATCTCATTACAGATGGTTGTGAACCACCATGTGGTTGGTGGGAATTGAACTCAGGACCTCTGGAAGAGCAATCAGTGCTCTTAACTGCTGAATCATCTCTCCAGCCCCCACTTTTTTTTTTTTAAAGGGGTCTCATATAACCTCAGTTTATTAGTGGATCACCTTGAATTTCTAGTTCTTCTGCCTCCACCTCCAGAAAAATTACAGGTTGGATTTACAGATATACGCCACCATAATCAATTTTTTATGTGGTGCTGGGATCAGGCTCACGGTTTCTGCTTACAAGGCAAGCACTTTTACAACTAAGCTGTACACCCTCGGCCCCTTCAACCGGTTTTTGAATGGTGACTGGCCAATGGTCTGTCAACATACAAAATGTCTCTAATCTACCTGTTCTCCTACCCTTCCCTCATCTTAGGCTTCCATTGTAGCCTTTCCCCGCCCTGTAGCCAGATCATACCATGGATGTTTTTCTCACTCAGAAATAGAAGCATTTCACCTCTCTCCTTGTGGGTGAATTCTCCGCACTTAGTTTAGGGACAGTCTACCTATCTGGCTTCCAAATATAGGGTGGACAGACAAATGCTTAGCAAACCGCTTCCTTCATCAGACAAATCGAACAGATCCCATTATTCTCTAAGTTGCCAGTTCTTGTGGTGAGAATGCTACTGTGTTTAAAGCCAATCGCACTATAGAGTTAGGAATAGAACACAGGACCAGCCAAACATCTCCACCATCTACATAAGGCTAGTCAAAAGTAATCTCAATATAGATAATGCACAAGGTGATATCATTAGGGAATGATGCATCTTGAACGTTCACTGACTTTTAGAATATAATTTCTTAAGTATAACTGTATGATGCTTAACGTTTAGTGGTGGCCGTGTTTGCAGTCAACCCCAGCACATCACTGAAAGCCCCTACCTTCTTTCCTACTTGAGGGCATCTCTCTAGGAATGGCCCTACTCTTTCCTGCATCATCAGCACCCCTACTTAAGACATCATGACACCCAGCACACAAGAATACTGTAACCGCTTCCTCCCTAAAACAAAACCAACAAACAAGTCACCTTTAACTCCCTGTATCCCTCCAGCCATCTCGCCTCCAACTGTACTCCTCAGGAGAGGGAAAAACCTATGCTACCCTGAACCAGTCCCCCAGCTTTGTCCTCTGCCATCACACTCAAACTACACTTGTCAAACTCTCAGTGACAAAACTGCTAGGTTTCATAATTAATTCTTTGTGGTTTATGTTTTACAACTCCTTTGTATTCTGGTTGAATAGCTTGTGAATCAAGAACATGATCATTGTTTTTCTTCTTTTAATTTTTCATTGTATTTGCTCATTATGCATAGTATTGTATCACATAAGGCTATTGTCATACAAGTATGTATGATACATTGAGCATACCTTCAGTATATCCCTGCCCTCCCCCTCATCCCCCTTCCCATCTTTTGTTAATCCCCTTTATTTTGTTGTTGTTGTTTTGTTTTGTTTTGCTTTGAGACAGAGTTTCTCTGTGTATCCCTGGCCATCCTAGAACTTGCACTGAGACCAGGTTAGGCTCCATCTCAGAGATCTGCCTACCTCTGCCTCCAGAGTTTTGGAATTAAAGGCTAGCCCCACCACCACCTGGCCATTTCTGCTTGCCTTGTTGCTAATGACTTTCTTCATTTGACAGCTCCTGTGAGTATATACTTTGGTCATCTTACCACCCATGACTGTTTTTCCTCCCTACTCCCACAGAATCCCTCCTTTTCCCCACTTTCAACTGTTCTGTTTCATTGGTATCTGCAAGGGGTGGGGGGAACTGGTTTTAATTAAGTTTAATGGCATGAGCTTGAATTGGAAGTCATTAACTGGGGCATGGACAACCAACCAGCAGCCACACCACCAAAGAAAATGACTATCCCCATTCCCCAGCAACCATTAATTGCCAATATTTCCTCAGGCAGGGAAAGGAACTCATGAGCCCCTCTTCTATCCATGATGGAATATGTACAGCCCAGTCTTGAGTATGTCTTGTATGGATAGCCAAATCTTCTTTTTGTGAGTGAAACAGCTATGGTGTGTCCAGAAAATTGTTTCTTAGGAGTTCTCAGGATTCTGCGAGTCTTATACTCTTTCATCCATCTCTTCCTGGGTTTTGGAGGGGATGATATAAACATCAAGACTAAGGCTGAGCACTTAAGATTCACTTATTCTCAGTACTTCAGTCATGAGTCTTTGCATTAACTGTCACCCACTGCAAATAGAAGCTTCCCTGGCTAAAGCTGAAAGCAGCACCAATCTATTACTATAAACATAAATATTTAGAAGGCAGTTTGACACTGTTAGCACCAGGATACTCCAAGCCCTGGCCTAACCATGTGACCCTTGACCGGCATTGCCAGGACAAAGACCTTCAATCCCACAATCCACTTGGCTCAGTTCCCACCCTCACTGGTGTGATGTCATTTTCTGTATAAAATAGGAAGCCAGCCCCTCCTCGCTCTCTTCCTCCTCTTCTCTTCTCCTCCTCTTCTTTCTTCTCTCCCCTCTCTTTCTCTCTCCTCTTCTCTACCCTTCTACCCGCTTCACCGCCCCCCCCGCCCCGCATTCCCTCATAATAAACCTCTCTCACGTGGAACACCTTGGCCTGGTCTGCTGCTTGGTTTATCCGCTCAAAATATAAAAGACACTATGTTCATTTAGCAAAGCAACAGTAGTTTCCTAACTAGAACCTATGACTTCCCCAGTCATAGTTTTTGGCCAGGTCTACAGTACCAGAAATGCATTTTCTCTCCTGGAGCAGGCCTTGATGATAATCAGAAAGCAGGTGGTTATCCCCATAATGTTGTACGGTTATTGGTGGGCACCTCTTACCTGACAGGTTCATATTGTACCTTATGGGTAAAACTATTGATGACTTTTCACTACCAGCAGTCTACATAGTACCTTCTAACAGTATAAAAGCTAGCCTGTGGACAGGATGCTTCTGGCTTAGTTCCAGCTTGATTTTTCCATGGCCCACAATCACTTTCATGTATGTAACCAAGCCAGCTCAGTCAGTCAACTGGTTCTTGAGGGAGGGACAGAGGATTAAGTAAAAGAAGAGAAAACTAGACAATACTATAACATGACTCCAGCCAGTACTGAAGCTGAAGCAGGATTGTTTTTTTGCCAGTCTGCTTTTATACCATTCTAGGTACATGCAAAGAATAGGCTCAGTTTTTAAATCAAAGATAAAGTATTCAAGGAACAAATAAAGCATAGACAAAAAGCCAAAGAAGGCAATAAACAAAGTCCCAAGGTCATTGTATTCAGGGATTTATCAGAATGATCAAGATATAAGCAATACAATACATTTCTCAGCTGTATTATCTTGAGCCTACTTCCTTGTCCTAGCCCAATGTCAAATTCTTGCCAAATCCCTAGGAGTGGTCCCTAGAGCTCTCCACATGTAACATTAGTTACATAATTTTAAAAAGTCTGGGAACCACATGAGAGAAAACGTATGTCTCTTTCTAAGACTGGCTTAATTCACTTCTCACAGTTATCTCCTATCCCATCCATTTTTCTACAAACTACGTTCTTCATTATGGCTGGAAAAATTCCATTGTCTATACACACCACATTTTCCTTATTCCTCTGTTGATGAACACCTACGTCAGTTCCATAACTTGTGCTGCAATAAACATGGATGTGCAAATATCTTTACGGTAAAATTGACTTGAAGTCTGGGTAAATTTTCAGGAGTGGTAGATCTATTTTCAGTTTTTGAGGAACCTCCATACTGATTTTTATGGTGACAGGACACACAGACATACACACGCACGCGCGCACAGAGAGAGAGAGCAACAGTGGTTAATTTGTAATCCCTGTGTTTCATAACTTTTGCTGGGAACACAGGAGCAAACATCTGTTCACTTAATTTAGGGCATCAACAAAAGACCAAATGCCAGAGTAAATAAACTGTCTACATAGCACCACCAAAGCTACCCTGGTGAACTGACTGGTTTATTGTAGTCATTCACAGGAGCATGACTACATGAGCTACTCAAAAGTAGCTGTGTCACCATAAAACCCACCCATAACTGGTGACAACTCACAGAAGGGCTGTCCCTGGAACTCTTTACACAGAGAGCAGGCAGGTCCACCAAAGACTTTTCTTTTCTGCCAAACAATTGCTTGCTGTCTATGTGACCTGGGGACAGACCCTAGGAGATTCTTGAGTCTTCTAAGTTTCATTGCTTCCTGGGTCTCATTACTTTCCCTCTCAAAAGGACTGCTTCAATTCAGAGGGGAAAAGTTACACCTTACTAAACCTCTCAGCGTCATTCCTTTGAAATGCTGAGTGATGAGTGGATCCAGTCCCATTGCTCCTACTTCTAAGGAAAGAACCCCATGGCATCACCAATGCTTTCTTACAGAGGGATAAAAATATCTCCTAGTATGCTTATAATCCCAGAATTTGGGAAGTGGAAGCAGGAGAACAAAATGTTCAGGTCCAACCTGGACTATAATAATACTGTGTCTCAAAAACAAACAAACAAAAATATTATCTTCCTGGGAGCCTACATGAACTCACAAAGCAGAAATCGTTTGCTTGCTGGGGTGTATTGTGTTATTGAGAATGATATCCCCCCAAATGTGGTAGGCTTGGAAGTGAAAAACAGTTTAACTGAGGGAAACAAAAACACCTTACCGGTAGGCTCAGAACCCCATCTTACTTCTTCCCATCAGGGCCGAGAGAAGCTTTCTGTTTAGTTCCCTTATCAGTAAAAATTTGGAGCCAGTGAAGAAGTGATTACCTCTAGTCTCTACCCAAGAATTTATTAACTGAACTCACAAAGCAGGAGAAAATACTGATCTGGCAACACAACCAAACAGACCTTTACCTCACACATCATGGTCCTCTATTTCAGTCTCACCCAATATCCCCAAAAGAACCACATTTAATCCACTGTCTGTTATATAGGCCCAGTAGACTCTGGGCTCATTCAGTTCTCCTTGTCAACCATTACTGAACTTAAAACCCCTGCCTGCCTTATCCATTGCTTCCTCCTTGTTCATGAAATGGGAGTATATGAGCTTCTGAATCATGCTGGGAGTGGGTTATTTCCACTCCTGGGATTTTCTCCTTTTTATGCTAGTATGCTTATGTGTTTTTTTCTTTTCTTTTCTTCTCTTCTCTTTTCTTTTTTCTTTTTCTTTTCTTTTGTCTTTCTGGTATAAGTTCATTTTGAGAAATCTTCACAAAGGATAGAGAGGAAAGTTCCCTTTGCCCTTGTAATACTCATGTTTGCTTCTGTTACCACATGTAATGGCTATTCCTGGTTGCCAACTTGACTATATCTGGAATGAACTACAATCCAAATTGGAAGGCTCACCTGTGATCCATATCTTGAGGCTGGGAGATACAAGTTTCTGGCCTGGATCTTGGCATGGAGATCTTGAGACATAGTGGCTAATGAATCCTAGGAGACTAAGTCAAGGAGATCTCTGAGTTCAAGGTCAGCCTGGGACAAAACAAGTCCCAGATCCATGTGTGGTGTTGCAAACCTTTAATCGGGGCCACACCTTCTGGTAGAGACCTACATAACGACCTTGGAAGAAGGAAGATTCCTTCTTGCTTGCATTTACTTGCCAGAACATCTGTTGGAATCTACAAGCCCTGTGGGACTGAGCAACTACTAGATGCTTGATCACAGCTGACCGTTGTTGGGGAGTTAGACTACAGACTGTAAGTCATCATAACAAATTCCCTTACCATATAGAGACTATCCATAAACTCTAGAGAACCCACAGAATGGGGGCCTTAGGTCCCCACTCTACTCTGAGCCACAACTTTCTTCCAGCATATGTCCTAGGCAGCTGCTCACCAACCTCTGATTAAGTGACCATAAAAGGACAAGAGTGTGACATCAGAGGTTAAAAGTCCCAGCACTTGATGGCACTATGTGAGGTTGGTTGGCTGTATGATTTGTCTAAAAGCAAATGCCACCTGCCCATTTCAAGGTCACTAACACAGTCTAAGGCTAGAAAAACATGCCAAGTTAAACAGCATAAGGTTTGTGATCACGTGACTTAGAGTTACTGCCAGGCTGTATACTAGAAATCTTTATTGCTGAGTTGGAGCCCCAAAGGAAAATAAAGGACTATGAAACCAATTTTTTTTTAACTTATTTAAAAACTTGTTGGTGTTTTGGTTACTTTTCTATTCGTGTGGCAAAACACCACAATCAAGACATCTTATAAAAGAAAGCATCGAATTTGAAGATTCAGAGTTCCAGGGGGTTAGGTTCTATGACCACCATGGTGTGGATCACAGTAGCAGGCAGGCACAGCACCGAAGCAGTAGCTAAAACCTTACATCCAATCCACAAGTACCAAGTGCAAGACAGAGAGAAAGCTGATTGGGAATGGTGTGAACTTTTAAAACTTAATAGCTCTGTGAAATAGCTCCTCCAATGAGGTTACTCCTCCGAATCTGTCCCAAACTGTTCCACCAACGGAGGGCCAAGCAGTCAAATATATGAGTCTAATTTGGAGGCTACATATAAGTGAGTTCCAGAATCAGGGGGAATCAGGAGAAAGTTAAGAAGGCCCTAATTCTTTAAAAGTTTAGAGTATGTGGTCCTAGATAGCTCCCAAGGTCTTCTAACTTCCTTTTTCCCAGGGTGAGGGATTAAGCTCAGGGCCTTAAGTGTGCACGGCTGCCACCTCTGCAATGTACCTTCTGCCCATCCCATTTATTTTAATACAAAAATACCCAGAAGTTGGGTCTTGTGGTGCATACCTCTGATTTTAGCAAATATAAAAGTTGAGATGAAAAAGACGGCAAAGTAACTTGAGTGGCACCAAAAGACTTGTCCCTGTTAGATAGATAAATAGATTGATAGATAGATAGATAGATAGATAGATAGATAGATAGATAGATAGGATAGAGATAGATTATAGATGCATACATGGATAGATGAGAGAGAGAGAGAAAGAGAGAGAGAGAGAGAGAGAGAGAGAGAGAGAGAGAGAGAGAGAGAGAGATTCACAGCATGTCCCAGCACCACATTTTAGAGTATAGTTCTCTAACCCTCAACCAAGTACATTTTATTCTAGCAAAATCACGCTGCTCTCTGTGTGGACAGGTAAGAGAGATCGCTCAAGGAGGCTATTGCTGTACCTCAGAAAAGAGACAATGGTGCCTGGTACCACAGTGCTGGAGTATGGAGGTGAACAGAGTTGGAATTGAAGGTAGAGATGCCCAGAGGGATGAAAGCTGAGAAGCAGAATGAAAGAGAGGAAGTAAGGGCCACCCCAGCATCACCAGAAAAAGGTGGCCTGTGTATAGTAGGAATCCCAGCATCACCGGAAAAAGGTGGCCTGTGTGTAGTAGGAATCTAGCTGTATCAATGTCCTAGACTGCTCTAAGTATGTACCACATACTGACTGGCTTGAGCAGGAGAAACGTATTATGTGTTATCATGTACCTCTGGCACCCAGGAGTTAGAAATCAGCCTGTCATCAGCACGATGCTCTGCCCCATGCATCCCTGGCTCCCAGAAGCTCCACACAGTCATTTCTGACGGATGGTGTTCTCCCTATGGCTTGACATGCCTTCCCTCCATGCATCTGCTTTTGTGGCTACATTTTCATAAGGATGCTACTTAGATAAAATAAAAACTAACCTTTGTCTTGGTATACAAGATGCAGAAGGCTCCGGGTTCAATCCTTGAGACCACAGAGTAGGGGAGGAGGGCTACCCTAATGACTTTAATGCTTTCAGCTGTTACAGGGTGCATTTAATATAATAGATACATACATAGATTATGATAAGTGGATAGATGGATGGATGGATAGATAGAAAGAAAGAGGCTTAACTAGAGTTTTTTTTTAAATGCATGCCACTGTATTACTACAAAAGTCCTGTGTTGAAGGTCTAATACTTCTATAACTGCATTTATCTTTTTTTAAAAAAGTATTTATTTAATATATATGAGTATGCTGTAGCTGTCTTCAGACACACCAGAAGAGTTCATCAGATCTCATTACAGATGGTTGCAAGCCATCATGTGGTTGCTGAGAATTGAACTCAGGACCTCTGGAAGAGCAGTCAGTGTTCTTAACCTCTGAGATATCTTTCCAGCCCTGCATTTATCAACCTTTTCATTTATTTATAGTTCTGGGGTTTGAATCCAATATCTCACACAGACCATGTACACACTGAGTTATAACCCTAGTGACGTAACTATACTTTGAGATGGGGCTTTTGAAAGGTATTTACATTAAAATAATGTTACAACACTGAGCCCTGATCTGATATGCCTGTAGCATTGGAAGAGGAAGAGACATGCTCCGAGGGAAGGCCTTTGTGGGGACAGAGGGAGAAATATCATCTACCAGTCACAGACACAGCATTCTGCTGGCAGCTCCACCTCAGACTCACAGCCTCCAGAGCACCGAGAAACAGGTTTCTGTTGTTTAATCCCTGAAACCTCCCTGATTTACTATGAATCCTGGTAAACCAACTCACCCTGGCTTGATCATCTGCTGGGACCCTTCCATCCCGATGAGATCGAATCCAGAGGTCCTGGAATTGGGATGTCAACACATTTTTTTAGAGAACACACTTTAACCTATAACACCAGGCATGGACTAGCAGAGATGGAAGGTAGAGGAGAGCCTGGTGGCACTGGACTCCCTCTCTAGTCCCTGCATTGGTGAGAGTGGGGGAGATGGAGGGGGTGTGGGGGGAATCATATGCAAATTAGGAGGTCAGAGGACAGCTCTGTAGAGCCACTTGTCTCCTTCCACACGGAGGTGGTGAAATCTTGGGATAGACCTCGGGCCACACATTTTTGTAGCAAGTGTATTTAACCACTGAGCCATTTCCCAGCACTCAAAAAAAGACTTTGTGCAATTACTCACATTAAGGTGCTATGCTATAGTGGGGAACTTATAGATAAACCATGGCCTTGGCATGTTTGAGGCTCCAGAATCAATCCCCAGCATCAAGAACAACAACAACAACAACAAAAAAAAAATCACATGAAACTTAATTTATCGTTCCTATGTCTCACTATATTTAGTTGCCTCTTTTGTTTTTGTTTTGTTTCCTTGTTTTACATTCATGTCCTAACCCTGGGCCTCCAGTAGGCTGGGCAAGCATGATTCCGTTTGAAGTTCTTTCTTTATCACCACCCCCTCCATCCCTCCCTCTCCCCCCACCCCCCGGCTCTCTCTGTGCACACATGCGTGCATTTGTTTATGTGAGCATGGTCACACAGGACATGGTGAGCTGGTGGCGTTCAGAGGACAACCTCAGGTGTAAGTTAGTTCTCACCTCCACCCCCAGGGTCTCGATGTTGTTTGCCGTTGTACTTTGTACACTGAGAGAGCTGGACCTCTGACTTCCAGGGGCTCTCCTGTCTCTGCCTCCCATCTTGCCACAGGGATGCTGGGATTACAGAGGGTGATGGTGTACCTGGCTGTGCACGTGATCTGGGAATCCAGACTTGCGCAGCTAGAACTCTACCCACTGATTCTTCTCCCTGGCTCTGTCTTTGGATTTTAGACATTATTATTTTCTGTTGTATGACTGCAGATGCCCTTCGGTAATTTCTGGCTTTCCATCTGGTATGAGATCAGTCTTTTAAAATCCATCGTCGCTGACAAGAAGTTTCTTAAATAGAGGCTTTTAAAAAATGCATGCCACTAATGATGTGAGGTGGTTGGCCTTTTCATAATACAATTTTCCCAAACAAAATGAACAAATTTCTTTTGGGATTTTTTAGCAATCAAGGTGAAAGCAAGGTAAATGTGGATGGCAGCTTGGCTTTCCCAAGTCTCAGGAGCTGGGCTGAGCTGGGGACAGAAAATAGACTGGACCATAATGTGCCTGCTTTCTTTTAGCACTAAACTTAAGGCAGCTTATCCTCTCCTCCCACATCCTACTAGTAGGTAGGAGTCTTAGTTCTCAAATTAAGTACTAAAGGAGAGATTTAATGGAAAGATCTTGTTGAAGCTCAGAGAACTCAAAGAGCGACTACTACACACACCACCACCAACACCAACAACAACAACATTAAAGGTTTTTCTTTTTAAAGAAGTTCTTTTTTTCCTATGTGTGCATGTTTTTGCAGTGCTGAATATCAAAACTTAAGAAGACATGCATACTAGACAGGCACTCTGTACCCCTAAGTCCCCACTTACTTTTCAAGGGAGATGGAATATGATAAACATTGAAGAATGGGATGAGTAGAAGGAACAGGAGAATAGAAAAGACACAGTGACCAACCACGAGGAGCCCCAGAGTAAGAGTGAATTACACTGATTTATAGTAGCAGCTTCAGCTAACCACTATCTTTTTCTCTCAAAGGACTGATTGGTGGGATGGGCTGGAATGGCAATAATGTTATTAGCCAATAAAGTACCTGCCCCCAAGAATAATGACAGCCTGCAAACGTGGTAATGATGTCTGTTCCCAAGCCCAGGTGTTGCCCAAAAGCTTCTGCATATACAGTCCACCTGCAACAGTCTGAGGAGATACATGTTTATCTTTAGATTGGTTTCCCTGGCAACCGATTTCCAGATAAGGAATTGCATGCATGGATATTAAGAGACACTTTGGGAAGATACACCTGGAGGAAATTAAGAACCCAGGATGCGGCCGAGCAAGGGTCAGTCTGCTCCCAGATTTGGTTCCATTTGAGACCACATCAATTACTCAGGAAGCGCTATTGACAGGACAACTAGATAAACAAGTCCCCTGTAGAAAAGGCAAGACTGAGCAAGCCTTGGGGGAGGTGAGAGTGCAGTCCACAGAGAGCGCATGGTAGCAGAGTGCTGCCATGTCATTACTGTGACAACTCACGGACTAGGATGAAAAGGCTCAAGTGTGGAGAGAATGACAACCCAGGGCAATCAGAATCTAGAGTGCCGCATTCTGCAGTCATAGAATCTTCCCTGTGCAGAGTAAGTACAAGAAAACCAAAGTGCTTTGCAGCCTTAACCACAAAGGTCCAGATTAAAGACACTGATGTTGATAATGAAAGGATGCACGGTGCAAAAGAAAGCTGGGGACTTAGGAAATCATGGGAAAACTGAACTCAATAGGCAACTGTGATAGTAAAGAACTTACTCATTCCAAAAATTCTTATGACTTCATATATCTCCCCACTGGCATAATAATAAAACAAGATCAATAACAATTCTCCTAAAACGGCCACCTCACGATTAAACCTTAAGCAAGTGCTTCTCACCAGCTATAGTGACACACACCTATAATCCCATCATTTGGGAGGCTGAGTCAAGATCACAAGTTCAAGGCCAGCCTCAACTATCGAGCAAATTCTAAGCCAACCAGAGTGATAAAACCAAGCCCTGTCACAATAAAAGCAAAGATAAAGTGACAATAAAATGACTGACTTAATGGGGCACGGTGCCACATTTTGTAATCCCAGCAAGGGGAGGCTGGGGCAAGATGACTGTGGGATACACAGTAAGTTCTAAGCCAGCCTGAGTTGGAGAGAGAAATCTTTCCTAAAGACAATGGGGAAGCCAGAGGGGGGAGAGAAATACTTCTTCAGGGTCATTTTGATGAGCAGGGTGACTTAAGGCAAAGGAGGTGGGGTTTTATGCAGATTTTGGGGGGTCACAGAGGTTGGTTGTTCTTAAGACAGCATCTCACTGTTTAGCCTAGACTGACATCAAAATCAAGATCCTTATTCAGCCTTTCAAACATTAAAATTGCAGATATGTACCACCAGACCTAGCTTTTATTATTATTTTTTTTAACTTTTCCTCCTTTGGGGTTGTTGTATAAGATAGGGGAGAGGCAGTGAGAGTCAAACCCAGGGCCCTCTGCAGGTTAGGTCAGCCCTTTACATCCCTACTCCTCAAAAGAGCATTTCTCATTGGTGTTATACCTTTGCAGAATAGTATGATTCCTTGGTACCCTAACTCTGTCCAGAAGTCACAGTCCCTAGGCACAGGTAATACCAAACATGCAAAGTGTGGGAGTTAAAGGGTGAGTTCCAGGGATGCCACATACACCCCAGTGTTATCTGTCCATACCACCAGAGGTGATAGATCTTATTTCTTTCACTCTGATTAATTCCATTGAGCCGCATGTGCAAAACAGGAGGCCAAATCAACTGGTATTTTCTGCATGAAATAACGTTCTAGTGATCATGTCAGAATCTCTTGAGAAGACCAAGTAAGCAACTGTCAAAGGATGGGGAGCTCATTCTCCATATCCCCTGTGATGGTTTGTCTACGCTTGTTGGCCCAGGGAATGGCACTATTAGGAAGTATGACCTTGGAGGAAGTATGTCACTGTAGGAGTGGGCTTTGAGAACCACCTACTAGCCACTTGGGAGCCAGTCTGTTCCTGGCTTCCTTTGGATGAAGATGTAGAACACTCGGCTCCTCCAGTGCCATTCCTGCCTAGATGCTGCCATGCTCCTGCCTTGATGATAATGGATTGAACCTCTGAACCTGTAAACCAGCCCCAATTAAATGTTGTCCCTTATAAGAGTTGCCTTGGTCATGGTGTCTCTTCACAGCAGTAAAACCCAGGCTAAGATCTCCCCCAAGATACTAATTAACCCAGCGACAGCTGCTTCCCTAACTTCAGAGCTATAATAAAAAGGATGACTAAAGGACAAATTTTCTGGGCATATATCTCGAATGATTGGTTCATTTTGCATAACATATAACAACCAAAAGGTGCCCCATGATCTTGGAATGAATAAGTGTCACAGCTAACAATTAATCAACAGAGGGTCTCCAAAGGAAGGGGCCTATCTATACTTCATCTAGTAGTCCTAAAAATGGGTAGAATTCTCAAGAGAGAGAAATCAAACAAGGAAATGGCAATGGCCTTAGTCCTGGGTCAAGCATTTCTGGGAATCAGAGACTGGTATAAGGGAGTAAATGACTCTTGGGCCATCCTTATAGCACACTCTTCTGGTATTTGTTAAGTATTTTCTGTGCACCTGACAAAGAATATACTACAGTATAAAAGAAAGACAAATAGAGATCCTCCTTCAAAGGGTAGACTATGAATGGTCTGTTGTCTATTAGAATTTACCCTGCCTTTCCATCTTCAGATAGACTAGTCACCTCCTTCAGACTCTTGCCTCAATGCCAATAAGCATCATTCCCCAAGGCAGAAAGGAAAGGTCGGGTGTCCAAGGTTCAGGGCTGGGTCTGATGCATCTCAGAGTCACCTCCACTGCCAGAAGAGAAACCAGCGTAGGCATAGGACCCAGTATGGACCAATGAGACATCAAGAAAGGTTTGTAGGGCTGAAGGAAATTAGCTCTGCCTTCCCTGGTTATTAACAAGGAAGTGATCTAGCCAAGGCTAGCAAACATCCCATCAGTCGCCTTATGAGTTTGCTTTACACCAGTTGGATGAATATACTGTTAGGAGCATCAACAATTCAAGAAGAGGAAATTTTTATTTTGGCCCCTGGTTTCAAAAGTTTTCATGCATTGTCAATTGACTCTATAGGCTTTGGGCCTACGGGCAAGGCAGGGCATCATGGGTGCTGATCTCGTGGCACTCAGGAAGCAGAGAAAGGAGGGCAGAACTCTGACCTCCTCTCAGGGACGTAGCACATGTATTCTAACTTTATCCTACTGGGCTCTTGCTCCTGAAAGCCCCACAACCTGTCAACAGTGTTAGTGGCTGGCTGCCAGGCCTAAATTCAACACATGGCTTTTGGGAAACATTTGAGATCTGAACCATCACTTTAACTCATGGTGTTAACGATTTGAAGAAGACTAGGATTTTAATGAGCCCTGTTTTAGCGAACCCTGAACCAACTATCTGAAATATCATTCACTTTTCATAACAGCATACTAACTAACAAACCCACTTTTTAGTTAATACACTCTGTAACTTAGGCAGTGACTTGTAGATTCAAAAAATTCTGTAGCTGGAGAGATAGCTCAGTGGTTTAGAGCACACATTGCTCTTGCAGAAGAACAAAATTCTGTTCCCAGCATTGGGTCAGGAACTTCATGTGCCTGTAATTCTAGCTCCAAGTGATCTGATGCCATCTTCTGGCCTCTGTGGGCATCTGCATTCACATATACTTAGATACTCAAACACAGATGCTTAAAAATATTTTTTTAAGAATAATCCCACCAGGTAGCGGTAGCACACGCCTTTAATCCTGGCACTTGAGAGGCAGAGGCAGGCGGATTTCTGAGTTCAAGGCCAGCCTGGTCTACAGAATTCCAGGACAGCCAGGGCTACACAAGGAAACCCTATCTTGAAAAACAAACAAACAAAAAATAGCAATAAAAATCCCAACTAGAAAAAAGGCTAACAGTCTAGGCTCTGCTGTCCTGGAGAGACTGCCTTTTCTACCCTCAAATTATGGATGAAGAATTGAAACTGGTTGAATTTCTCAAAGATGCAAGTATGTCTAGTAATTAACATTAAGTGCTTAATCATCACGCAATAGAGAAAAGACAAAGTATAAACTTTAATTTCTTATCAATGATGGCTAGCATTTATGGGGTTCTGTGCACAAGTGCCAGTCACTCTTTGCATAGCTCTTAGAATAGCTGGCATATATTAAGTCATTTAACCACCACAGCTGGGCACAGCTGTTGTCTAGTTTTACACTTGAAAGGCTGAAAAGAAATTCTGTTACTCAGATTATAAAATTCTCAATAGCCATATAACTGACGACTAATCCATAGAAAACCTTACCCAGATGTGATAGAAAATAACTGTACTCCCAACATCCACCTAGGCGGGGCGCTCCAGGCTAGCCTAGGATACCTAATGTAAATACAATCAGAATATTAATAAATCAATAACAGAACTACAACAGAACCCTTAATTTGAAAATCATGGCAAAAATATCTGAATGACAAACGTTTGGGGTTCATTACACTGAAAGGGACTGTGTAGAAGGCATGCCTCAGCTCCATTTAGTAGTTTCATCTAAAAAGGGGGGAAGATTGTCAACTTAGGAGAAGGATTTGGAAATTGATGAAATTTATGTAGCACAAGAACAGTAAAGGATGGCAACATAGTTGGTTAAATTGGACATTTCCGTGGGAAATAATAAACCTTTAAAAGTCTTTTTCCAGCTCTGAGCGATGCAGCACTAACATCCCTAGCACCTACACCAGTGTTCTAGTGCATTCTCAGAGCCGGACGCAAGGCCTTGAGAGCTGTCTTCTTCTGAAGAGAGACACAATTCCTTAGAGAGGAATTCCTAAGTCTGTGATTGAGAACAGAAGGAAAAAAAAAAAAAATCAGGACATTTTCCTACCATCCTTTTGTTACCAAAAAGGGAAAAAATGTTTTCAAGGACATCACCACCCATGCACAAAGCACAGGGGCCTCCTAAAGCCACCCCTGACTACACTGTGACAGTGTTTGCAATCCAAATTGTATTGTACATTTATGTATTGATAACATGAGAGTAGAAGCAGAAATGTCTAAGCAACAAGAGGGGCTGATGGGAAGGTGTGGGGATGGGAGGGTGTGGGGATGAGAGGGTGTGGGGGATGGGAGGGTGTGGGGAATGGGAGGGTGTGGGGGATGGGAGGGTGTGGGGATGGGAGGGTGTGGAGGATGGCAAGGTGTGGGGGGATGGGAGGGTGTGGGGCATGGGAGAACAGGAGATTATGCTCAAAGTATTATATATACATGTATGAAAATGTCCTTAAGTAACTCCATGTAATAAAAAGTCAAAGTTTATTATAGAAATAAGGTACAGACAACAAAAATGGAACAAATTAAATGTATTTCCAGGTCCACAAAAATCAAACAGTGTTATCCAAACTATTAAGTGCCCCCCCCACCCCACCCCACCCCAGGAGCCTAATTCTTTCCAGCCAAACTGGCTTCCCTTTCTTCAGGATGCACTCTCCCAGTGAGCTCTCCCTTCTGTCTTCTTATATCATCTACGTCGTCTTCTCTACTTTTTTTTCCAAGGGAGAGAGAAGGAGGAAGTTTCTAATTTGATGTTGTAATTTGAGCATCAAAATTACAATCATGGCCGGCACCATCACACCTTCCAGGAACAAGATAAGTCTGGATGAAAGAACAGGGATTGAAACTGACCCAAAGTGAGAAGGCTAGAAAGACTCCTGCCAGAGGTCATAGTAGGGCAAAACGGTGAACACGATCCTTACTAGTTTTAATATTAAGGGAATGGTACTTCTTCAAATAATTTGGTGTGTATGAGACATAGTCACATGGCTTTTTCTCCCTGCTTAAGGAAAATTAATGTGGAAGCAGTAAGGCAAAATCAGGCAGAGCTATTCAGTTTGAATGAACCCCCATATGAACAAAAGAGGAGAGGAGAGGCTTCTACAGCGGGATTCCAAAATAAAGAAGTATTAGCTGCAAAGTTCCCAACTACAGACCCAGTCTCTCAACTCAAGAGATGAAGTCTCCGTGATAATGAGAAATATGTCAGTCTTTAATACTAAGAGAACAAATCAATATTTGATTCTGACAAAGCAATCGTTATATAACAATTGTCAAGAGGGAATTTTTTTTTTTTTTTAACTCAAGAGTAGGCAGTAGGCTGCAAAATTAAGCCTTTGGCATAAGTGACAGCCTGAAATAGTCATTGTGACGTGACAGGTGTCAATGAACTATACAAAAGCCTTTAAGGACATGGTGATTTGGATTTAAATCAACTCAGGAGACACAAGTAAGCCTGCCTAAGGATTATCCGTCTTCCTACCAAGACCCAGTCTCAGGTCCTGATAAGATAATCTTTTCTTTGTGTCTGTTAATAATGTTGTGACTTCAGAAAGAAAAAGAAATAATAATAAGATGGAAGCCCCAAGGCTTTGTCCAAATGAGCAGAGATAAACGAGCACAGAAATTAAAACAAACAAACAAACAAAAACAAAAACAAAACCACTTGGTCCCTGATATTGCACAGAGAGAGGGGTGAAGCTTCAGCCCCAGGTCTCACCATTTTTTTGTGTGTGTTCATGAACTGGGTTGTTATAATGTTTAAAAGGCTTAGCAGTCCTAAATATAAAATTGTAGCTACATTAAACTTTTAAAATTGACTTATTATATTTTAATCAATGTTTGAATGCTCCAAGAAAAATTGGTTTGGGGATTTGGGTACTGAGCATGAATCACAGAAATGGTCATGAGTGTCTTTTGGCCTACAAAAAAACCTGGACAGAAGGTGGTCGTGGCCTGTATTAGCTACCTGTTCTTCCAGAAACACCAGCCAAGTCTTAGGTGCTTGTTTTGCTTTTGTTTCTGTGTTTCCTTGTTTGTTGGCTTGTTTAGGTAAGGTCTCACGTGGCTCAGGCTGGCCTCTATTCACTAGTTAGCCAAGGATGACCTTAAACTTCTGACAGTCAGTCTTGCTCCCCCTCCGTTCCTGAGGCACTACAATGACCATTTGTTACTTTGATGCAGGTGGTACCCAGCACTTCATGCACCCTGGGCAAGCATTCCAGCAACTGAGCTAAATCTCCAGCCCTTTGCTTACCACCTTCAAGGTACTAGTCAAAGTAGAACGGCTAAGATTTGTTAGCCATCGTTTAGCAACCAGAGCCTCGAGCTTGGAGCAGACGACTACTTGGGCTCCAGCGCTGTCATGGTCTATCATACAGTTGCTAGGCAGGGCTTCAGCATTTTAGATTGTCCTGGGGAATCTCCCTCTTTTGGCCACTGGCAGGTTGCTGAGGGAGTAGTGGCTAGAAGTCACATTGTACTCTTTGCTGCATGGACCTATCCAGAATGCACAAATGGCCTGGGTGAGCCAGGGAAAGAGTTACTGTTCTCTATAATTAAGTCTCGTAGGTGACGTCACACTTTGTCCCTGTTCTCTGGTTAGGAGAAAGCCCCTGGGGCTACCAATACCTGAGGGGGGGACGATTACAGGAGGGCACAGATCCAGGAAGTGGGCCTCACTGGAAATGATTTTTTAAACGTATGGTTTCACTATGAACTTCAAGCTGGACTCCAACTGAAGAACCTCCTGCCTGAATGCCTGCAAGGAGGTGGAGGGTGTCACCATGCCTGACTCATAGTCACTTTAAAAGCTATTTACTTATGAAGCTTTCATAAGGTATTGGCACACGAGATAACAAACAATACACTAAAGGCCCAGAGGTGACACTAGATATGTCTCAACAAATAATCTCCAAGTCTTCACTGAATGCCTATGTACTGGGCACTACGGGACGATGTGGAGACAGTGATGACCAAGACCCGGGGCCTTCCAGAAAGGAACTCTAGGTGAACAACTTAACTACATTTCTTCTCTTCTTTTTATGACACCTGCCACTCTGTTTTTCAAATAGCTGGTTTCCTGTGAAAGTGCAGTTGTCCCTGAAGGGGAACATCTCTCTTTCATCTTTGTGCATCCTTGTGTCTTTCACATGACCTGATGAATAGGAACCCTCAAACCACACAGTTTGAGTTGACAAGAAAGCAGATGTGGTTGGCTGTCTCTATGTCATAGATACTTTCCTCTAAATCAGTGGTCCCAGTGTTCTGAGAAATACCCACTGATGGGCGGAAGTGCTTAGGAGATGGGTGATGCTGAAGGAACTGTGCAAGCAGGAAGCATGGGAGGTAGATAAGCTCTGACCTAGTGTTAGTAGGGCCCAGTGCCCCTTCCCCCTTCTCCCCACCCCCCTATCCCCACCCCCTCACCCCCACCCCACCCCCGTTCAATGGGCAGCTCTGCTGACCAGTCTCCCAGATCTTCTCTTCTTGGGATTCTATCTGCTCTCTGACACAGGCAGGGAATATACGCCACCATTCTTACACAGACATAACTCCATTTTTCTCTTGAATAATTGCATGAATATG
Organism: Mus pahari; assembly: GCF_900095145.1. Taxonomy (NCBI): domain Eukaryota; kingdom Metazoa; phylum Chordata; class Mammalia; order Rodentia; family Muridae; genus Mus; species Mus pahari. The sequence goes on from NC_034604.1 coordinate 36,902,961, forward strand.
AACTCTCTGATAATTACTATGTTTAATTAGAAAATGAGAAGATTTGGCTAATGAGAACAGGTGATTAAAAACAACTGAACATTTCTTCTGATTTACATTTTGCACAGACTTCACTTCAGTTAAGCTCCAGTGAACCACCGTAATTTTTTCAGAACTGTGACCAGTGCTCATCTAAATGAACACATTGCTGAAATAGTCTGTATTTGAAGAAAACTTAAACATCATCTTCCATAGGACTCAGACTTCATTGATGTTTGGAGCCAGTTTAAGTTAGGAAGGTAAATTTGAGGTCGCAAAGTTAATGTTGAATTAATGTGTAATTCATCATTCAATAGAGATCATTTCTAGAAGCGAAATTGAGTTTCTTGTTTCTTAAAGTAGAGAGGCTGAGGCAGCGGCTCAGTTGACAGAGTGCTTACCCAGCAGGCAAGGTCCCGTGATAGATCCCCAGTATTTCATAAAATTGGATGTGGTGATACACACCTATTTTCACATGTAGAGACAGGATAATCAGAAATTTAAGGTCATCTTTTTTTTTTTTTT
>NC_034604.1:36904153-36908314 GCF_900095145.1 Mus pahari
GGGGGGGGGGGGGAGGGGACAGTAGTAAACTTAGTAACAATACATTTTACTATGAAGATGGTTGAAGGAACTGGGAAGTGATAAAGAACTTAGAATAAGGCCCTGTGCCCGTTAAGGCTGATAGGGGTTTGCTAAATGAAATAAACAGAATCTGCACACGCCCACTCACTAACCTGGAGAGGCAGAGTAAATGAAATTCGCTGACATGAATAGCAGTACATAGCCGCAGTGCTGTCCCCAGGTTGGAAAGTCAAATCCACTTATTACCTTGACTTACAGGCCCAGTGCTGTGATTTCATTAGTGTTAAGTACTAATTCTTCTTTTGTGCTCATTTCCTGAGGGGTTCTGCACCTGTCTGGAACATAATGGAAACCCAACGCAAAAACAGCTCAGTGCTACTGCTGAATTTTTTGGCTTGGTCTGTTTTGGCTTGGCTTGTTTGTCTGTTTAACTGTATAACCCCGGGCTGATGTCAAACTCAGCATTCTCCTGCCTCCTCTTCCCCACCGCTGGACATCCAGGCATGGGCCATCATATTCTGTAAAACACTGGATGTTTGAAGTCCCTTGTTCATTTAAAAAGTTCTTGTACTTTCAGAGAACATGGTGTGATTGTATCATGGCATCACTGTATCATGGTATCACTGTATCATTGGCATTATTCTATAATTAGCATTACTGTATCCTTGGCATTATTGGATCATTGCATCATTGTATCACTGGCATTATTGTATCACTATATCACTGCATCCTTGGCATTATTGTATCACTGCATCACTATACCATTAGCATTATTGTATCATTGCATCACTGTATCATTAGCATCATTGTCCAGATGATGTTTACAATCATCACATTTGCTCTACAGGGATTCTTAGAGACCTAGAGGACCAGCCTTCCTTTCCCTAAGCTGCCCTCTGTCCATAACAACCCCTAAAGTTTGCAAATCAGAAAGTGGAGATTTCTGAATATAAAGAGGAGTAAACAAACCCGGGGCTCTACCTTCAGAATACATTCATAGCTGGACTACTTAGTACCATAAGCCACCACCTGAATCATGGCAACCATCCACTGCCCGCCTCCCAAGTCTCCCCTTTATCCTACTGTTTCTTTCCCTAACACGGCAGCCAAACAGCAAAACAAAACAAAACAACAAACAAAAACCCTTGCAACTGCGACCCTCCTTTACTCAAACATCCGTCATTCAACCAAGAAGAGAACCCATCCTACACTTATTCATTACAGGATGTGGTTACAAAGATTCCCAATTAGTAGAACAGAAATGCTGTGACAGAAGCTGCTGGGAGCCTGGCTTTAAGGAGAGCCTGCGATTGGGGTTAGGGTGGTGTCCCTTTCTATATCTTTATACAGTCTCCTGAGCATACTTCTCATTGGCAGAACTTGCCCAGTCCCATCAGGCTAAGGAGTCTGGGAAATGTAGTCTGCAAGCCCAGGTCCGGGGCATGAGGGGTAAATTATAGAAGGGGATCCTGCGACATTGCACAAACAGAGAGGCCCAACCTCGACTGCATGTCAGTAAATCAAGTGCTTCCCACAGCTTCTGAGAAAGGCTCCCACCACCTAACACACAAATACCAATTAGAGGCACACAGAAGCATGCTACACATATACATACACCACACATGGACACACCTTTTCTGACATCATCCCACACTCGTCCACTCCACCCCATCTGTCCCCTAGTGTTCTGCCTGAAACCACACTGGCTTCTTGGCCCCTCAACTTCCGGTAGATGTTTCCTCAATGAGGTCTACTCTTCCCAAAAATATCTGCTACGCCTCTGTTGAAGACACTTTGGGGGAGGGGGATTGAGACATGGTTTCTTTGTGTAGTCCCAGATGGAACTTGCTCTGTAGACCAGGCTGGTCTTAAACTCACAGAAATCTACGTGTCTCTGTCTCTGGAGTGCCATGCTTAAAGGCATGTGCCACCATTAGCTGGCATTGAAGATGCTTTTTATGATTTATTTATTTTATTTATGTGAGTACACTGTAGCTATACAGACGGTTGTGAGCCTTCACGTGGTTGTGGAAATTAAATTTTAGGACCTCTGCTCACTCAGGTCAACCCCGCTCATTCCAGTCAACTCTGCTTGCTCAGTCCCTGCTCACTGGAGCCCAAAGATTTGTTTATTATTATATGTAAGAACACTATAGCTGACTTCAGACACACCAGGAAAGGGCATCAGATCTCATTACTGGTGGTTGTGAGCCACCGTGTGGTTGCTGGGATTTGAACTCAGGACCTTCGAAAGAGCAGTTAGTGCTCTTACCCACTGAGGCATCTCACCAGACCCTGAAAACACTTTGTTAATGTCACCTCCGCAATCACTTCCGGCGTTTAGTCCTTTGCAGTGCTTTATTTAGCAGACAGTTATTTCTTTCTAACATGCTATACATTCTATGCATAGATGTAGTGTCTAAGTATATATTTCTCTGTATCATTATATATAGCTAATGTATATATAAGTATTCCACAAATATAATGCATTTGGGCATCTATTCTCTTACCAAAATATAAGCTCCAGGAGAGCCAGGATTTTTTTTTCTACTTCTACAGCCTTGATGATCAATAGTTGTTTTTTTTGGCTTTTTAAAGAAAATTTGGTTTCAGAAGCTTAAATTCGTCCAGCAGTAAGATTTTATATATTTAATACCTTATTAAGAGGTCAGATGTTTAAGTATTTCCATCACAATAATTAATATCTATCTACTGATGAACACAATTAGTGTAACCATTAATAGACATAACTATTGTGTGATTATTTTAAAAGTTTGCCGGCGCCAGCACCAGGTCACCTAGGGTGCAGAGTCAGCAGACACCACCACTGTCCCTAGAGGACTGTGCACGCGATCTTAGGATCACTGGTGAGTGAAACAGAGCATCTGCTCCAATCTAATAGTGACAGGCCTGGGACCCCAGAGTCTTTCCTGACCAGAGGCCCAGGTTCCTTTTTTTTTTGTTTTTTGTTTTTTGTTTTTTGTTTTTTGTTTTTTTTTCGAGACAGGGTTTCTCTGTGTAGCCTTGGCTGTCCTGGAACTCACATTGTAGAGCAGGGTGGCCTCGAACTCAGAAATCCACCTGCCTCTGCCTCCCAAGTGCCTCAGGTTCCTTTTGATCAGTTCTGGTTTACGTTGGTTTCGAACAGACCAGACAGCTCCACAGTCCTCAAAGGAGACACCATTTCCATGCAGTGTAAAATGCCCAGGATCTTAGGACAACAGGATCCCAGGGTAACAGGAGCTGGGTCACACTAGCTAGTGTTTGAGTGTCTCAGAGGAACTTGACTGCCAAGGACTCTGTCACACAGAATCTCACCTTCACAGGAGCCCACAATGAAAGAATCACAGAGAAATCTGGACTCTGAGAAGTCCTGAATCAACTGGGATTATAGGAGGGACAGGCTCCAATCAGATATATTGAGGGCAGCAAGCACTAGAGATAACCAGATGGCAGGAGCCAAGCATAAGAACAGAAGCAACAGAAACCAAGGTTACTTGGCATCATCAGAACCAAACTCTCCCACCATAGCAATCCTGGATACACCATCACACCAGAAAAGCAAGACATGGATCTAAAGTCACTTCTCATGATGATGATGGGGGACTTTAAGAAGAAAATACAGGAAATCACAGGTAAACAAATAGAAGCAGTTAAAGTGTAAACACAAAAATCCCTTAGAAGCCGGGCATGGTGGCACACACCTTTAATCCCAGCACTCTGGAGGCAGAGGCAGGCAGATTTCTGAGTTTGAGGCCAGCCTGGTCTACAGAGTGAGTTCCAGGACAGCCAGGGCTAGACAGAGAAACCCTGTCTCAAAAAAAAAAAAAAATCCCTTAGAGAGTTACAGGAAAACACTACCAAACAGGAGAAGGACTTGAACAAAACCATCCAGGATCTAAAAATGGAAGTAGAAACAATAAAGAAAACCCAAAGGGAGACAACTCTGGAGATAGGAACCCTAGGAAAGAAATCAGGAACCATAGATGCAAACATTAGCAACAGAATACTTCAAGAGATGGAAGAGAGAATCTCAGGTTCAGAAGATTCCATAGGGAACATGTAACATACAAAGGCAGGCCTATTAGAATTACTCCAGACTTCTCACCAGAGACTATAAAAGCCAGAAGATCCTGGACA
>NC_034604.1:36908325-36919766 GCF_900095145.1 Mus pahari
AGAGCTCATGTCTCTAGCTGCATATATAGCAGAAGATGGTCTAGTCAGCCATCACTGGGAATAGAGCCCCCTTGGCCTTGCAAACTTTATATGCTCCAGTATAGGGGAACACCAGGGCCAAGAAGGGGGAGTGGGTTGGTAGGGGTACAGTGGGGTGAGGGTATAGGGGATTTTGGGACTAACATTTGAAATGTAAATGAAGCAAATACCTAATAAAAATTGAAAAATAAAATAAAATAAAATAAAATAAAAAGTTTGTCACCCTTAAGAGCATGTGGGACAGCTGAGGTAATAACAACCGAGTGTGTGTGTGTGTGTGTGTGTGTGTGTGTGTGTGTGTGTGTGTGTGTAAGGAAAACAAGCCAACTCAGCTCACACCTCCTTTGGGCAGCCTCCCTAAATCTACCAAGGAAGTCGCTGAAGATATAATTCAGGGGTGAAATATGTGTTCACATGTATTAGACCTTGGATTCAAGCCACGGCACCAAAAGAAAGAAAGAAAGAAAGAAAAGAAAGAAAGAAAGAAAGAAAGAAAGAAAGAAAGAAAGAAAGAAAGAAAGAAAGAAAGAAAGAAACCCAGTCGATCTGACAAGGTAACCTTTTACTCCAAACACATTAATCCCATGCTGTAATTATTCCATCCCAGTAAAGCTCTATTACACTTTACCTGTTACAAGTCTGCCGCCACTGAAAGTGTAAGACCCACAGGATGCCAAAGGCCTAGGGTCTTTGGGGTTCATGAAGCCTCAAGCACCTATGATACTGCTTTGTAGGCAGACTGCTGTACCAAAGAGTAAAGTGCTTAGAGATCTCTTGTCATCACTCCTTCTGCTATGTTGGGAATGCAGAAAGGTGAGCAGCTGTATGAAGTATGAATCGAGGCTGGAGGCGGTCACACAGTGGCACAAAGGGGTCAGGCGAGCACAGGAGAGCAAACAGGAGCATTGTGGCGTCAAAGAGCGTTCACATCTTTTTATTAGAACCCTTCCCGTTGCCCGGGTGCAACCTACTGTTGATGTAACAGAGCACAAGAGAATAACAAGCCTTGAAGGATTACTAAGACATGAAGTCAGAGTTATTCTTGAAGATAAGCAGCGCGTCCCGCTGAATAACAAACACCGGTGTCATTCTCACTGAGTGTGGAGAGTGGGTGTACGAGCTGCAAAAGTTCATTAACAAACGTGCTTTTAAAACTTAATAGCTGCCGTCAAGAGGGGGAGAGTCTCCCTTCACGTGCTCATTCGTGGGCTGTAGAAACAATGTCTAGCTATGAGGCCTCTTGGTTCTTCTCTTCAAGAGAAGATGAGCCTGAAACACCTGCTGTCCTTTCTAGAGAGCGGCTGGCTAGATCTTAGTCTTAAAATAGACCTGTCTGTTTGCTAATTGGCTGTGGGGCTGGCAGAAACCTTATCATAGATACGTGCTTGAGTGCCAACCTTCTCCCAATAGCTTTGGTGTGACTTATAACCTCACCAGTTAGAGAGACACACAGAAGCATTCTAGCTTGTGTCTGCCTAGTAAGCGCTAGGACGTGCCACAGGAGCGGCCTCAGGAGAAGGGCCTCCTCAGCTTGTCTGGCTCTGGGATGAACTTTCTGTTTTGCTTGCAGAGGCCTGTGAGAGCCTCCTGGGTTGACTGCCCCTTCCCTCTTCTGCCTCATTAGAAATTTCAATTTTACCAAAGACAATTTCAGATGCGTTATAAGAAACAGGAATCTGGTTCGTTGGAAATCTACTTCTTTATTCCTTTCTGACCACATAATTTTGCAAAATAGCTCCCGGCCCGGAAAATGACTTCAACCTGCTGTCTGGAGTGTACATTTAGTTATTTGTTCACTGGCGCAAGGGGAAGACTGAGCTAAATCAAGTGAGATGCATGCACTTGCTCCTGGAAGGATAATTTTAGAAGCTGTTTCAGAGCGGATTCTAATTCAAAAAATGCCCCTGTTACTTGGGCGCACGTAGAGATGGTACCAACTTCACAAAATGTCATCAAATTATGTGAGATTTGCTAGTGGTAGAAATGATTGCTGCTGCAGTAGGCTCCCTTTTGGAGAGAGACAGGAGGAAGCAGGATGCTTTATTAGGAGTAGCGTGGTAAGAGAGTACAAGAAAGGCACGTGCGAAAACCAGGGCTCCGGGCTACGGGCTGCAAATTCGGCAAGGTTGCAGGCCGTTCTCATTGCAAGCAGGGCACCTGAGGGCTCGGTAGGACTCCTTGAATCTGTTAGCCAGCATGGAGAACTTGCTGCCGTGGCACAGAGAACAGGTGGCAATGCCGGACCCCTGGCAGTGGAGACAGTTATCCTCAGGGACCAGCCCATCCTGCAAGAGACAAGTCAGACTTCCGTTAGACCAGTGGTTCATGTCCACCGTTCTCACGGAGATCGAAACACTACTGGGTCTTGGAAAAGACAGGGGCAGAGTTGGAGGAGATGTTTGCCACAAACGCTAATGAGGGAAATGGCCGGGACACAGAACAGCAATTTTATCAGACTTCTTAGATGAATGCTGTGAGTACAACATCTGCCATCACATCTGGCATTCTGCATCTTCCTGCTCTTAGCCGCCCTTGTTCCCATCTGACAGACGCTACGCTCCCCTGAGGCAAGGGCATGACTTTTCTCCCTGCCCCGTAGAGTTAGAAGCCTGTGTGGTAAACCTCAGCAGGTGCTCAAGGAAAGCAGGTGCTTCCTTCTGTAGGGATTTCCTGGTACCCTCACAACCGTCCAGTGCTATACTGTCACCCGGTGCAGTGGGAAAATGTCATACTGAGAAGCTACCTGGCAATACCAGACATACAGCCTGGAAGAAGGTGTCGGGGCAGACTGATTCCTGGGGGGCTGAACACCAGAACCCATGACTCCTCGTTGTAGCTGTTCAACATCAGGTGCTCAAAAAAGGGATGCTTTCTGCAACTGGCAGGCTGGGTGAGTTAATGAATTAGCTCTGAGTTCTTGTAATAATTTATTCTCTTTGAAAACTGTGTTAGGCCCAATGATTAAAAGCCCTGGGCTGTGATAGGCAAGGTAAAAGCTCATGCAGTCTCACTCCTATCTGAGAAGTTTCTGGCAACTGATGGCAGCTGGGGAAGGGGGAGTCAGTTTTCTTCAGGGACTTGGCCCTTGAGAGACTTCTAGTGTTCCAGTAGATGGTCTTACGCCCATGCGCTAAATCAGGGAGGGGAAATGGGTGGGTATGGGATTGGACGGTGGGGAATGAGGAGTGGACTCTGTCACCACACTTTCTTTATGGCTGGGCAAAGTACCACACACCTTTAATCCCAGCACTTAAAAGGCAGAGACAGGCAGAGTTCAAGGCCAGTGTATTGTACATAGCATGTTCCAGGCCAGGCAGAGCTGTATATAGTGAGATTCTGTCTCAAAAGAAATAGGAAAAAAAAAAAAACATGTGTGTATGACATTCTCAGTTTAAACAGAAAGCTCTGGCCTGTGGCATCAGCGGGCTAGAACGGAAGCTGGTGTTTGGTGCAGACAGTACAGCTGGGGCCCTGTGCTTAGCCTTCCTGTTCTCATGCTCTATGAAGCAGGATTAGCAATGCCTGTGCTCTGAGTTCTGCAATACTGAGTGTGGCATCACATGCAAACACAGCCTCCTCTTCTCTTATACAGCCCAAGCTCCCCCATAAAAGTCAGTTTCTTTCTTAGCTAAGTCTCTTGTTTCCAGAAAATGTCCCTCTCAACCATGTCTTGAGACAAAATGTCTGAGGTATCTCACAGAAATCAGCCATTTCTGAAGAGTTCGTGCACTCTTCATAAACTGACTCTCTGGAGGAGTAGGCTGTAAACCAGACCGATGCCTGGTAAACCTACTAACCTACTAACCTACTAACGAGCACAGTTCAGCTTCTAAGCATCCTCTCACACCGGCCTTGGGTTCCCCCACACCCACATGTCTAGCCTGGGTCTGCCAACACTGGCACAAATTCACCCATTCATGAAAGATGCTCTTCCCACGCAACCCAGTCCAATGGAATGGCCTGTCGTACTGACCATCTCGGAAGTAAAAAATGAAACAACAGAGGAAACAAAAAACTTGGAGAACCCTTTTCACCAACACTTGTCCTCCTGATAAATCCTCATGACACATACAGAGAACATAATCTTAGAAGATGTACCAATGTTTTTGACCTAAACAACTCTTCTTCCACAGAGCATCAGATCCTAGTCCTGAGGCAGGTCTACACACCCTGGCCAACTCCCACCTGTTCCCAGAGGTCAGCTGTTCAGTTCTCTCCTGACAGACTTGCCCACCCACTCTTCCCTGTTGGGAGCCCCACCCGTGGCTGCCCACTACCAAAAAGTCTCCTACTCCACTGAGCCTTCCTACGACCCTGACAGGAAACAGAACCTCTTAATCCTTTTTCTAGTCCCTTTTCTATGACCAAAACATGGTCCTTGAAGACATACAGGCATGCACAGCTCTAAAGACAACGACCAGCCCAAAACCAGATTCTGCAGAACAAAGTGCCTGTGATCATGACATTGATGGGTGGACCTAAATTTGACTGCTGTCTCTAACAACCTCTGGCAAGTAATTTTGACCTCTCTTAGCCTCAATGTTCCTAACTGCAGAGTAAGACTGTTGGTAAGACATACTCCAAGGGTTCCTCACGAGAATGAAATGAACTATTGCATGTATAAATACTGAGAATGGTAGCCGAGCCTTCCGAAATCAGTAGCTATTACCGCTGCTGCTATTTATTATTATTATTATTATTATTATTATTATTATTATTATTATTATTATTTCCTCATTTTACTTTCTCAAAGATGAGATCACAGGAAGCATTAAAGTGCTCAGAGGTTCACGATGATAAAAAACCAAGCCCAGAGCCAGAGTCCCCCAATCCTGCACATGCCTCTGAGGCTCACCTCCATTATCCCTGGGCTTTGCTTTGAGAGTTGATAGGGCCTCAAGGTGCCCTGGTCTTTCATCTGGCTCTCTCTTCCCAGTTCCACAGAGCAGATCAATGTCAGAAGGGCTTCCTTGATGTTCTTTGACCCTTTCTTTTAGAATAACACTTGTCTGACCATTTATCGCACAAGGGATTGAACACACAAACAGTAATTTAAAACAGAGTTTAAAGGACAGACAAGGGAGGCATAGCCTTTCCCAGCAACCTTCTGCCTCGCACTCTGCCCTCCTTTACAGAGCTGGGGGTGGTGGGGGACGAAGAACTGGATTCCTCCAAATTGAATTGAAAGGTAATTGTCATATGGAGCCTGCTGTTGCTTTTTTCTTTCAGGCCTAGGGAGTGACCTTCAACTTCCTGTTTATCTTCTGGGCAGAGAGGGGAATTCCTCCAAGTTAACAACATAGTAGAAGAAAGAATAGTATTAAAGAAATCTAAGAGGAAAGGTGATGTTCCCAATGTCCAGGCTGTCTGCCTGCTGGCATGCTCTGCTCTACAGCTTGTAGAAGATTATCAGCAAGAGTCAGGTATTTCTTAACAGTTGGCACTGGGTTCCAAATTCCAGGATTTTTTTTTTTAAGATTTATTTATTGTTATATGTAAGTACACTGTAGCTGACTTCAGACACACCAGAAGAGGACATCACATCTCATTATGGGTGGTTGTGAGCCACCGTGTGGTTGCTGGGATTTGAACTCAGGACCTTCGGAAGAGCAGTCAGTGCTCTTATCCACTGAGCCATCTCACCAGTCCTCCAGGATGTTTTCTACACGCAGTTAAACAATATTTACTGAGCATCAACTATAGGCCAGACTTTTTCCCCCTTGGACCTGGGAACTGGAATGTTGCATCCAACATGAACACAACATCTGACTCATATGAGCAAACCTTAAGCACACAATTAAAAAGTGAAATTAAAGTTGCGACTATGATGAGGTGTTTAAAGTCCTGATGGGTTTATTCTGAGGATACTGTCCTCATAGGGGGCCGTCAAGAATCCTCTGAAGGATGAAACCTCCACTGAGAACTCAAGACCTAAAGGCAAGAGGATGGAAGACCTTGGGGGCATTGCATGCAGAGGGGATCTGCTTCCACCAAGAGTGCAGAGAACCAATGAGAGATGGACTGATGGGCAGTGGAGGGAGGGCAGGGAGCAATGGCTAGGCTAGCACTGGCCAGACAACCCAGGGCTTTCTAAAATACTCTGTTGTAAGTTGAAGGAACTCCCCCCACACCCCCTCCAGCCAGAAGAGGAAGACATAGGAAGGTGCAGGTCACTCCCTAAAATAAAGGGATTTGGTCTTATCTCAAGCAATATAACACCACAGAATGCTTTGAGGCGTTGGAAGGCCTAAGAAAGGAATGGCGGAAACAGAGATGCTCATTTCAAAAGTAATTACATTCAGGTGTGAAATCAGCCCACACAGTAGATGTGAAACAAACGTCAGGAGCCCTTTTTGGGGGTCCAAGAGGCCTGAATTCTGGTGGAAGGGATGGGGGTGACAGAAACAGAGATTCTCATTTCAAAAGCATTTGCATAGGCCCAAAGGGTAGATGGGAACCAAATTTTAGTAGCCTTTTAATGGAGTTCATGAAACTCATGTCCTGGTGGAGGGGTTGGGCGGAGGAAGGAAGAGAGAAGCTAGATTTTAAGAGGTGCTGTGGAGAGTTAGGCATCTATGCAAGGATGAGAGAGAAATGAGAGAGGAGAATAGAGAGACTTGGCACATTGGCCTAAAGTCATCACTCAAAGCGGGACATAACCTCCTTATTCTCTTTACCTCAGTCCTCACAGGGCAGGGACATCACTCAGGTACTCCAAAGCCCTTCCATTTTCCAGTCCAACTCATGGAATATTAGAGTGAGTCCCACAGAAACGAACTTTACATCTAAGGGGCCCTGAAACACCATGTTCTGTGATGGCACCAGCATCGGACTCCATCATTCGCTCTTGGCGTATTGCAAAACGCTGCAGCCCACGAGTACCTGGGTTTGGGGGGCTTACAAATAGTGTCAGCGTCAGCTCAACCTAATCTTCCAATTGACTCAAGAATTTCCAGGATCTTCACTGGTTGTGGACTAAGACTCAGGCCAATAACAGAGGCACAAGTGAACACGTAAGATAGTGTCAGAGCTGGGGGGTAGTGATGAAGCTTAGTTGGTGGCGTGCTTGCCTAGCCTGAGGAAGCCCTGGTTCAATACCCAGCCTCATATAAACCTAGGTTAGTGGCACATATATCTATAATACCAAAACTCTGGGTAGAGGCAAGAGGGTCAGAAGTTCAAGATCATCCTTAGCTACAAAAGGAGTTTGAGGCCAGCTTGAGCTGTAGATCCTGTCTCAGAAAAATAAATAAGAACAGAGATGTTTTTTTTTTCATCTCTAAAACTCTGTATTCACTCTCAGATTAATCAGATGTGAAAAGAAATCATCCAATAATTTAAAAATCATACATATTTGAAATATGAACTTACGCTTATGCCAATACTATGCCATTACAATCCAACGGATGTTAAAAATCCCTTCACACTTTAACAGATTCTGTAAGTGTTGTTTGTTATTCAAAGATGTTTAGAGAGGTGACGCAGAAGCAGAGCAGTCTGCAGGCCATGGCTGCAGGGCCAGCCTGAGGGGAAGAGCGGCACCCACGCACCTGTGTGTGCTGACTATGGAGAAAAGTGCGCTCCGCCTCCAGCAGGGGGCTGCCGTTCTGCTCCGGCAGGGGGCTGCGGTGCTCCCTGTCTCCATCATTCTCCCCTGTGATCATCAGGGACGCTTCCTCAGCCACGTCTTCCTTTTGGAGGATTTTCCTCATGAAGTCCCTTTTGTCCATCGGGGTTCGGATGATTTTCAGGTTGTTGGTGTAGATAATTATCTTCCCAAAGTCTATAATGGGTGGAGGCTAGAGAAACAGAGAGTGGACATCAGCCATCTCTATCACACGTGGTTGCAGAACCTGCCTGATGCCCCAAGCCGAGAATTAAGAGAGAAGGGCTTTGCACCTGTCAAAACTGTGATTCACCCCACCCCAAGGTTCCTTTCTAAAGAAGGTTCCAAGGTTCTTTCTAAAAGTAAGAAGAATCTCTCCTTCTGGCTGAGGATAAGAACCGAGGAAGGCTGGACCACTCAGAGGGTAGGACTGTAAAAGTCAGAGTCCAGAACTTCTGCCCAGCCCCATCCCCCCACACCCCCCCCCCCCGTTCCCCAGGATAGCCAGTGAAGGGCTGGGCACAGGCGAAAGGACACTTTAGTCTCATGCAAAGATGTCTCCATTTGTCTATGCATAGATGACATTAGCACATGTCACTTACTGAACACTGTGTGTCAGGCATCATGCTGAGCATTTGACTGACATCCCTTCCCTACCAAACATCCCTATGAATTAAATGCTATGACTTGCACCCTTTACAGGTTAGGACTAAGCCTCAGTGGGGTCAAGTACCTCACTAAGGTGATAGTGACTTAGGTACTGTGGCTCAGATTCAAACCTGAGATCTTATTTAATTTTTTTAGTTTCATTCATTTTACTTTATGTGTATGAGTGCTTTGCCTACACGTATGTATGTGCACTTCATACATGCTTGGTGCCTACAGAGATCAAATGAGAGCACTGAATCCCCCAGAACTGGAGTCCTGGATGGTTGTGAGCATTATGTGGGTGCTGAGAACTGAGCTTGGGTCCTCTGCAAAAACACCAAGTACTCTTAACCATTGAGCCATCTCTCCAGCAGTCTCTCTCTCTCTCTCTCTCTCTCTCTCTCTCTCTCTCTCTCTCTCTCTCTCTCTCTCTCTCTTTCTTTCTGGCTTTCTCTATATATACATGGTATCACTATGCAACCTTGGCTGGTCTGGAACTCATGATGTAAACCAGGCTGACCTCAAACACATAGAGACCCACCTGCATCTATTCTCATCTGCTTGCATTAAAGGCATGCACCACCTATGACTGGTCCTCAACAGCCAATATTTTTATACTGCATTACTCACAAGCATTCCTTTCCTTCCAAATAGATCTCAAATATCATATATATATATATATATATATATATATATATATAACTACAATAGATACATCAATGAATATACCTTGTCATTATCCATTTTTATTCATATAATATGGAATATTTTATGTAAATATACTGCTAAAGGATCATTGCTAATATCTAATTTCTCATTCTGTGGGTTTACCAGGTGTTAATGCTTTGCTCATGGAAAAAATGGGCAATGCTATAGTGCACTAAAGAAGGTAGGTGGAGAGCAGGAATGTAAGATTGAAGTTCAGTGGCAGGGAGCTTGCCTAGCACATTTGAAACCTTGGGTTCAGAAAGCCCAGGAGGAAGAGGAAGAAAGAGAAGGAGGAAGAGAAGGGGGAAGATGAGGAAGAAAATAAGGAAGAGGAAGATGAGGAGGAAGAGGAGGAAGAAGAAGAGGAAGAGGGGGAAAGTCAATCAGAACAGTCAATATTCAGGTAGCACTTGATCAGGAACACAGCATTCTGCCAAGTTACACAGCTTGGATGGAACCAGCCTTGCGTTCCAGTTCTGATGTCTCCTAATTACAAGACACAGGGAAATCACAAACTCTGATGAACTCCATTTTGGTCATCTGTATACGTCTTGACATCTAGCTGATAGGCATTCCACAGACAAGTTAGATCCTTAAATGCAAAAGTTTAAGTTTCAGTGTACTACCACACTGGTAGTAGATAGATATGCTGAAACTCTCGGGTCCTGCCACACACTATTCAGTCTCCCTACGGACAGCTTCCAACACTGTCAAGCTCAGTAATATAAGGGTTAATGCCAGCTGAGTAGTGGTGGCAGATACCACTTTAATCCCAGCACCTTGGAGGCATATGCAGGTGGATCTCTGTGTGTTCAAGGCTAGCCTGGTCTATAGAGGGAGTTCCAGAACAGGGTTACACAGAAAGATCCTGACTCACCCCTCCCCAAATAGGGGTTAATACTTAAGACACGGAGTTCCAGGACCCTTCTGGCTTCTGTGCTAGCAATATCCACATCGTTACACATTTTGACACTAGTACCTGAGGATAATAGCATCTTCTCAGAATGGAGGATGACATGAAAGATACAGGAAAATGGGAATTGCAAAAGCTGTTGGTGATATGCAAATGTGGATGTTGTCACTGCTGTTATTAAAGCTATTTTTCAGTAGTAGTGTACATACACTCGTGCTTTACAACAAAATACCTCAGCATAAAGTATTTTTCTTGATTTGAGAACTGGATATCCACAGTCTACTTAGATGATGCCCCAGTTAAACACTCTAGTATTGAAAGTACTCAGTCAGAATCTAATGTGAGCAAGAATTCAATGTTCAGTCTCCTGCAAACAGCCATGGGAGTTTCAATGGATACTTAAGCCCCAGGCTTCCTGTCTGGTCCTCTTTTCTCTCTCTTCAAGGGATCCTGTAGCAGATTCCATTTCCTTTTGTTTTATGCACACTGGATTCCCATTTCGCACTCTGGACTATCGGTTTCTGACATCAGGAGATAAGGGTGGTGGTACTTTTGGAAGGCTCTATTTCTGCTTCCTGCCAAAAGGTTCAGTTACTCGGAAACCTCCTCTGTCCAGGACTCTCTTTTGGTTTCTGCTCTTGGAAGACTCAGCTCTCAATAAGCTCAAAGAATGAGTGCTCACCCGCTTCAACCCCCTGCCCCTAAACCATCCAATACCAGTCAACATCTGAGGAAGTAAATATTTTTACTCCAAAGATGGTCACTGTCATTCTGCATGTGTGTTTGGTTTCAATCCACTTGCCAGCCAGATTCTCCCTAGTGCCTGAGTAAATTGCTCTGTAGCTAAAGTTAACACGGTTTGGTTACATCTAACTGCCTGCATGGAAAACCCACTCCTGTATTATAGAGGGCCGGATGGAACCAAGAATATTTTAGCTTCTTGTGTACAGTCTAGAATGGCAGCTTATGTGGGAAAGTATCTGTAAATATTCTGGTTTCTGTAGCCACATACCGAGAGACAGATAGCCAGACACCCCTGAATGCAGAGTAGCCTCATGAGGTTCCAGAAATTTAGTGGGCTTTGGAGTCAGAGAAATCCTAGTATTATTATTATTATTATTATTATTATTATTATTATTATTATTATTATTATTTTATTATTATTATGAGACAAGGTTTCTGTGTAGATCTGGCTGTCCTGGGATATATTCTGTAGATCAGGCTGGCCTAGAACACAGAGATTCACCTGCCTCTGCCTCTGCCTCTCTGCCTCTGCCTCTCCTTCTGCCTCTGCCTCTGCCTCAAATGCTGGGATTAAAGGTGTATGTCACCACAGCCCAGCTCCAATTCAAATGTTATGCAAACGTTATTTAACGACTATGCTAGATGGACACATTATTTTATTCCTGTTAATGTCCATTTCCCCAGTGTGAAAAATTCTTTCTCATTGAAATATTATAATCATGATATATATATATATATATATATATATATATATATATACATTTATATATCTAAAACGTTCTC
>NC_034604.1:36919790-36927861 GCF_900095145.1 Mus pahari
ATATGCTCCCTTCCTTTCCCTGTCCACAATTTCATGAACCCTACACAGTTCAGTGAGTTTTGGTTCCTTAACACATTTTTAAATCTAGTATCACCTTTTGTACCTGTCCCATAAAATAAAAAGCCGACTAAACACCTCCTTAAGAGTGTGCTCATCACTGCGGTAGTAGGTACCACTTGCTAAACATGCAGGATGCCAGGGACACTGCAGGCATTACCAATCTTAATCATCCCAATGGCCCTCCTAAAAAGACTTCTGTTCTTCTCAGACCACGATGATGACATTGCTACTCCACAAAGTTACACACTTTGTCCAAACTTCCACAAGAAGGAGCTAGAACTGGACTTTGACAGATATCAGAGCCCATGTTTTGTTTTTACTATTACGATTAAGAGTACAATACACATAAAATACGATTTATTACTTTAACCATTTATCAGTGTAGGGCTCCCTGATATTCGCATAGTTGTACAATATTTCTCTCCAGAACTTTATCTTCCCAAAGCGAGGTGCTGGATCCATAAACAGTAACATCTTCTCTACCCCTAGCCTGACAACCACCATGTACTTTTTGTCTCTATTGAGTTGAACAGTCTAAGTACATTGTGTAGCTGCAATGGTACAGGATTGCCTGATGATGGATGCATGGCTTATTTCAGTTACCCTGATGTTGTTGGAGCGTCATCCATGTTGAAGCAGGTGAAATTTCCCTAAGGTGCTGTAATGTTCTCTTAGGTGCATATACCACTTCAGTAGCCATTCACCAACTGATAGACATTTAAGTTGCTTCCTCCTCTGATTGTGAATTCCTGAGAATAGTGGGGTATAAATACTTGGCTAAGCTCCAAACTCTTAGGTGAATCGCTGCACCTAACTATAGCCTATGACACTGTCATAGACAGCACTTATGAAGGGTTAATTTACAGTCTGCAGGCGGGGAGTCAAAAAGCTCCGGCTTTTGTTTCCTTGCTTTGCATGAATAATATCATTAACGGGGTTTGCCACACAGAAACATGAAGGTACCTGTCAAACTCATGGCAAACCTAGGATCTGGCAGTTGATAATAACATCAGAGAAAATATGATATAATGAGACAAACACGAGTCCAACCTTCCACATGACCTCTGGAATACTGTGCTTCAGTCTGGTCTCGTACACCTCTGTCAAATCGTTCTTACGTGTGCCAAAGTTGTCGTGTGAGTTAAGAAGTAGCTTAAACTGTCTATCATGGCTTGTTTGAATTGTGTGTTTGTTAATTCTCAACTTCCAAGCACAATACAGTTGCAAAGGACTATTGTAAGCACAAAGCGTAGCTAAGTACCGAGGTTACGAATAAATGGCAACTACCACCACCATCATCAGTGTCATCATTATTATGTAACGATCTTATATGTTAGAAGGGAACATGCCGTAGAGAGTAGAGGTTAAAGTACGGAAACCCAGAGGATCCAGAATCCTAATCTGACTCAGCTCCTTAAGTCCCTATAATGGTGTGTGGGCCCCTTTATCAAGTTGGCACATAAATTTCCTCTTTCACAAAATAGAATTGATCATATCCGACTTTTTCCTTGAGAGTTTGGTAAAGAAAAGAACATGATGGACGTAGAAGAAGATAATCCATGACAGCCCTTTTTAACACACTAGGCACTCCACTAGCATAAGGGATTTCTCATTCTCAACTCCTTAATACAAAAATGAAGTCTGGTACTAGTTTTGGTGATGGTGGGCATGCCTACAGTTATTCTTTTGTCAGTCACAAAACATTCACCTGCAACACCTATTTTTTTTTTAGGAAACTATCACTAAATATGATTTTAAACAATTATCTGAATAAAACCCTTCACAGATGAGGACATATTGTGTTATAGTTACCATTAATGAATTAGATACAGTACGTAATTTAAAAGAAGTAGCATTCATACTTTTACAGCCATAAGCACGTGACCACTTCCTAAGATTCTGGAAATCAGTGAGCATCTCCCAGGTTGTTTTTGCTTAAAATAGAAATCCTGCATGGACTTTTGATTATCTGTGGTACCAGAGAAGCTAAGCAAACCTGCAGGGGGAGCTTGCGTCATTGAACTATTAGTTCAAACTTCTTCCCTAAGTAGCACTACCTCTGTTTGATTTGCTTTTCGCTATTTCTTCCCGGGACTCCAGCTACACAGCATTCGCATTAATGAGTGTTGGGAAGGCAAAACTAAATAAATAGACTAACAATTTAAAAAGGCAGGCAGTAGAAAAGTGATAAGGAGAAAAAAACTAGACACGGATAAACTACAGCCGAGTAATTGGCTGGAGCAAAATGGGTACCTTCCAATATTCAATTCTTTCAGGAAACGAAATGACCTACTGCTGCATAATTCTATAAAGCGACAGCTGAGCAACCCGAAAACCATTGCGCCTCTATTTAATTTACACACCGAGGAAACTCAGCCAAAGACCCAATTACTGTGTATTACCCTGGATGGAATCTGAGCGCTGCTTATGCTCATTGCGCTTTCCAGCGAGTAGTCAACCCGTGTGTTATTTTTGTCCAAGAAATATTATTCTAATAACAATTCCCCATTTGATGTACCTAAAGCTCTGGCCGGTAGCTGAACGTGAGCAAGATACGGATCTGAAGCACTTTGGCATTTATCTAAACATATTTCAAGGAGCCTATCCTAGAAGGTCACAACCTCACGCAATACCAACCTTATGGTCATTCGCCTTGTAGTCATTGAACAGAGGCTGGCTGCCCGCCAGAGTGTAGGCACCACTGTCTCTGAATACGCTGATTCTCTGAGCAGTCAGCTTGGGGGAGTACAGCTGGGGCTTGGGGACTTCCCCAGACCCATAAACGCCATCCATGGGTTCAAGGGCCTCCTGGAGAAAACTGTGAGGATATTCTTCTTTGGGCAACTCTAATTCTTGCCCATCCTCAAAAACCTGCTTCAACACTCGGCCACTGTAGGAAGAGGAGATTTTAAACCGGACTTTTCTGGGTTTGTCGTCGCTCTTCTGATTCAGTTTCTTCTCGGAGTCCTCCATCAGCAGAAAGCTCCCGCTCAGGTTTCCAGGCCTCCAAGTAGCCAGTGAAACCAGGCT
Source organism: Mus pahari (assembly GCF_900095145.1). NCBI lineage: Eukaryota > Metazoa > Chordata > Mammalia > Rodentia > Muridae > Mus > Mus pahari. Next base: position 36,922,881 of record NC_034604.1, read on the forward strand.
CTGAGAAAAAGGCATTTTATTTTCTCTCCTCCTGCATATGATTAATTCAAATAGGTTCTGGAGGATGCTCAATTACAGCAACTGACACCCACACATTAAATATTGATAGACCTCATGAAAACGCAGGTGATCACAGCTATGTGGAGTGGATGCAACCGAGGAGAAGATGAGTTCCCTGCCTGGTCTCAAGCTTAACCCCTAACTCCACCCTAATTCTGGCTTCTCTTACCCTGGGGGTGAATATTATTACAATGATGGGTACCAACTCCATAAGATTAGACATTTGATCAATTAGTAATTGCCTTGTTATTGTTACCAAAAGTAACTATAATCTAACAAGGAGATTCAAATACATGTCCATGTGACTCTAAAACCATATCTGGTCTACCAGTTTTTCAAACAGTGTCCCAGGGGGCTCTGGATACAAAACAGTTTCTTGGGGCTTCTTCTTAGAGTAGAAAGACAAAGAGCCAGAAGCCGAGTCTCCTACCCGTGTAACTGACTCAGTAGTTAAGAGCACTTGCTGCTGTCCCAGAGAACTCAGCTCTGATTCTAGCACTCATGTGGTGGCTGACAACCATCTTAAATGCAATTCCAGGGGTTTTGATGCACTCTTCCGGCCTCCATGGGCTCTGCATACATTTGCCACGCAGGCAAAATACTCAAAACATATAAGATAAAAAATAAAGTCTTCATTTGCAACGACATCAGCAGTCCCTACAGCCCAGTGAGGTTAGCAAATTACCATCTCTAATTGTGATGAATATCAGAGAAGCCTGAGGTGTGGGTCCTTCGAACAGACCTACAAGTCTATAGAAAACAGAAGTACCCCATGTGAAATGAATATCAGAGAAGCCTGAGGTGTGGGTCCTTCGAACAGACCTACAAGTCTATAGAAAACAGAAGTACCCCATGTGAAATGACAACCACATGCTTAGGGAGTAAAGTGTCCACCAACGGGTCCCACAATGGCTGTTCTAGAGAGGAAATACTCTCTGAGATGAGAATACAAGAAGGATTGGGGAAGCAAGGGTCTGGTTTGAGTCTGAGATGGGATGTTTTACTCAATTGCATAAGCTGATCTTCCGTGCTTCTCAGCCATTTCTATTCTCTCTCTCTCTCTCTCTCTCTCTCTCTCTCTCTCTCTCTGTCTCTCTCTCTCTGTCTCTCTGTCTCTCTCTCTCTGTCTCTCTCTCTCTCTCTCTCTCATTATTGCCTGTACATATGTATATACATTACATATTCCTAAACATAACCTGTTAAGTCCATATAAAGCTACCTAAATCACGTCTTCGGATCTTGCTGTTTGGTACTGGACCACCACTTGGTGTCCTTTTCCCTGGGGACGATCACCTCTCCTGTTCCCAGCTCTCCTCAGATACCTACAGTTCCTTGTGGAATGTTGAGGCCTTGTGAGCTTTCCTTTGCTTAGTTCATTGGTGTTGTCCTTGTTCAGCTCACACTTCTGGGTGAGACTTCAGCGTGTAACTTCTGATATTCCTAAGAGACACAATCTCACAGCCAACTCCTCGATCCTCTCTCTCTGACTCTTTTCATACCCTCTCTTCTATATTATTTCCTGAGCCTTAGGTTTAGGGGTGATTTGTATATGTGTTCATTAGGGCCAGGCTCCTAAACTATGTTTCACTGGTTGTAGCTTTCTGTAGGGTCTCTGCCCAAAAGAGACACTTCCTTGATGAGAGGTGAAGACTACACAATCCATTGGTATAGGACACATGTTTATAGATTGTTGTTAGGGATTATGCAGGTTTAATTAACTAGTTGTAGGGTCTCCTCCAATAAGCAGTAGTTCACTAAGTAATTAGTTAGGTTTCCAATATGGGTATGGTTTCCCTCTTGCTGAGCAAGTCCAATTAGGGAGCTGTTGGTTACTTCTAAGGTACTCATGCCATCACTGCCCTCTTAGGGCTATTGTTCCATGCCGTTTGTTGCTGTGGTCCATATGTATCATAGCTGGGTAGGACTGTGTGGGTTGGTTGCCTCCTGCCTTCAGAAACTTGCATGGAGCCTGAAAGCTAGTCCACCAGTAGAGTGCTTTCAAGTCAGTACCAGTTCAGGGTCTTCTGGCCCTCTTTCTGAAGTACAGTAGGGTCTTACCTTCCATTTCTAGGGGTAACAAGGAAAACAGCAATTGGCTGCATATTTATTTTGGGAGTTTCTTGGACAGTCATGATCAACAACTCAAAAGAGAGCTTCCGCAAGCCTGGTGCTGGAGTTTGGGGAAGTAGGTCATCTTTTTTTTTTGGTTTTTCGAGACAGGGTTTCTCTGTGTAGCCCTGGCTGTCCTGGAACTCACTCTGTAGACCAGGCTGGCCTCGAACTCAGAAATCTGCCTGCCTCTGCCTCCCGAGTGCTGGGATTAAAGGCGTGCGCCACCACGCTGGAAGTAGGTCATCTTACCCTCCTGTCCCAGGTGTTTGGAAGGTTCAGCTCCACCCCAGTCACTTTCATGCCGACCCGACCCTTCCCATTGCCAGCAGTGCCTGCTTGTGGACGTTGTACATCGTGGTGCGCACTAGGCTCCGCACCACGATGTACAACGTCCACAAGCAGCACTAGGTGGAAGAACAGAATGAGGGAGAGAGAGGGGAGAGAGAGAGAGAGAGAGAGAGAGAGAGAGAGAGAGAGAGAGAGAGAGAGAGAGAGAGAGTTTTTTCTCTTCCTGACATTAGAAGACATAGTCCCACTTGGATACAAGGCTAGCCCAAAAGTACGGCGACAAAATGCAAGAGGCTGAGGTCATGATTTCTCATCCTCTGAGAAAGATTGATGAAGCCCAAGTCTGCATCAGTCCTGTTGGCATCCTTGGGTACATAAAGAGATATTATTGCGCATGCACACCACACCCTGGAGGCCCCTTATAAAGGACCACTTCCTTCTGTCTCTATTTGTACATGGCCAGTAGCCAGTCTTCGTCAAGCAGAACCAGTGAGCTGACCTCGCTAGCTACCTCACAGCCAAGCATGACCAAATGTTCCACAATGACCAACATCAACAAGAGCGACCTTTCAGAAACAGGGACTTCAATCAGATCAAGAGCCTGGAAATGAGTTTTGTGAGAAATATTTGTCCAGGCCTTTTTCTCACTCCCTTACTAGGCAGGCTCATGAACTTTCAGTGAGTCACAGCAAAGGTGCAGAGAGTGTGGAAACAAGCAAGCTCACTTGACAAGTTTTAGATGTTTGTCAGAGTGATTGCAACTCATACACTTTCAGAAGAATAAACTAAAGACTTGAAAGCAATCTTGGCAGTATTATCAAAAACCTTAAAAGTGTTCCTACCCTTGAGTCTTACTAAGAAAGAAAATAACTGCCTATATCAGAAGAAATCATGTCAAAACGCTAATATCAGCCTCTAGGCACAGGATGCTGAGCACTTTTTTTTCCTTTCCCAGTTTTATTATATTTTACATGCCAATGATAAACTCACCTTACTGTGATAATCAGGCGGAAAATAAATTCTAAAAATCCATTCCTTTCAGCCCAATAATTTCTCCTGAGGAAATAATTTTCAAAGGAGAGAAATATTTATCTAGATAAAGATATTCTCCATGACATCACTTATACCCAGAAAAAAAAAAAAACACCTTAAATTTTCAACAGTAAGAATTCCACAATATGAAAGACCATGCAGTTCCTCGCAAAAACTTACAAAGAGTTTGAAATAATATGGGAAATGTTTTTGTTACAAATTAAGTTGGAAAATATGACTAAGTTTTATGTCCAGTAATCCATAATTTACTATAGAAATTTATAGGAAAGAAAAGAGGAGATACACTAAGATGTTAGTGGTTCTACCTGAAATGGAAAACAGCGATGATCTTTTTGCTCTTTCTTTTTTGACACTTTACTGTTTTTCTCTAAAACTTTTGGGATAAACAAGTGCTAGTTTATTATTAGAAGTGCTTCATATTTTAAAAATACAGATGAATATGCACAGTTGTCTGAAGGAAACCGAATCGTCCACACTCTGTCATTTTTTCCTTCTGCTTGAATTCAAACGAGATGGAGAGCTCAAAGGTTTTCTTTGTTGTCGTTTTGTTCTAACTTCTCCAGCTTTATTAACACACAGTCGATCAACGGAAACGTATATATTTGCAGTATGCATTCCGATGCTTGAATAGATGGGTCCACGGCAAAATGTGCAAGTCCAGCAAATTAACATAATCATCCCCTTATATTATGTCCATAGTGAGAACGCCTGTGATTGGTTCCCTTAGCAGTTTTATTTTTCTGCTTATCCTTTCTTTCTTTCTTTCTTTCTTTCTTTCTTTCTTTCTTTCTTTCCTTATTTATTTATTTATTTATTTATTTATTTATTTTTACATATTCACTTTACATCCCACTCACTGCCTCCTTCCCAGTCCCCGCTCCCATAATCCTTTCCCCCTCTCTCCTCTCCTTCTCCTCTGAGCAGGTGGAGACCCCTGGGTATTACCTGATCCTGGTACCTCAAGTCCCTACAAGGCTAGGCACCTCCTCTAACACTGAGACCAGACAAAGCAGCCCAGCTAGAAGAACACAACCCACAGCCAGGCACCAGCTTTTGAGATACGTGCAGCTTGGTCTTCATGTGGGTCCCAAACAACTGGAGTGGGGGGGGGGGGCTATCCATGTTTACAGTCGTGTGGGAACAGATCAGAAAGAAGAGTAAGTTCACAAAGCTAGAGAGATAGCGCACTCAGTAAACTATTCACTCTGCAAGCATGAAGACCTGAGTTCAATTCTCACAGGCCACCTTCTAAAAGATGGGCATCATGAAACACATTTGAATTCCCAGTCTTGGGGAAGCAGGGATGGGAAGATCTCTGGAGCTCTCTGTCCAGGCGGCTTCACCTACTTAGTAGAGTCCAGATCAATGAGAGACTCTTAGGAAGGACACCCATAGTTGATCTTTGGCTTCCACACAGATGCACAGAGAGAGAGAGAGAGAGAGAGAGAGAGAGAGAGAGAGAGAGAGA
>NC_034604.1:36929451-36939415 GCF_900095145.1 Mus pahari
TGTGTGTGTGTGTGTGTGTGTGTGTGTGTGTGTGTGTGTAGCAACAGTCTCCGGTTCTTTTGGAAATGTTGTAGATTATTATAGTTGTCGACCATTTGCAGAGAGCTCTAAGAGTTCATGAAACTTTACAAAATACCCAAAGGACAAAAAGCCACCTAAGGCAGAAAGACCCGGAGTGATCTTTCAAGAGACTGAGCCCCTGTGTCCTTTCAGAGACACTTCCAAGGTTATCTGAGCTCTCTCAGGAATCGATGTGAGTGACATGGGGCAGCCTGATGACCTGTCCCACAGGTCATTGTCACTACAGGGGATCTGAGGAGGAGTCCATCTGAAATGTAGGACTGGGGGTTGGGGGCGCTCTACATAGAGGGGAAGACTTTTCCCTGCGCCATTTCTTACCAACCCATATAGCGACCATTCTTTGGGGGAGGGGGATAATCCTAATGAAATAAACGTGGGAAACCCTGAGGGAAACCCCGAGGGAAACCAGGCAAATCTCATTTCTTTCCGCTAGGAGTTCTAGGAAGGCTCGCTGCATTGCCGTTCTTTATCAGCCTCACAGGGGACACACTATTTCCAAAAACACACTGCCCCCCAAAACTCTTTTATTTCTGAAATTAGATTCCCTGGGACCAAATGCTAGCAAAGGCCCCTGAAAGATGCTCTCCTAAAAGGGGCTACCTGCGGAAAGTTCTCTGCGCCTTACCACTCCTGTTCCCCCTTAAGGAGCCTGCTCCTTGGAGACTGCCTGCTCATGGACAGGTTCCCAGCCAGAAACTGGAAACTTCAACTCAGAGAGGTTAAGTTACCTAAGCTGGGTCCCACAGCCATGATGATGCAACAGTCTTTATTCTAACCCAGGTCCAGCCTCGAAGCTCAGGCCTTACACCATTAAGGCTTCTATCTCATGGTGTGAAATTGGCTTCCCAGGGAGAGAAAGTGGTTCCCTAACTCACGATTTTAAATAGCCTCTTCGTGTTCCACATCTGAAACCCATAACCGAAGGTTGTAATGCCCAATCGGGTGAGGCGGCTCACTGGCTCAATGGTCAGGCTGTTGTTACCTACCGGGTGGTGGGTGGTTATAAGCAATGCCTGGGATCTAGCAAGGAGTTTGCTTTGAAATGGAGCCACCTGCCTTATCTGAATATCTCTCCAGGACACAGGGATAAGCCACCTTCTTCCTCAGCTTTGAAATGCCTCTCCCTCATTGTCTCTGAGCAGGGCTGGCACAAGTCCTCATATCTTGGGCCAAACTCCCACGTCAGCGCGTAGAGTGAAGGATCTCAAACACAGGCAGTGGACAAGAGTGTGGAAAAATATCAGCCTGGCCAGAAACCATAAGCCCAAATCTGAGAAATCATCAAAAATTCATCACTGATCGGGGAGGGAGCTCAGTTGGTAGAGTGTGTGCCCAGCCAACTCAATGTCCTGGATTCGGTTTCTGGCACTGCACAAAACTGGATGTGAGGGAGAAATAACTCAGCAGTTAAGAGCACTGGCTACCCTTCCACAGGACCTGGGTTCTGTTCCCAGCACCCATGTGGTAGCTCAAAACCCTCTTCTGGCTTTTGCAGCCACCAGACACACATGTGGTACACAGCTGTACAAGGAACAAAACACTTTCATAAGCATAAAGTATTTTTTAAACTGGGTATAATTGTGCATGCCTGCAACCCCAGCACTCAGAAGGCAGGAGGATAGGAAGGAAGCTCAAGGTCTTGCTTCGCTACTCAGTGAGTTTGAGACCAGCTGAGGATGCATGAGAACCTGTTTTTTAAAATCAATAACAAAGCAATAATAATAATAGTAATATCATCATCATCATCATCATCATCATCATCATCATCATCACTTGAGGGTTTGCCTGCTATTTGCTGGCCTTGTCCCAAAGGCCATGTGCCCTACAGAGAATAAGCTACTGCTTAAAATCATGTTCATGCCAGGTGGTGGTAGGGCACGCCTTTAATCCCAGCCCTTGGGAAGCAGAGGCAGGAGGATTTCTGAGAGTTCCAGCCAGCCAGGTCTACAGAATGAGTGAGTTCCAGGACAGCCAGGGCTATACAGAGAAATCCGGAAAAAAAAAAAAAAAAGAAAAAGAAATAAAAATAAAATCATGTTCACTGTCCCTTCTGGCCCCAGGTTTTCTCTATGCCACCATTATCCAACAGAAGGGAGGCTCAAGATGTGGGGGTATATTTAACTTTTCCAGTAGCAGTATTTTAATAATAAAAAGAAATATAAAATTATTCTTGATAATATTTATTCAACCTACTTTCTTTTTTTAATTAGATATTTTCTTCATTTACACTTTAAATGCTATCCCCTTTCCCCGTTCTCCCTCCGAACCTCCCCATCCCCTCCTCTCCCCCTCCCCCTCCCCCTGCTCACCAATCCACCCACTCCCACTTCCTGGCCCTGGCATTCCCCTACACTGGGGCATAGAACCTTCATGGGACCAAGGGCCTCTCCTCCCATTGATTACCTACTAGGCCATCCTCTGCTACATAAGCAGCTAGAGCCATGAGTCCCACCGTGTGTTTTCTTTGATTGGTGGTTTAGTCCCAGGGAGTTCTGGGGGTACTGGTAAGTTCATGTTATTGTTCCTCCTAGGGGGCTACAAACCCCTTCAGCTCCTTGGGTCCTTTCTCTAGATCCTTCATTGTGGACCCTGTGCTCTGACCAATGGATGGCTGTGAGCATCCACTTCTGTATTTGTCAGGCACTGGCTGAGCCTCTCAGGAGACAGCTATATCAGGCTCCTGTCAGCAAGCACTTGTTGGCATCCACAATAGTGTCTGGGTTTGGTGGTTGACATGAAACTCAAGAAGAAGGAAGACCAAAGTGTGGATACTTGGATCCTTCTTAGACGGGGGCAGGGGGTGTACAAAGTACCCGTAGACGGATGGAGTTACAGAGTGTGGAGCAGAGACTGAAGGAAGGACCACTTTCTCATTTAGACATGTCGTCCGAGGTAACAGTATTCTCGGGGCTCTTTACACACTTTCTGCCATTACTTCAAAGCCCTGCCTCTGTTTGCACGTGTAGGACACATCATTACTTCTTCAAACCTTGTTACACGTATTTCGTCTGGACCCAGATCTCTTGAAGTGTATAGCTGGCACAGTGGATTCACAAGTCCCAGTTGTTATCATCATTATTAAGATTGTTGCAATACTAAATTAAGCGCCCACTTTAAATTTCATCCATAACTTAAATTATGAGTTTTTGCAACTGGCTCTACTGTGAATCCAACAGTCACACAGTTTGCACAGCTTGTAGCAGCCCCAGCAGTCAAGTTCTTAATGAGGCTGCTGGCGCCCCCTAGAGGATATTCTGGGAATTTGTGGAAACATTTTAGTAATTCTGCTTTTCCACAGGCATTTAGAAGCTGAGAGGCAAAGCTGAGACACCTTGCAACATACAGACAATATTAAACAGCAGAAACATTGTTCCACATCCAGGGACAGTGTCATTTGAACCTACAGCCTAAGCATTTGTTAATCTACTTATCTCATATTTTATTTTATTTGTGGGAATGAATCTTTATATTTGTTTGAGGAAGCTGAAATACACATATTAGAGTAAACTTTTCTTTCACTTTGTTCAGAGTGCTACTGAAACCTGTCCACCATGGCAGAAAGTCATTTCACTGATCAATTAGGCAGAGCATGGTGGTCCACAACTGTAACCCTAGCACTTAAGAGACTGGGATGGGAGGACTGTGGCTTTAAAACCAGAATGAGTTGCATTGCAGGTTCTATGCCAAACCCAACCTGGGCTACATAGGAAAACCCTGCCCCGCCCCACCCCCCACGCATACACATGCACGCACCCGTGCAAACACACACACACAGCCATTTTGTCAAACATTATCAGCTCTGTTACAGCCCTAGCCGTCATAGCCAGGAGCCTAGCACCTACCTCATCTCAATGTCTACATAAACTACACCCAAGCGTTTGCTACTAAAGGGTGCACTGTTTTATTTTCAATTACTTTTCTTTCGTTTGACTTTGTGTTAAAGCAAAGTCGCAGTGTATCGTTGAACTAAGACTCGTGGAAGGTTATTAAGTCTGTGAGGTGCATTCCAGAGAAGTAAAGTGCCGCTGGGAAAAAAAAAAAAGTACCACCGCCCCTTCACCCTCACCCTCCACCCCACCCTCCACCCCCGCGCCCCAGCATCCTTTGGGTCTGATGGGTAGAAAGCCACATATCTGGGGCGAAGGCTGATTGGCAGTGTGGTTCCCAACCTGTAGGTAGCAATCCCCCTGGCAAATATCTCCAACGATATTTACATTACGATTTGTAACAGTAGCAAAATTACAGTTATGAAGTAGCCATGAAAATAATTTTTTTGGTTGGGGGGTGTATTAAAGGATCGCAGCATTAAGGGTGAGAACCGCTGGGCTAGAGGGTGAACACTGCCACCTGGAGGCAGGAGGGTGAACTGACATGGAGTCACAACAGAAGTTACTAGGAAGGACATGGGACCTAGTCCAGCGCCCCTCCTGGAAGACTGAGATACAGCCCTGATGCAGGCTGCCTGGAGGGCCCTTCTTCCCAGTGCAGTATGGAGGAAACGCAGAATCAAGGAGGGGGAGCAGGACAGGCAGGCAAGAGCAATCAGCAAGGCAGAGGTATTCCTGGACTAGTCCAAACCTCTCTGCCTTCAACCTGTCCAGACCAGTCGATCCGGGGAAAATATATCAAGGATGCCAGTGTTTCCAAACATGAAGAGTTCATGCTTTTCCAAAGTTTGTATCCATTTAGTTAGAAATCTGCTTCAAAGGATACAACTGAAACATAAATGTGCATCTTTCTCCATAAATTCAACAAGCAGGCATATGAGGGTTTTTTTCCAAGTTCCCTTTATGATAGCAGAAAAAAATAATTGTTACTATAAAACTAATATATATATATATATATATATATATATATATATATACACACACACACATATATCTCCCTCCCAATGTTTTATGCCTCATACTGCTCCTTAATTAAATTATATAGTAGTGAATCAGGGACAGTCACATTGTTGAGGGCTGTGTCACATGACTTGAAGCATCGTCTCCCCTGTTCTCTCTCTCTCTCTCTCTCTCTCTCTCTCTCTCTCTCTCTCTCTCTCTCTCTCTGTGTGTGTGTGTGTCTTATGTATATGAGTACACTGCAGCTGTAGATGGTTGTGAGCCATCATGTGGCTGCTGGGAATTGAACTCAGGCCCTGCTTGCTCGCTCCGGTCCTGCTCACCTTGGCCCAAAGATTTTATTTATTATTATATCTAAGTACACTGTAGCTGACTTCAGACATACCAGAAGAGGGCATCAGATCTCGTTACTGATGGTTGTGAGCCACCATGTAACCGGTTGCTGGGATTTGAACTCAGGACCTTTGGAAGAGCAGCCGGTGCTCTTAAACCGTTGAGCCATCTCTCCAGCCCCTCCCCTGTACTCTCATCACAACACTGTGAGGTACATGTTAAAAGCATGTCCACTGTACACACACATAAGATGTAAGAGAAGACCCCAGGGTACTAGGAAGAGAAGACCCCAAGTTACTAGGAAGGACATGGGACCCCAGGGTGCAGAAGGCCTCCATGATGAACCCTGGATTTCAACCTGGGCTTGTCCAAGATCCCAGGTTGTCAACCACAGGTGGCATTCAGCTTTGACTTATAAAGAAAACTCCTCTGTAGCTTAATGCTTCTTTTCCCTGGGATGAATAGGTGTTGACTAACTAGTTTCAAATCCATTTATAGCATTTATACCTCAAAATGTTGCCACAAGCACAGACCAATTCGGAAACTAAATCACAGCTCCTCTACCTATGTTGTTTCCTTGGGTAAACTGCTTAATCTCTCTGAACCACAGGAAAGTGGATCAGGGCCCTGAGAAAATAAAACACATCAGACCTTAATTTTGCACTTGGAGAGGAAAATGGCCTTAAAGACATTAGAACCAAGTGTCCTGTTGGGGAAGCCCAGACTCTCTACTTTGTCTTCACTCTCTGACCCTGACCCCTCCACTGAAACTCAAGTCCTTCTCTGTCTTCCTTTCTCAAAACCAAGTCCCAGGCATAGATCAGAGCTGTCTCTGAAGTCATCAAGAGATCCTAGGGCTATGGAAAAGGGGGTTGGCGCGGAAACAAAACTGCAATGGGCTACAAACCCAGCTTAATCGCAGAAGGGTTCCAATAGATGCTTGTGAAAGGAGCCAAGAGTAGACTGAGGGTGGGTTAGTAGATTAGAAAGTGGGTTCTCATTCCTTTGTCAAGACTGGCGTGTTGCGTACAAGACACTTAAGTTTGTAAGCTGTTTCCAAGCCTTCTGTGTTTACTATTGGTTTTGCCTTATCGTAATCTGAACAGGGCGTTAACCCTACTTTAAGAATAAAGAAACAGAATATCCAATAAGACTATTAACTTTTTGGCTGTATAGGAAATAAATTGGCAAAGGTAGACTTGAATGGAGATCCAATACTAAGTCTATTAGCTACAGATACTCAGTGGCAAGTGACATCAACTCAAACCAACTTACAAAAAGGAAATTCTTTATTAATTCATGACCCTCAAGAACCATACTTTCTGGATTCACTGCCCTGCTCAGTCCCTCCGTCCCAACTCTCACCTTGGACCAGTTGTTTTCTCTGGTCATTAGGAAGCTTTTAAGTATGACATGAGCAGAAGACCTGTAAGCTGCTGGCACACTGGGACATGCCTGGAGGGATCCAGCTCAAAACCCAAGCCACAGAGAAAGGATCTGAAGACCTGTGCTCCCATCTAGGCCCCTGCTGAGTCATGGCTGCAGTGTGTGAACAGCCTGATGCTCCAGCAGAGGGAAAAACTAACCCTGCCTGGGTCACAACGATTGGCTTGAAGTTAGGCAGAACAAAGCAAACGCTCCCCAGATGGTTCCATTGCCTACCAAGAAAGCCAGTGGCTTCTAGGGGCCGCCCCAGACTTAACTTGGGCCACAGAGAACATGTTGGCTTTCACAGAGAAAGATGTCACAGCACCTTCAGAGGAGCAGTCACTGAATGAACAGAGGCTTGGAGACATGCCGTAAGTGCTTAATACTATATATAGATTCATGAATGAACAATTGACAGCCCCAGTGCTGAACCTGGCCCCAGGGTTTCTGACAAAGAGAACAACACCACAGAATGTGTAGAGAGGCAAAGATGGAGTGGGGTGTATGGATAAGCTTCATAAATCTGGTTCTTGGATGCCAGACCAAGAACTCTGACCATTAATGCTGATAAGGAACCTGTTGTGGTTTGATTGTGATATGAAAGAACCCTCAGGTTCTTTTTGTGTTTGAATATTTGGTCCTCAGTGGGTTAAACTATTTGGGAGGTTGTGAAAACTTTACGGCAGAATTTTGTTCCTGAGGGCAAGCATTTGAAGGCTAAAGCGCTCGCTCCCTTCCAGCCCCGGTGTTTCAGTCTTCCATCGAGCCACAAGCTCTCACCCCAAACGTCTAACCAAGCCACTCCACTATGCCTTCCCCACTATAATGAACTGTGACGTCAAGAGAGATCCTTGCTTCCTTAAGCTGTCCCTGTCTGCTGTTTTGTCACAGCAATGCAAAAATAAAAACACAGAGCCACTGAGGATTCTGAAGTATCATCAGCGCCAGACCAGAGCCATGTTCTGCAAAGATCTCTTTGGCATGGTGAATGCACGGGGAACCCAGCCTTGTTGTCTCTTATTTCTCTTTAGAGAACCACCCCTGATGTCTTTCCCATTCTGCTCCAGAGTTGGTCAGCTGGTCTGTCTTAGCCAATGGTAGCACTTCAACCCAGCGGATCACAGTGACTGGCCCTGGTCCCTGCCTTGAGGCAGGGCCAGTGAGAAGACACCTAGGATGAAGTGCGCATGAGCAGAAGTGCTTTCTCCACCCACCACTCGCTCCTGCTCCCTCACGCCCCCAACTGGAAGAAAGGCAGCCTGTTCACTTCTAGACACCTTCTGCTTTTAGTCTTTCCTGCCAGCAGTTCGAGATGGCAAGGAAAACTGGCCTGAGAATGAAGCCACCAGGGAGAATCGCAGAGACAACAGGCACACAAGCCAGGGTCTGATGGCTTCATTTACATTCCTGGATGGAGCTGCCCTTGGATTTCCAGGAGCCTTGGAAGGGATCCAGTCACATTTCTCCACCACTCAAATTGGTTGCCTGTCCTTTTGTAATGGAATGGGTTTTAGCTAAATATAGTCAGGCACTGTGTTGATGCCTTAGCATTCATTCCTCTAATGAATATATTTAAGAGGCAGGTACAGATCAAGCCACTGAAGATGTATAGAAGAACAGACACCCATGCGTCCTAGAGCTTACGTTTAGGGAAGAGCTGTGGCTTGAGGCAAGGAAAGGAACCATTAAGGAAACTACATCGTGTATCAAAGGGTGACATATGCTCTAAGAAAATGAAACAGCAGGTAGGGACTGAGAGCAGAGGCTGGCATGGGTCTTAAGATCTTATACAGAGTGACAAGGGGAGGCTTGACTGAGCAGGCACTTGTTGTTGCTAAGTTATGATTAGGATAGAGCCTTCCTGGCAAAGGGACTTTCTTTCCCAAGACAGGATTCAGCCTGACAGATAGAAGAGCGGCAAGGAGACCTGAGTGGCCTAGGTTCAGTGGCCAGTGAGAAGATCAGCTAGATGAGAGGAATGATGGGGAAGGGTGGGCATCCAGGAGACCAGAGACAACTCAGTGGTTAAGAGCACTCGCTATATACTTGCAGAATATCCAGGTTCAGTTCCCAACGCCCACAGGGAGGCTCACAGCCATCTGTAACTCCAGTTCCAAGGGATGCATTACTCTCTTCTGGTCTCTACCAGCACCAGGAACACAGGTGGTGCCAGCAAGCACTCGTAAAATAAATTAAAATAAGAATAAATTTAAACTAACAAAAAAAGAAGAAGGAGGAGGAGGAGGAGGAGGAGGAGGAGAAGAAGAAGAAGAAGAAGAAGAAGAAGAAGAAGAAGAAGACGACGACGACGACGACGACGACGACGACGACGACGACGACGAAGAAGAAGAAGAAGAAGAAGAAGAAGAAGAAGAAGAAGAAGAAGAAGAAGAAGAAGAAGAAGAAGAAGAAGAAGAAGAAATTGTTCTTTCAGGCTGGAGGTATAGTTTGGTTGGTACAGTGTGTGCCAAGCATGCATAAATTACTGGGCCCAATTCTGATAAATGGAGAGTGTTCGTGTGCACCTGTAAACCCAGTTCTCTGGCCGTGAAGGCAACAAAATCAGAAATTCAAGGTAATCCTCAACTACATAGAGAATACAAGACCATCCCGCCCCCCCTACCCCCAAAATTGACTTTTACCTTGAGAACCATAAGGCTATTGGAGAGCTTTGATAGAACAGGGGTATGCACCAGTGTGTTCAAGGATCCCTCTTGAGTGAGAAAGCTCGGGGCCCTTAGGAGACCTAGGAAATGGGCGAGGGGCTGGCAACATTGCCGGTGGTGAGAACTGCCAGCCTCGGGATCTATCTGGAAGGTCCTGATTAATGCAATATCTGGAATGTGGGATCACACAGGAAAGAGAAGTGTTGGGGAAGACGCCATCTTTGAGGGAGTATCTTCAAGGATAAAGTTCTCACTAGAAAACGTAAGGGAAGACAACAAAGTGAGCAAATCTGGGAGTGAAGGTTGGGAGTTTGTTTTTTATCGAATTGGATTTGAAACGTCTGTAGGACATGTACTGGGGAGACTCAGGGTAGGTGTTTGAATATCCAAAGCTCAAGCCCACAGAGAAACCAGAGCTCTAGGGGTCTTTTTCTTTTTTCTTTTCTCTTCTTTTCTCTTCTTTTCTCTTCTTTTCTCTTCTTTTCTCTTCTTTTCTCTTCTTTTCTCTTCTTTTCTCTTCTTTTCTCTTCTTTTCTCTTCTCTTCTCTTCTCTTCTCTTCTCTTCTCTTCTCTTCTCTTCTCTTCTCCTCTCCTCTCCTCTCCCTCTCC
>NC_034604.1:36940600-36944135 GCF_900095145.1 Mus pahari
GACACTCCAGAAGAGGGCATCAGATCTTGTTACGGATGGTTGTGAGCCACCATGTGGTTGCTGGGATTTGAACTCTGGACCTTCGGAAGAGCAGTCACCATCTCACTGAGCGCTTTAGCCTTCAAATGCTTGCCCTCAGGAACAAAATTCTGCCGTAAAGTTTTCACAACCTCCAAATAGTTTAACTGAGCCATCTCACCAGCCCCTGTGGCAGATTTCTAACTTCTGGGCATCAAACTATACTATGGTTTCTAAAAAAATCGCTCCAAATTGTAAAGTGAAATAAACGAAGCAGGCCTAATAAGCATGGAGAGCATTACACACAGGCAAGGGGTTAGACCCACGACGGGCACACAGATCTGCAGATTCTCTATCTGGGTGATGTGTGGGTGAAGCTGACGGCTTTGGAAGAGAAGCGCCTGGATTCAAATGCCATCTCTATCATCCTGTATCCTAAAGCAAGGGGCTCACCCTGCCCACTTGGTATCTTCATCTGCAAAAATGCGTCCTACCTCCTATAAAGGAGATCATCAGATTAACTAAAGACATCATAGCTCCCAACCCTCTATGGTAATTATTCCTATTTATTGCTATGTTGGATAATTCTCATAAGGCTTCGAGGTTGAGGTCATTAATACTGCCACGTTACAGCTGTCTAATTAGAATGACTGTACATCCTGCTCAAGGTCACATTGCTAATAAATAATAAATGCCACCAGTAAGTAGGAAGGAAGATGGAAGTGGTAATCTGTGGAGGATGACGACAGGGACAGGGAGATCTTACAGGCTTCCTCTAATGCTGCCTTCATCCCAGGCATCCATCATCTTCCTAAGCGGAGATGCTCTTAACTCCCATCTCTGTGCAACTGCCTCCATCCAAATATCCAGCCGCCACTCATGCCCCACCAGCTCAGAAAAGTCTTCACTCAACTGGCAGCCTGTTGTCTTCATCCCACCCCCACCCCACCCCCAACTGTGAGACAACAAACCATTGTGACTTTTTTTATTAGATATTTTCTTCATTTACATTTCAAATGCTATCCCCAAAGCCCCCTATACCCTCCTCCCCCCCCCCAGCCACCCTGCTCCCCAGCCCCCCCACTCCCACTTCCTGGCCCTGGCCTTCCCCTGTACTGGATTGTGACTTTCTTACTTTCTTTATGGATTTTATTGGAGAGCTTGCTCCTTCCGTTGCCACCAATCTCCCACCAGAAGGCAAGCATTTTATGAACAATGACTATGGTTTCATCTCTGTTCTACCTCCTGCCCATCACACAAGTAGATGTTCAATTAGTGGGGAGCAGCGGACACCGAGCCTCTGGACTATGGTCTCACATCATTCCTCTTACAAGACCATTTTATTAACCTTCTGTTTTGGCTCTGTCAACAAGTGGCAAAAGAGCTAGGGAGCTTTCCCTGCATTTTTTTTTCTCCCTCCCCCTACACCATTTCTCTCCTTCATCCACATTTATTTACAGGGTGTGACAGTTCTTCTTGGTTGTCAAGTTGACTACATCTGGAATTAACTAAAACCCAAGCCGCTGGGCACACCTGTAAGGGCTTTTTTTTTTTTTCTTGGTAGCATCATTTGAGGTAAATCAGGGTCTTCTGAGGAGGGAAGAGCCACCTTAAATCCGGGTCAGACCTTCCGGTCACAGCCTTTATTAAAGACAATGAAGAAGGAAGCTCCTTCTCTTGGCCTGCTTGTCTTCACTCTTGCTGGCAAGCTCACTCCTCCACTGGCACTGGAGCCTACCTCTTTTGGATTCTGGCATAAATTGAAGACATCCAGCCTGGTGTGTTGGGGATTTGATTTGTACTTAGACGGGAATTGCGGGACCCTGCCAACAGTTGGTTTTTTGGCTGGTCAATAAAGAGCCAGCATCCAATAGCTGCACAGGGGGATAGAGGTGGGACTTAGCCGGGCGTGGTGGTGCACGCCTTTAATCGCAGCACTCGGGAGGCAGAGGCAGGTGGATCTCTGAGTTCGAGGCCAGCCCGGTCTACAGAGTGAGTTCCAGGACAGCCAGGGCTACACAGAGAAACCCTGTCTCGTAAAACCAAAAAAAAAAAAAAAAAAAAAAAAAAAAAGATTCTCCACCAGAAACAGGAAGAGGGATTCCACCATTAAGAGGGCAAAGGAGGCCACGCAGGGGAAAAGACGCAGGGAGGAAGAGCCCGCCCACTGACGCGTAAGAATTGGGGAAAGTGGCCCCAGGGGCCAGTCCTTCAATTGGGTCTGGGGTAACAGAGATGAAATATAGATTTAGCAAGTACTATTAACTCAGGAATATCGGAGGGGAGTGTGTTAGTCACGCAGATGTTCACAAGTGGCTTAGGCATTGAGCTAGCCAACGCATATTAAAATATAAAGGTTGAGTGTCTTTCATTTGTAAATCCAGAGCTCTTGGACGGGTGCAGAACTGCTGTACCCTCTCTTGGTGCTCTGTTGTTTTTCTGTTGGCTTGGATCGTCCAACTTTGACACGGTAGTTTTCATTTATCGCATTACTTTGTATTTTGTTAAGTTCTCATCTCCTTAGATTCCTATGGCAGGGGACTCCTCACTGTTTCAGTGAGCCCAGTGTGACGTGACCTGCTTCGGTTGGCTAAAGGTGTCTGACTAATTCCCCATGAGAGGCCTCAGCTCTGATGCAGGTGGGTGGGGCATGAAGTTCTCCCTAGTTGACATCCATTATCCACCACAAGGGAAACACCACCTTGGGAATTAACATATGCGTATTTTTGTGTTTTCCTTTCTGCTTACGGAAGACTGCTATGCTACACTGGTAGACTGGGCAGCTACTGGATTCTTGGACTTTCCCGTGGTTAGACTAGCTGAACCACAAGCCCATAAGCCACTCTCATAGATCCCATATGTACACACATTCTATCAGTTCTGTTCTTCTAGAGAACCCTGACTAATACACACGGCTAACATACAGCATAGTCAGCCAGGGTTTTCTTCTCTCTCAAAGGCTGGTGCTCTATTATGAGACTTAGCAAGATTCCCATTCATCCTCACTGTCGTGCTGTGGCTGAGCCAATATTGTGCCTCTCATGATATATGGGAGTTCATTTTGTCCCAACAGTGCTATACCTACCTGCAAGCAGAGTTCTCTGGTAAGTTTGTTTTAATAATGAAATTCTAGTGGGGAAATGCCAGCTGACTTCACAACTCATACTGGAACTGCTTGAACAAGCTAGGGTGGAAAAGCCTTTCAAACTCGATGCTGATCACACAATGACAACCATTGAGACATGTGCCTGGTTCTCTCAGCCAGGAACCCCAGATCCCAGCTTGACCTTTTACCCTTTCCATTCAAGAAGCAGGACCCATCACCTGGTCTTTTCCTTTCTGTCCAATAATTTTTCCCACTATCAATAACCAGAAGTGATGAGAATGGCATAACTATTATCATGCTTTCTATTGCCCACCTTTCTATACCTGGAATACAGCAAAGAGAGACATGTAGCTGATCTTCCTTCCTGTAGTGTAATCAAAGGAACACACACACACACACACACACACACAC
>NC_034604.1:36944165-36954921 GCF_900095145.1 Mus pahari
CATGCACACACACACACACACACACACGCACACATGCACACACACACACACACACACACACATACACACACACGACTTGACAGAGCTGTGGCCATTTTGGTCCTAACTGCCATGTTGCCTGTTAGATGACCCTGTTCTCTTCCCATCCCAAGTCATCAAAAAGAATCAGCCAGTGTGACATGTCAGCCTTCACTCCAAGGCTTTTTGTTAACTGATGTCAGTTCTGCTAATAGTGGGGGATTTTTTTAGAGTCTAATTTTAGTGTGTATGTGTGAGGGCACTGTGTGTGTGTGTGTGTGTGTGTGTGTGTGTGTGTGTGGTTATTCCTTGGAGCTGGAGTTACAGAAAGCTGTGGGTTGTAGTATGTGGTTTTTGTTACCCCATTTTGTGTTCCAGACAGACCATGCTACCAGCCTCAGCTTGGCTCCTAAAAGCTACTCACTTTCGTCCCCTTTTCAAATGAACACATAAAAATGGCACCTATTTACAAGGTGCAATGAAGTAATTTGATGTGTAGCTATCACGTGTAATGACACAACCAATGTAGTTAGCATCACTGTCTCCTTAAACATGTGTCATTTTTTTTGAATGTCCCTCTTCTGGTTCTTTACAAAACACACAGTGAGCTTGACCAGTCATTTTGCTAAGCTACGGAACGTAAGAATCTATTTCTATCTGTGTTTAGGTACTCTTTGTCCAACATCCCTCCCCAACTCCAACTCTGTCCCCTTCCAGTCTCTAGTAACCACCATTCCATCCTGTGATGTCGTAGAGGATTTGGAGAAGGATACTCAAATATGTCATATTGCTTTTTGTTTACATTTACAAAAATAGGATTTTATTGGGAGATATTCATTTGACAAAATTTTACATACTCAAGGGTGCAGAATGCGTTGACTACATGCTATGTACTGGTTGCCACAGTGACAGTAACACATCCATCACCTCCCACAATTAGCATTTTCTCCGCGGCTTTGCTCTAACACTAGCTGCATAGTTTTTCCGAAGTTCTGTTTTCTGCACCAAATCTGAGACAACACAGGTTGGGTGCCCAACTGAAGAAGGGGTCGGGTGTCACCCCCTGTGTTGTCCATACGTGGCAGCATGGCTGACTGAGATCCCCAGGTCTGCACTTTGGAAGCACGAGGAAGAAAGGGACATGGCAGAATGAACTAGAAGGAAGCTATCAGGGCCAATGGGAGATCTGATTTAGAAAAGGTGGCCCTCTGAAGACCCAAGGAAACACAGGGGAAGCAAACATAGGAAGAACTGACTCAAAGCCAAAGTAGGATTGGTCTCAAGTCCCCAGCTTTGTCCTTCCTGGTAGCCCACTCTGTGATATTGACTGAATTTTGACATTTATTTCTGATCCTATAACCAAACTCTCTTCCATCCCAATCCTTGGTCGTTCTAGAGGCAGATGCTGAGTGTGACTGAATGTTCAGCCCTGTGTAATAGCCATTATTCGTAAGGGGTCCTACATGGTTTGAGTTCACTGACTAGCTTGCTCTGGAAGAGGGGTTGGGCCCATACTATCTATCATCTATCTATCTATCTATCTATCTATCTATCTATCTATCTATCTATCTATCTATCTGACTATCTATCTATCTATCTATCTATCTATCTATCTATCTATCTATCTATCTATCTATCTATCTGACTATCTATCTATCTATCTATCTATCTATCTATCTGACTATCTATCTATCTATCTATCTATCTATCTGACTATCTATCTATCTATCTATCATCTATCTATCTATCTATCTATCATCTATCTATCTATCTNATCTATCATCTATCTATCTATCTATCTATCATCTATCTATCTATCTATCTATCTATCTCTATCATTATCTATCTATCTATCTATCTGACTATCTATCTATCTATCTATCTATCATCTATCTATCTATCTATCATCTATCTATCTATCTATCTATCATCTATCTATCTATCTATCTATCTATCTATCTCTATCATTATCTATCTATCATCCACCATCTATGTATCTATC
Source organism: Mus pahari (assembly GCF_900095145.1). Lineage (NCBI taxonomy): Eukaryota > Metazoa > Chordata > Mammalia > Rodentia > Muridae > Mus > Mus pahari. The sequence goes on from NC_034604.1 coordinate 36,946,186, forward strand.
TAATATATTTATCACTTTGTATATTTTTTTCTTATTTACCTAAATAAACTCACTTTAAACTAAAAGTACAGTTTTCCTAGACCATTTCCTGGGATGATAGCACAGTTACAAGGCAGACATGAAGGAAGCGGTCCATAACTTGTCCCTAAGGAAGCTGTCCTTAACTTGTCTCTAAGGGAGCTGTCCATAACTTGTCTCTAAAGTAGCAAGTACCCACAGCAGTGACTGGTGAGCTCCATCACGGTGACGGCCCGCACCAGCCAAGTATTATCAGCTCCAAGAATCCAAAGGGAAATCCTTCCACCCACCATAGCTTAAGGAGACAAGTCAGCTGGCAGCTAGACTCCTCAGAACAAGAACTGTGAAGGTGGAAGAGTGCCAGCAAGTCATAGACACTAAAAGAGAGGGCTCCTGACCCCACACAGCTATCATGAGGCTTCCTGATTGAATATCTTGGGCTGGTGAGATAGCTCAGTGGATAAGAGCACTGACTGCTCTTCCAAAGGTCCTGAGTTCCAATCCCAGCAACCACCTGGTGGCTCACAATCACCCAGAATGAGATCTGACACCCTTTTTCTGGTGCGCCTGAAGTCAGCTACAGTGTACTTACGTATAGTAATAAATAAATCTTCGGGCTGGAGCAAGCAGGGACTGAGCGAGTGGAGTTGACTGGAGTGAGCGGGGTTGACCGGAGCGAGCAGAAGTTCTAAAAATTCAATTCCCAACAACCACATGAAGGCTCACAACCATCTGTACGGCTACAGTGTACTCACATACATAAAATAAATACATACATACATACATACATACATACATACATACATACATACACATACATCTTTTAAAATAAAACAAAACAAAATCCAAGGACTTATCAGCATCCTTTTTGGGTAGCAGCTTTGAACTCAACCCTCACTTATGCTAGAGAAGTTGCTCTGACGTTGAGCTACATATCCAGGCCTCCGTTTAAGTTTTGTGTTGAAACAGAGTCTAAGCTGCTAAGACTAGCCTTGAACTTTGATCTTATTACATCAGCTTCCCAAGTAGCTGGGATTACAGCCATTTGCTGGGTTCTACACTTACTGGCTGAGAGGATATAAGAAGAGAGATATTCTTTTTTTTTTTTTTTTTTAAAGATTTATTTATTTATTTTGTGTATGTGAGTACACTGTAGCCGTACAGATGGTTGTGAGCCTTCATGTAGTTGTTGAGAATTGAATTTTTAGGACCTCTACTTGCTTGTCAACCCTGCTTACTCTGGCCAATTCTGCTTGCTCAGTCCCTGTTCGCTCCAGCCCAATTATCTGTTTATTACTACACATAAGTACACTATAGCTGTCTTCTGACACACCAGAAGAAGGTGTCAGATTTCATTACGGGTGGTTGTAAGCCACCATGTGGTTGTGGGATTTGAACTCAGGACCTTCGGAAGAGCAGTCAGTGCTCTTACGACTAAGCCATCTAGCCAATCCCCTTTTGTTTTGTTTTTAAGCTGGGAATGGCACTCAGGGGCCTTGAACATTACAAGCAAGCACTCTGCTGCTGCCCCTGAGTTGGTTACATCCAGCCCAGCAATGGCAGGCTCTGACTGTATCTTTAAAATGAAACTCTGGCCACATTGAATGCAGATCATTGAACACTGAACACACATGCTGATGGTGTGTTTTGTTTTGCTTTGCTTTGCTTTGCTTTGCTTTGCTTTGCTTTGCTTTTGGATTTTCAGGACAAGGTTTCTCTGTGTAGCCCTGGCTTTGCTGCCTCAAACCCATCTGCCTGTCTCTACCTCCCAAGTGCTAGGTGGGATTAGAGGTGTGTGCCACCACCACCCAGCCTAGTGTCTGTCTTTTTTAAACATTAAACTTTAATTTTGGAACAATTTAAGACTATTAGGAAAGTGACGAAAGTAGATCACACTCTTCCTACATCCCTGCTGCTGATAACAGGTCTCCTAGCGACGGAAGCTCATCACTACCAGAACACCTCAATGGGGCAACACTGATTTTTACCTGCTTTGTAATGTCCTCTTCCTGTTCTAGGGTCCACTTTACGACAGTGTGCTGGGCTCAGAGCTTGCTTTTCTGGACAGCCTCTAGATCCTAGAGGAAATGCCACCTCAGCCAGGATCCGATCTGCTAGCGCAGTGGTTTTCAACCTTCCTAATACTGCAACTCTTTAATATAGTTCCTCTGACTGTTCTTCCAGAGGTCCTGAGTTCAATTCACAGCAACCACATGGTGGCTCACAACCATCTGTAATGGGATCTGATGCCTTCTTCTGGTGTGTCTGAAGACAGCTACAGTATGCTCACATACATAAAATAAATCTTAAAAAAAAAAAAAAAAAACTACAGTTCCTCACGTTGCAGTGACCCTCCAACCATAAAACTGTTTTTGTAGCTACTTCATAACTGTAGTTTTGCTACTGTTATGAATAGTAATGCAAATACCTGTGCTTTCCAATGGTCTTAGGCGACCTCTGCGAAAGGGTTGTGACTTACAGGTTGAGAAAAACTGATCTGGAACAACCGGTCCTGGAAAAGAGGAGAGCAGGTGCAGACAGAGCAAGCAGCATTCCCAGGAGTGGCTTCTGTCATCCAGGCTGGAGGTGAGGGCCTGCAGGAGGACAGGTGATGCCCACCCGGGCAACACAGGCCAGTCGATCACTACCACCTCATATAATACATGTTGTCTAATACCCCCAAATGCAGAAAACAGTCTTAGACCTTCACATTGAGTAAACATGGCTTTCTGAAGCTTCTTATTTTGTCTGAGAAGAGGGAACCTTCATGTTTGAATCTTCAGCTCAAAGACACTCATTTAGTGTGAATGACCTTTAACATCAAAGATGGAATCATGGAGTTACAGAAGACAGACACTTCCTGCATGTCGGGCACCAGGAAAGCTATTGATGACAGACTCATTTGCTGCCCAAGGAGAGGTCCCAGTCTGTGTGGATGTCAGAAGTGCTCTGGCCTCAGAAGTGTTGTAAGGAAGGACCGTAGATAATGAAACAACTAACTGCAGATTAGTGACATTTTAGGAACTAAAGGCGCTGTTTAGATACAAAGCCATTTGATGTGTCTGTGTGGTTGAAATATGAGCGTAACCACCAGGGTAGGTTGCTAAAGAGATCTTATCAAAATGGGCGGGGATAGTCACTCCTCTTCTTGCAAAGTAGGGACTTCCCACATAATTTATTCAGAGGAAATCGAGTTTGGAGGTGCTGCCTACATAAGCAGCTGTCTTTCTGACCTGCCCTTTTTGCAGTTCATCTTCTTCCTTTCCCCTCCCCGATTCACTTGGTCTTCTAACGATCTCCATACCTGGTATGGAGATCGTTACTGGCTAGCTTTGTGTCAACTTGACACAGCTGGAGTTATCACAGAGAAAGGAGCTTTAGTTGGGGAAATTCCTTCATGAGATCCAGCTGTGGGGCATTTCCTCAATTAGTGATCAAGGGGGAGAGGCCCCATTGTGGGTGGGACCATCTCTGGGCTGGTAATCTTGGGTTCTATAAGGGAGCAAGCTGAGCAAGCCAGGTGAAGCAAACCAGTAAAGAACATCCCTCCATGGCCTCTGTATCAGCTCCTGCTTTCTGACCTGCTTGAGTTCCAGTCCTGCATCCTTTGGTGATCAACAGCAGTATGGAAATGTAAGCCAAATAAACTCTTTCCTCTCCAACTTGCTTCTTAGTCATGATGTTTGTGCAGGAATAGAAACCCTGACTAAGACAGGAGACCTTAGATCAGGTGATAAAAATCTCTATCATCGCTTGGAAATTAAAAATGAAAATCAAACATTATTGAGCTTCTGAAAAAAGAAAAAAGGAAGATGATAGGAATGTCTGAATGCTCAGCCTTATCACCAGGAGCAAAGTCCTAAAACACGGTGACCGACATGGAGGGACAGCAGTCACAGGCTGCAGCTATGCTCCCCAATATCTGTGGCTGCGGGGCAAAGTCAGCCACTACCGGATGCTGCTGTTTTCTTCCTTTTCCTGAGGAGCAGGGGTGACTTTATACAGTGTTCTAGGACCTTGCATTAGGATGAACAGAAATGCTTGGTATGACTTAAAAATCCTGGGTCCCTGCAACCCTATAGGTGGAACAACAATATGAACTAACTAGTACTCCCTGAGCTCGTGTCTCTAGCTGCATATGTAGCTAAAGATGACCTAGTCGGCCATCATTGGGAAGAGAGGCCCCTTGGTCTTGCAAACTTTATATGACCCAGCACAGGGGAATGCCAGGGCCAAGAAGTGGGAGTGGGTGGGTAGGGAAGCATGGGTGGGGGAGGGTATAGGGAACTTTCCAGAATTGAAATTTCTGGGAGGGGTCTCTAGGATGGGGTCACAGATGATGCTAACCTTGGGGACAACTGTCCTCTAGGATCCCCATGTCTCCATGGAGAGCTCCTGAGAAAGAAGTGTCGGGAATACACAGTGACCTGGAAGGAATTCTGTAGGAGGTGGGCAGTAGAAACAGACATAGAGGGTCATTTCAAGCAGGTCATTCCTGTCCTCAAAGGGAAAAGGTCATGTTTTGTAATTGTTCTTTTGGTTTGGTTTTTGAAACAGGGTGTCACTGTTTTTCCCAGGCTGGTCTTGAACTTGCAATCTTCCTACCCTATTCTGCTTCCCAAAAAACCTGACATCACCCATCATTTTAGTATTCCTAGACAGCCCAGATGCTCCGCAAGCACTCCCCACCAGGTTGTTATGGTTGCTCGACTTGACCCCAAGTTAGTATGTAACTTGATTCTGTGGGGTCTACTGGGCTGAAACAAAAACCTAAATTACTCAACCTCCCCAACTTTCACACAGGAATATTCAGAAAGATCTCTGGTTAATCTCTGGTTAAGATGCTGGTAAAGAATATTGGCTGAGGGAGGGGAATATACATATATATATATATATATGTGTGTGTGTGTGTGTGTGTGTGTGTGTACATATATATGTTTGTGATATAGATGATATGATTTTACACACACACACACACACACACACACACATAGTTTTCTTGAGGCAAGATTTTCACTATGTAGCTCTGGTTGTCCTATAGACCAGGCTGGCCTCAAACTCACAGAGATCCACCTGCCTCTGCCTCCCAAGTGCTGAGATTAAAGGCCTGCTCCACTATGCCTAGCATACATTAATTTTGTTTTGAAAAGAGAGGGCAAAAAGATCAGCTCAAGAGTCCAAGTACTAGAGGGCTGTACACCCTCCAGCTTCCTTTCGTGCCTCAGTTTCCTGATTTGACCATGTGACTCCACCAATCTCCATCTGGCAGTGAATGAGAATGTCTATTCAAAGCCCTCAGTGTGTGCCTTGAACAGAGTGAAAGCAAGATGAATATTTACAAAATGTACAGGTTGTCAAAAGAATTTCCTGGGAATGCCCACAGCATATTGATACAGAAGTCACCATGAAGAGATGCGGGATAAAAAGGGACAGTGAAGGGTGGAAAGACACCTGGGGTAAAAAGAGACAAGCTCACTCATGGGGGAACAGGTGATTCTCTGTGGAGAACTCCAAATGCTGCTCCAGGCTGTGTGGGAGGCAGGGGGTGGGGAGTGCGGGGTCGATGTACTCCTCTGAGCTCTTGTGTGTGCCAGAGTGGGCGCCGTGTATGACAGAAAGGAAAAGAGGGGAAGGCAAGTGACAAATACTCTGTGCATGCACCTGTCATCATGGATGAGCAATAGACATGGTTAAGAATCCTCAAGGCAAGGCTATGTCATCAGAGTGGGAATGAAAAGGTCTCATTATTAAAGCTGATGCCCTGTGAAGCCGGAGCTTTTAGAGCACAGAGCACCAGCTGGGCATTTTCCCAGGCTGGAGAAACTTGCTTTATTGATGGTTGATGATAGGCCTTGGGGTCTTTTGCTCTCTCTTATTTCGTTGTTTATTGCCCAGGTTTCTTACCCAGCCCCCAGGTGGAGTCCTGAGGAAGTTTTCTGTGAAGGGAGCGAGGAGGGATAGTTCCTTATCACTGAAGGCAACCCTGCACTTTAAGGGCTTGGTTTGAACTGCTTAGAAAACCCTTCAGTACAACTTGTCATAAGCCCATCGAATGCTTTCAAAGAGCAGAAGATTGGGAGGCAGAAAGGGATGCTGAGGTAGCTGTCATACCTGGAGGCAAGCCATGTTCCACTCAAGTGACACCGGAGAAGTCCTTCACCCTACTGAATGTCTTTCCATATCTATACTGAATTGGGAGACATACACAAATGTCACACAGCAAGTCCTCGGGAAGCTTGCCAGGGTGTTATCATTAATTGTTATTGCCACTATAGCTGTGGACAGCATTGCCACTATACCTAAAACGTTATGGAAGCAACTGCAGATCAAGTCCTCTGACCTCAGAAGCATAGCAGCATCATGTGACACTGTTAACAGTGGGAGCCACCATCTTTTTATTTTGTAGATTCCCTGTTCTTATTGGGGGTGAGGAGGGCGAGAAGGCAGTAATTTCTGGAATGGAGATTGTCCAGAGTCCACATCTCCCTTTCAGTCACCTTGCTGTGTTGAGGCAGACAAACTCCCCACAGAATTCCCCTTTTATTCTCAGACACCAATAATAAGCATTTCCAGGGTTGTTTTTTTTCCAATCCACAAGGCATGAACAGCTCAAAGGAAAGAGAAATTCTCATCTCCCTGTCTCAGATTTTCCTGAGTTTTAGACGGAAATGCTTGGACTTCCATATCGGATCTCCCCAGAGCTGTGGATCCCAATAAGGACATTTCAGAAAGAATAGCGTTCAGAGACTGAGAGAATGTGCAAACCATCAACAAGGGCACAGCCCGAAGACAAAGGCGTCCTCCCAGCAAGTCCTCCTGCAAGCACCCAGGGTGCATCTGGAGGTATCTGACTCCACTATGGGAGGACAACACAGTCCTTCATCTAGAAGCACTAGAAAACTCTGGTGCAGAGGGAGGCTTTCTCGGGACTGGCTCAATGACTCTTCTTGATGAAAACATGTCTATGGACTCTCATCAGGGGTGGATTGTGAACCCACAATACATCTCAACACACCTCCCCATCATTCACTTTCCACCACACTGAAGGCACATCCTAGATTGAGAGCCACTGTCCCTCATCTCAATCAAGCCAAAACCCTTGCTTCGGTTCTCTTAACCATGGCTTATGAGAGCTTTCTTTTTAATGTCTGAAGGTAAGGCAGGCAGTTTTGCTCTTGTCTTCTGGATGAGGGAGTAAATGATTGGCCATCAGCCTTAGGGCTCACACTGAGGGTGAGCACATATCTTCAGCCTGAGTAAAGTGACCAGCAAATTCATTGGAAGATCAGCACCGTTTCCCACCCCTGAGGCATGCTTTTTCCTTTCAAATGAAAGCCAGCAGGGTCCTGATGGAGAAAATGATTTGGACTCATGTTCATGCCCCATCCTGCACTCTTCAAAGAGCTCCCCTGGAAGGAAAGCTGAGAGTTCTCACATCCTTCATTACTGGGAGCAGAGATCATCCCTGTCCTGAGGGCAGAGCAAACAAAGGTCATGAGGTCCAGAGCACTGGGAACACACGAAGTGGTTCAGGAGCACTGCCCACATATCCAGCCCTGTGCAGCCACGTCAGGGAAATTAGCACTAGTGACTATCCTTCCACTTTCTCCAACCTGTACAACTTCAGCCTCCCTCCCCGTTACCTACTCCCATTTCAGGAAGCAGCTGCCTTGGGTCCCTCACCAGCGTTTGCCTCTTGTCTACAAGTTTCTATCAGAATTACCTTGTGATCTCCCTCTGGCATTTGTTACAATGCCAGCTTCCTGGCTGCCTGCCACTTCTTAAGGTCTCAAACCCTGGAAATGGCACGGAGAGTCGGGCTCTCATCTGCCCTCAATGCCCCACAGAGCACAATGCCATCTGCAGGTCCCTTTCACAGTTCTGCTTTATATCACCATGGCTGTGAGATACCTTACCTACATCACCTGGGGTAATAACCTGTGGCTCAAATGCTTGCTTCCTAGAGAAAAGAATCGGTTCTTGGGGCAGATTGAGGCAGATTCCTCACAGGGCATCCACTGCTCATGTTTCCCCCAGGGTCTATAAAATACAAGGTTTTTCTGTTCCAGCCAAAACCATATAAACAAGTCAAGGAGGTTCAAGGATCTGGGTCCTGTAAAGTAGCTGAACACTACTACACGTGTCTGGAAAAGAGGACCTAAGCAGGGGGCATGTGCAGGAATAGATCCCAAAACATGACTTTTTTCCAATGCTAATTTTTGTCCTTTCTTAAGAATTAGTTTTAGGGCTGGAGAGATATCTCGGTAGTTAAGAGCACTGACTGCTTTTCCAGAGGACCTGAGTTCAATTTCCAGCAACCAACACGGTGGATCACAACCATCTGTAATGGAATCCAACACACTCTTCTGCTGTGTCTGAAGACAGCAACGGTGTACTCATACGGTCTGTGTCTGAGTATTTTTCTTTTTTTCCCTTTTAATTATTTTATTAGATATTTTCTTCATTTACATTTCAAATGCTATCCCGAATGACCCCTATACCCTCCCCCACACTGCTCCCCTACCCAACCCATTCCCACTTCTTGGCCCTGGCATTCCCCTCTATGGGGCATATAAAGTTTGCAAGACCAAGGGGACTCTCTTCCCAATGATGGCTGAATACACCATCTTCTGCTACATTTGCAGCTAGAGACATGAGCTCTGGGGGTACTGGTTAGTTCATATTGTTGTTCCACCTATAGGGTTGCAGACCCCTTCA
>NC_034604.1:36954932-36969932 GCF_900095145.1 Mus pahari
TGCATTTTCTTTGATTGTTGTGCCCATGTTCTCTATGGAATCTTCTTCACCTGAGATTCTCTCTTCCATCTCTTATATTCTGCTGCTGCTGCTCATATCTATGTTTCCTGATTTCTTTCCTAGGATTTCTATCTCCAGAGTTGTCTCACTTTGGGTTTTCTTTATTGCTTCTACTTCCCTTTTTATATCTTTAATGGTTTTGTTCAATTCCATTACCTGTTTGGTTGTGTTCTCCTGTGTTTCTTTAAGGACTTCTACCTCTTTAGCAGCTTTTTCCTGTATTTCTTTAAGGACTTGTACCTCTTTAGCAGCATTCTCCTGCATTTCTTTAAGTGAGGTATTAATGTCCTTCTTAAAGTCCTCTACCAGCATCATGAGGTATGCTTTTAAATCTGAGTCTTACTTTTCAGGTGTGTTGTGGTATCCAGGACTGGCTGAGTTGGGAGTGCTGGGTTCTGATGATGGTGAGTGGTTTTGGTTTCTGTTAGTAAGATTCCTACGTTTGCCTTTTGTCATCTGGTAATCTCTGGAGTTAGTTGTTATAGTTGTCTCTGGTTGGAGCTTGTTCCTCCTGTGATTCTGTTAGCCTCTGTCGGCAGTCCTGGGAGTCCAGCTCTCTCCTGAGTCTCAGTGGTCAGAGTACTCTCTGCAGGCAAGCTTTCCTCTTGCAGGGAAGGTGCACAGAGGCCTGGCGTTCAGATCTGCCTCCTTGCTGAAGATGTAGACCCAAAATTGGGCCTGTCCCAGATGTGTCGCCTCTGCATTTTTCACACTCACCTGCACAGGCTAGACTCCAAGGGACCCTGGACACAATATGTCTCTCTCACCTGTTCTGGCAGACAGAGCCCTCCCGGGTGGGCCCTTCCCTTTCCTCTGGCAGGGAAGGTGCCCAGATGTCTGGAGCCAGAAACAGGGTCGGTCCCAGAGCTAGATTGTTTCTGTCTGTCCCAAAGCTGTGTAGCTTCAGTAGTCCACACTCTTGCCAGTGCAGACTGGAGCCTGAGCGAACCTGAGCAATGATGGCTCCCTTACCAGCTCAGGCTGTGAGAGCGCTCCCGGGCAGGAGGACCCTTCAGCTCTGACGGGGATGGTGCCCAGAAGTCTGAAGCTGAAAAACAGGGTCTGTCCCAGAAGCTGTGTTGCTTCTGCAGTCTGTCCTCTCCCCAGCAAGGAGCGGAGCCTGGGCTTACCGGAGCGAAGATGGCTCCCTTACTAGCTCAGGCTGTGAGAGCGCTCCCGGGCAGATACCTCCATCTTTTTTTTTTTTTTTTTTTTTTTTTTTTTTTTTTTTTGAATTAGTTTTAAATTTTTGTGTACATGAGCTTCTATATATGCATATGCCACATGTGTGGTATATGTTCGTACCTGTAAAGGTTAGATGAGGATACTGGGCTCCTTGGATCTGGCATTATAGGCAGTTGGGCACTGTATGGGAGCTAGAAATGGAACTTAGATCCTCTGAAAGAATAGGAAGAGGTTCTTGGCTGCTGAGCCATCTCTTCAAGCCAGAGTTGATTGTTGTTGTTTGTTTGCTTGCTTGTTAGTCCTAACATGTATATCTAAGGAACATAAACAAGAATCACTACTGTCCTCAGTGTAGAGAAGAGCATAGTGAACATATTCTCTAAGCCAGGAAGGGAGAAGTTGACCCATCTACCTGATCTCAGAACAGAAGCCCTCACCCTATCACAACATTGCAACCGAGTCTTACCCACCCTGGCTTTACTGACAGGGTTTGCAAATCCAGAGAGTGTTTCTTGCTGCAGGATTTCTCTGAGAAATGAAGACAAAGGACAGTTTAGGTAGTGTGGGTGGGTGGGTGGTGGGAGGAGGGAGGAGAAGCTGTTAATTTTGGATCTGTAATTCAGACTGCTCATTAAATGGCAGCGATGTCACTGCGCCCTTATCTTCTCCATTCACCTTCTGAACTAGAAAGATCTCCTTCCTGTGGGATCTCTCCTTCCGATCCTTATAAGCCCAGGAATGGTGGGGCTTTTCCTGACTCACCCTGACCTGTAAGTCTCCTGTCTCACATGGTCTCCCCAAAGCATGTGTTCAACCTTTAGAAGAGAGGTTCACAAAGTAGGGGAATTTTCCAGGAATTGCTTTTTAATCCAAGCATTCCCACAGGGGTTAAGTTGTTAGAACTTCACTGGTACCTTGCCATCCAGGGGCCTTGTTTCTGTTTCCTGGTCACTTGGATGATCTCAGCAGTAACAACTAGTAGTTCCTAGCCCCCTAAACACTAAATTCCTCTTCATCTATGTGTGTCCTAGTTCTGAACACATTGAAAATCAAGCACAGCCAAAATAAAACCCCAAAAAATCACTATTACATTTAGGGATATGTCTATCTATATATATGAAAGATTATTATATTTTCTGTGTGCTAAGCATGTTTAAGTGGCCCTGGACAACCACACCGGTGTCACATGACAGCTGTTATGATATGTATACTCAGGCCATGCCCAGATACTGAGTCAGAATGCCTGGGGATGGCCCCATCAGTAAGAACCTTAATAAAACTTGTGGGGGATTCTGCTGTACCTCAAGTTTGTGAGCCCTGGTCTCACTATTGGACATTACTGCTTACATTTTATAATGAAGGTCTCCAAATTCTTAAGAAATGGAGTGAACGGCCCACAGTGAATATCAGTAACACCCAGATGGGAACACAGTCTAAGATTTTGCTTTCCTATTGGTGAATACTTAGCATGGCAGAGAAACAAGGAGACAAACAGCTATTTCTATGGAAACAACAAGAGGGTTTCAGTTATTCAGAAAGTAAACATTCACCAAACATGAGATGCGTGCCAGTCACTATGCATCAAATGGCTGTGTCTTCTCAAATTCTTACATCCAAATTACAATCTCCAAAGTATTGGCATGGGGGGGTGGGGTGTCGTAGGAGGTGGTTAGGGCAGCAGCCAGAGATTTCATAAATGGGGTGAGTGCCCTTATAACAAAAGACCCTAGAAAGATTCCTTGCCCACTCCTTTCATCTTGTGTGGGCAAGATGACGTCGCTGACTATGAATCAAGAAACATCTGCATTTTGATCCACACATGGGATCTTGATCTTGGACTTCCAGCCTCCAGAACATTAGGCAAAATACATTTGGTTGATATCAGTTTGGGAGATCTGCTATAGTCGTCCCAAAAGATTTAAGGACCATGCGTAGATATGTCCTCTCAGTGAGTGCTTGTCGTAGGCTAGGCCAGGTAAGCATTCGGAAATCAGTAAGCTCCAAAGAAGAAAGTGAATCCTGCTTAGTCTTTCTCTAAACCCCTCACAGCTTCCTCGGGGCGCATGTGCACATTCAGCAAATCTGTGTTTCCTTGTGGCAGAAAGAACAGGAAACCAAGGGTGGGTGCATACACATCAGCAAATGAGATGACTCTGCTCCAGGGCTGAGAGTCACCTCTACAGCTCACCAGACACCACAGATTGCTTGTCCTCCCCACCCCCTCAAAAAACACCAGCTTTCCCTTTTCTCCTCCTGAAACAGGGAAAACAAGTTCTTACCAAATTGGACATGTTGAGTCTCTTTCTTTTAATACCTTTCCAGGGAAGCAAGGCCCTCGGTAGGTTGTGATGCCAGGAGCAAGATTGCCAATTGGAAGCTTAGCAATATTCAATGAGGATTATCTTAATGCTATGAATGCCTTCAGCCAGCTCCCCGCACAGAACGTGTACACGCCCTCGAAACTGGCTTAGGATTACCAGCTACCATCCAAATCGATGGCTGAGTTGATTTGCAAGCTCTGTGTGGTGACACGTCATTAAAAAGTGTGTGAAGGCGGGCAGCTGAAGGTGAAAGACTGGCATCTGTTTGTATGTTGTCTATAATTTCCCAGCTAGCATAATGTACTCTCTATTTGTTAAATATTTTGCTATTTTCATTTAAAGGCAGGGTTTTTTTTTTTTTTTACTCCTTGATTTATAGATTCAAAGAGATATAAGGTAGAAACTCTGAGAATATTCGTTGACATAAATGTACAAAATTGTGCTTAAATCTAAAGGCAATCTGTCACTCCCTAGTTGAAAACCTGTGACTGGTTCTCTGCTGCTTTGAGAATGGAGTTCAGAGGTAGCCTGGTTTAGGAAGCACTTTATGGCCAGCCATGCTCCAGTCCTAGTGTCTGATGCTCCTACACGTCTCTTCCCAGGTTTGGCAGTACCCAAGCAATGCTCAGAAGGTCCCCGATCTTCCCACACTTCATCCCTCTGCAACCTTTAGGCTCTCAGCCTAAAATCCCCCCAGGTTAACCAACTTCCTCTCATCCCCAAAACCTTTGCCAACTCACCACTTCTTTGGGACATATTCCTTGACTTCCTCGGAGTGCTCTCAAAAGCTGACCCTGATGACATCACTTCTCGCATGGTTCACAGTGGTCTACTTACTTATGTGTCACCTCCAAAGATACAAGCTTCACTGAGGCCCACCACAGTGCTAGGCAAATAGTAGGTACTCGAAGCATCATTGCTGGATGAATGAGCGATGACCTCATTGTGTTTGTTTATTGTGCTTTAGGGATCGAAGTGGGGATCTTGTGCATTCTAGGCAAGGGTTATACCACCGAACTAACAGCCTTTTATTTTTACCCTAGTTTGAGATGGTCTCATGAAGTCACTCACACTGCCCCCACACATGAAATCCTCGTGCCTCTGTTATTCCTAGTAGCTTATAGACATAGGTCACATATACCCAATATTTATATTCCTTGAGGGCTCTGGATAGAACCCCAGAGATGAGAAATGTATGATTATTCTCAGCCAATACTCTTGAAAAGCTGGTTCTACACCCATGGACTCTTATGGCCCAACAGGATCAGAGCATCTCAAAGTTACCAAACCCTAGTCCAAAACTTTATTTAGATGAGCCCATTTTCACTATCTAGATAAACCCAGTGATATTCACCAGCCTAGAGATGCCTGAGATTAGTAATGAGGTTAGACCAAATTCTAGAATTTGTTCCAGGCTGGAACTGTCTAAAAGCTCAGTTTGATTCAGAGCTTCCTATTATAAGGCTATATGTTCTGTATACCTGGAGATATTAAATCTGGAGATATTACAGGAACCCCCAAGGCAAATGTGAGCTGATGAAATTGGGTAGCTGTGGTGGTTAGTGTTGATTTTCAATGACAGGCCTTGGACTTTCCTAGGTGACAAGCCTTTAGGCACCTATGGGGAATCATTAAGATTAGGTTAGCCTCTGGACACGCCCTAAAGGAGGGCAACACCACTCCCTGAGCTTGGGTCCTGAACTCCATTAAAAAAAAGTGACCCCCTAAGGCTGGGGAAATGTCACTGAAGAGGCAGAAAGAATGTGAGAGCCACCAGACAGGGAGCAATGCTGTGAAATGCTTTCTTCCAGACATTGCGCGGCCATTATACTCACAGCAGCTATGGTTACCAAGGCCAAGCCAAGATCAGTCAACACTGTAAGGGACAGCACCAATGGGACTCGGTGGGTTACAGGACAGAGGCAGGGGGAGAGATCAGGAAGTTGGGAGAACACATTGGAGGTGCCTAGGGGTAGCGACAGGGTGGGGGGGAGGAATGGGGTGGATAAGATAAAGACACAATGTTTCACATATTAAATGCCCAAAGACTACAATAACCGGGGTTTTAAAAATACATGGAGGAGGCAAGCTGAGCTTGAGCAGCTGTTGTTCTCTGCTTCCTGACTATGAATGCAGTCCACAGATCCTGCCACCAGGACCTTGACACCATGACAGACTAGACCTTCACGCTGAAATCCTAAATATGCCCTTTCCCCCCCTTAAACTGCTTTTGTAAGGATATTTTATAACAGCAGTGAAAAAAATGACTAACATGGCTGTGGAAGATGGTCCCCTAATACTGGCCATCAATATAATTCTCCAGGGACTGTCGGTAAGCCCATCTTAGACTCTAATATAAAGCAAGCCTTCAAGACAAAGCCGTTCACAGTTGACCACATTCAATGTATTATTTAAAATAGTTCTATTAGTTACCACTGAATAAACACCAAACATTTTCCCCTAACTGAGGTCTTTTTCTGAGGCTCCGTCTTCAGAGGTGACAGAGATGTGAGCAGGCTATCACAGACCACGGAATGAAAAGTTCCGTGGTTTCCAGCTATTCCCAGAAACATCTGAAAGATCTGACACTTCATTCACAATGAAAGCTGAGACTGAGAGACACCAGTCACTTACCATGAAGCATGCCCCTAAGGTCCTCACACACAGTTCTAGCCTGGCCTAGTGACAAAACCAGTCTAGCCGCCATATGCTCTGGAATTTGTTGTGCGTCTTTATAAAACTTTTCTAGAGGGCTAAGGAGACGGCCTAGATGGCTCAGCCAGTAAAGTGCTTCCTCTGGAAACATAAGGACCTTGAGTGTTGATCCCCAGAAACCACATGAATGTACATGTGCAGGTCCTATGCATGCTGCCACAGGCTCTGTCACCTCATATGGGCATCAGTCCCCTTCCACATCTTGAAGTCAGAGGTCAACGTTCCTAAACCAGTCTTTTGAGATTAAAAGACTAAGCGGGATTCAGTTTCTTCTCTGTAGCTTACTGAGTAATGAGAGCTGCTTACTCTACCTGATCTGACTTCAGAATGTTTACCTGGCCCAGCCTATGACAAGCATTAAATGAGGAAACGTATCTATGTGTCGTAATTTAAAATCTTTGGAGCCTACTATAACAGATCTCCCAAACTGGTGTCTTATAATCAGCCAAACGTATCTTGCCTGCAGCTCTGGAGGCTGGAGGTACAAGATCAAGGCACTGGCGGATCCCACGTGTGGATCAGAAAGTAGCTGATTCTTGATCCATAGTCTAGAAAACGCTGTTGCCTTGGATATGGCCAACTCTTCTAGCTCTTACAATCCATCTTCACCTTCTTCCACATAGATCTCTGAACATGAGGGGAAGGGTGTGATACAGACATCCTATTTAGGAATGAGTGCTCCAAAGTCTCTCACTCTTTGTGTTTGTTGTCCTGTTTAGGATCTCTGTGCTAATTACCATCTACTGTAAGAAGTAGCTTCTCTGATGAGGGTTCAATGATGCACTATGCATGGGCGTAGCAATATGTCATTAGGAGTAGTTTTATAACTATGCTCATTTACCAGAATAATAGCAATAGAGTTCATCTAAAGCCTATGGCCTATCTATTTACCCTCAGGTTTTTGGCCTCATTAACTGTATTAATTGTAATTAATAAAAGTTAATGCAATGAATTGCATTAACAGTGTTGGGTATGGTTTCCATCAAGCCTAACCAAAAACTGGCTGGTTACTTCCATAGTATTGATGCCACTATTGCACCAGTGAATATGTCTTTTGGGCAGGTACAGGTCACTGTTGTAGCTTACAGAGTTCATAACTGAATGATATTAATGATTACATTTCCCCTCTTGTAGCATGTACAGTACCTTCCAGCACTACCAATGCTAGTCACTAAGATGCTTCTAGTTGAACACCAGCTCAATTTCTTCATGTTTAGGACAAGTATGTGGTGTCTTTGGCAATAGAGTCTTTGCATCAGTTGTGAAGTGCAACCAATAGCATTGGCAATGGCTTGTAGCATTTGGGGACATCTATGGGACCCCTTAGGCCAATGACTCAAAAAGATGTAACCCATTCCTGTTACCAAGGATTTTATTTGGTAGTATATGATATCTATCATATTGAGACACTGTCTCCCCCCATTAAATGATGACTACATTTAAATTGCATTTATATTCATAAATATATATATATATATATATATCCACATATCTATAAAAATCTTTCTCCTTCACCATACCTAAGAGCAGTCATGTCCTTTCCTTTCCATTTTTTTTCATTCACACTCTTAATCTAACCCAAAGATAAAACCACAGATAGAAGAGTCAGACCAAACAGAACAAATATTTTTCAGACTTGAAGCTCAAAAGTAATTTACAGACAAAATTTGGGCATTATAAACAAAAAGACAATTCTGTTCACTTCTGTGGGAGTCTCTATTTTTAATGTAAGAACAAATGGATTTTTATCCAAATGTATTGTATCAACTAACCATGATTTACTGTTCTGGCATATCGCTATTTTCCTGGACAGGGTTTCCTGAGGTAGCCCAGGTTGGCCTTTGCCTCTCAGCCCTTCTGCCCCAGCCTGCTGAGTGATGAGATAGTAGTGCGTGCATGCCATAGCCAGCCACTTCTTCTTCATTCTCTCCTTTTCTGTCCCAGGCTTATGTCCCTTTCTTCTTGCTATAAATTAACCTGAAGCTACTGTTACAGTTCCAAGGACTGAACTCTACGGTCTGAACCAAAATTAAAGCCTGGGATCAAAGCTGCTATAGATGCTACTGGTTGCAATAGCATGCCCTTTTCGTATTACAGCTACATCACACTGGATGCAAAAAGGTCAAGAGCACAGACCGAGTCGGTCTGAATCCTGGATTCCCTTTGTAGACGCTGGAGCACACATAACCTCTCTAGGACTTTATTTCCTCATCTGTAAAATGAGGTTTAGGATTCTTAGCTCAGAACCTGGCAAAATAATGATAACTGCTGCTGTTTATTCTAGCACACAGCCAACCGCACCCCTATTAAACGTCTACAGAGTGCCGCAGTGCCCAAGACCATGGAAGCCTCTTGGCAGCCACTTTGTGGACTGACAGTCATGCAAAGGCCATACGAATAACAGCTTTGGTAAAAGTCAGGAGTTAGGCTCAGTTTTAAACTGTACTTTAGATGCAGCCTGATAAATAATAAGAGGCCAGGCAAGGGGATAATGGGTAACCTTGACGGAGCACTCACCCTGTGTCACACTCTTTGAAGCATTTTATGAGCATCTTTTGTATGTAGGTACACAACAGTTCCATAGGGTGTTATTATTCCCATCCCATATATCACACATGATTGTTTAGACAGGGTCTCATATAGTCCAGGGTGACACTGAATTCCCTAGGTATCCAAGAATAAACCCGGACTCCTAATTCTCCTGTTTCTACCTCCAAAGTGCCAAAATTGTAGGAGCGTGCCACCTCCCTACCCCCCAGCTTTAGGTCTTACTCTTATTGAATAAGATGGCTAGGGTCACTTGACTCCAGAGGTACAAGGCTTGGACAAATAGAAAACGCAGATGTTGCTGCCGATATCGTTCGAGCTCTTTCTATATGGTAGTTATTGTTCCAAGCGATACCAATACTTACTAAGAAATGTGTTGCTCACGACAAGTCTGAGAAGTAGATGCTGTTGATTGCAACTTTTACGGGTGGTGTTTGGAAATGCTGAACACACAGAGCTGAGGATGGTAGGTCTGAGTATTCCAGAGTCTCCAGATGTCTAGTCCCAAGCCTTCTTAGGAATGTAATAATAGTTCAATGTAATTGGGCCATCCTTGGGGCTCAGCAGATCTTTACATCAGTTGGTCAGGTTCAGAGCAATCAGCACAGATGTTCCTGCTCCATGAGGTGGGGACAATGTAGGAGAAAAATGAAGGGGAAAGCAAGTCAATAGGACATAGTAGCAGATAATTAATGTATAATGGGCACTGCTCAGGAGCCCCTCAGAAGGGTCTAATTGATTTGACAAATGGGACTTACATTCAGGAATAGAAAAGTAATTTCATTTAAATATTAGAAAGAGAGCGCTTGTTTCTCATGTACTCTGCACTTGTCCTTGAAGACCAGACTCAGAATGGATGGATGTCTAAGACTAATCATAGTACTCAGTGTGACTCAGCCCTGTAGTTTCCCTACCTGTGTCATCAAAACTGCAAGACTGCGGTTGCCCAACAGCCTCGGCAAATTGCCAGCTTTTGCACGAATCTGTTTAGTGTATAAAAGTTAAGGCCATCTCTTGTGCTTGGTTTCAATCAAAGCATTTACTGAGTTCCTCAGAGAGGAAACAGTAAAAGGAGGAGGAGGAGGAGGAGGAGGAGGAGGAGGAGGATTCCCTGTCTTAGTGATTATTTCAGTTATATGGGCAGGCTGCTTGGATTTACCTCTCCTCCTTGCAAACACTGTAGTTAATTTTCCATGATTTAAGCTCTTGGGGGGGGTGGTTATAGTTTGTGTGCGTGTGTGTATGTGTGTGTGTTCATGTATGTACATGTGTGCACATATATGTAGAGGCAGAAGTCAACCTTATATACCATTGTCAAGAGCTATCAACCTTGTTTTTTGAGTCAGAGTCTCTGCCAAGGATCTGGAACTTGCCAAGTAGCAATGCTGGCTGGCCAGTGAGCCCTGGTCGTCTACCTCCACCACCCCAGATCTGGGATCACAAGCGTGTGGCTTCTCAGATGGACAATAAGGTCAAACTCGGGTCCTCGTGTTTGTGTGCTAAGCACCCGACTATCAGTCCAGCCCCTGTTTGGTTTGGGTTTTTTTGTTTGGTTGGTTTAATGGGGTGGTTTGGTTTGGGTTTTGTTTTGTTTGTTTCTGTTGTTTTTAGAAAAAACATGCAGCTCAGACTGACCACAAACTGACTTTGCATTAGCGTGGGCACACATTTGACTGGAACTTAGAAGCAGAGCCATTTTGCACTATTGTTGGAATGGTAAGATGCACTCTTACCTAGTTTTCTACTGTCTGTCCTCCCATGATGCCTTTAAAGTCACCTTCCTGTCTGGAGAGAAAACATGGGTGCACTTATCAGGCCAGTCTGCTGAAAATCAGGAGAAAGATTCTAACCAGAGGCGAAGATGGGCAAACCACTCTTTGTGATACAGAATGGACAGGTTCCCACGTCCCTCCAGTTACTCATTTCTTTATAAGATGCCAGTACAGACAGAGTGTCCCAAAGCCAGGTACCCTAACACAAGGTCCTTCTCTCTTAGTCTCAGGGTGAAGAATCCTGCCTCCCTTTTTCATTCCTGACTATACCAAGGACACTTCAGTCTGAGGATAGTCTCCACCGCTTGCAAATTCTCCCATTTTGGTCATAACTGTACAAACATTTACTCTCACCTACAAATACACCAAGTGAATCTATTGGTTCATTGCAGAACTATTTTTGAAGTTTCTTTTTAAGATAATTGTTTTTAATCAGAAAAACAATGTAGTTCTTTTTTAAACTAAATTCCTATGACAAGAGTCATGAGGGTGGGATGCAGCTGCAAGCCACGGAGTCTCTATTGATCAGGCCATTCCATGCGATAGGGAACTGATTGGTCAAACATAGTGCTATGTTCTTCCTTAGAGTTAATTTGGCTGAGAATGAAAAGTCTTTTGCACTTTTTTTTTTTTTAAGATCTGCTTACCAAAAAGGAAGAAAAAGAGGAGGAAGAGAAGAATTCTACATCTAGTCAGCACTTGTTGACTGCATCACCAGACTCCTTGGAAAGAATCCGTGAGGTGTATTCTATCAGTAACCTCATTTGATCCATGAGGCATCCAAGGAAGAAAGGAATAAAGTGGGTTGTGAGGCAACTGGCAGAGCTGGGACTCAGAGCAGGTCTGTAGGAGTCCACAGCCATGCTCTTGACATGGATTAGAATTGCTTCTCATTAACTTAAGGACCCCAGGTCCTCTTGAGAACATTAATAATAACTCTTTATCCTTGTCTCAGACTTAAATGGCTTTACTACAGGCCTAATGATTGCATAGGAATACCTTAAAATACACTCCTCACCTGCAAACATCCCCTGATGAGAAAATAAATCCTTCAGGTAACTTCATCTCAAAGAAAGACAGGATGCCCCACAGCCAGCCAGACCATCCTGCCGGCTGCTTTCGAATCTACTGCTAGAAAGCTGCCATTTCCTATATTCCTCCTGCTTCCTGAAGAACTCCAAAAGTTCCCAAGCACTTGCTGGAAAATCAAGTCACAGGGGCTAATTTAACATCAGGAAATAGCATATCTCTATTTAAATATTATACATACAGATGCAAATTTATACTACTCACTAAAGGAAGAGAGAGAGAGAGAAGGACAAGCCTCCGCCAGAAGGCACTGAGATCCAAGAGAGGCCCTCTTGATGTCACAGCTCTCGCTCCAGAGAACTAGAGGTCATGGGAACTCTACAGATGGATTACAAATGATTCACTTCATGGGAGAGATCTTGCGGTTACAAAAACTAAGAGCAGAAAAGAAAAATTATGTATGTGGGTCAGTGCGACCGCTTCATTAGCAAAAGCACTCGCTCCACAGCCTGACCGTCTGAATCTAAGCCCTGGACCATGTGGTAGAAGGAGGGAACTGACTCCCGGGAGTTATCTTCTGATCCCCACACCTGTGCTATCACATGCACACTTGTATCTGCACAGAGACACATAGACACACACACATGCAGAAACAGACATACACAGCAACACACAGAGGCACACATGAACATACACACACAGACACACTCACACAAACACACAGGCACACACAGACATACAGACACACACATACTACTAAATAGTATGTTTTAGATGACATACCACTAAAATGATAATTCCAAAATTACATCCAATCCAGGTGCACTTATTTTATTATTTTCGCACTGAAAGAAACTCTCTTCATCTGAGAGAAATGCTGGTTCCTTGAAAGTAATTTAGTCAGCAGCAGAAGTTAAAGGCAGTCATTCTGTGTGGTGTCCCCTGTAGATGAACCTACCTCTCTGTTCATAGGACTTACCGAAATCTCAGGAGTATCATCCAAGGAGAAGAGAGATGGGAATGTTCTCCATAAGCTGCCACCACCTAAGAAGACTCTGCTTCTGGATCAGGGCCCTGTGAGTGTGATCAGGTTCTCAAAGGTGGCCCATATGACCATCAAACATCTGGGTTTGGAGGCAAGATCTTGAGACAAGACACTGCTAAGTGACATCTACCCAAATCTGGAGAAAATTCTTAATTCAAGGAAAAGATAGAGCTCAGGGTATTCAATTTTACTCCAAAGATGTGTCTGCTATAATATAGGTTGGATGTATAATGCCCTAAATATGATTTTTTGATAGTCTTTCAAGTTGTCCTCAAACTCACAATCTAGTGCTTCAACATAGTCCACTATGCCTGATTTCCAAACACAACACTTTTAAAACAGTATTCATCCATTCACACATTCACTCTTGTGCCCATTAGTTTATTGGTACATATGTGAAGAGCTACATACCAGTCACATAGTTGGACAAGTAAGCACTTCGCTCCCCTCTGCTCTGTTTGAAAGCGTTAGACATTAATGGATGATTACAGGGCTGAGTGGCAGTTGTGAAAACCCTTTATGAAGGAGGATAGGATGACAAACTTGCTACTCACAGAAATCAAGACCATGTCCCAGAAGAAGGGGCATTAGTTAAAGCTCAAAGTCACAGAGAAAGTGAAACAGGCAAAGAGGGGAGCCAGAGAGAAAGAAGGCTGGAGGGGAAAAAAAAAACCCAGTGCCTCTGGAATACAGAGGGGATGTGTTCACACAAGCTCAGGCAGATAAAGCCAGATCATACACAGTCTTACAGGCCAGAAGAAAGCCGTGGATTTCAGCCTAAGGCCAGCAGGAAGGATGTTGGACGAGGGGAGCCAAACGATCAGATTAGCCTATGTTTAGCATGAATCGACATGTGAGTACAAGCAGTGTGAACTCCTAAGAGCCGCACAGACATTAAACAAGCATGTAGCCTGGAACTGCCTTGTAAAGGGTTGATGAATCGGTTGTGGTGCAGGGGGCCTGGAGTCTGGGAAGGATGCGGGAGTTCACCTTTTCGTTTGTTTTTTAGGAACTAAGCCGTTTGTCTGATGTGATGCCAAGGTAGTGCTTGGGAAAGCCAAAATCAAATCTCCATCTAAACCCACCCCCCCACCCCCACCCAGTCTCCCAATACTTCAAAAGAAAGGCTCCTCTAGAGACCAACCTCTCTGTGGGTGGTTAGGGACCACCTACTGGTATGAACTGAGAGCCCACCCCCAGCCCCCAATTAGTGTAAACTTTCTCTGTCCTGTTCCGGTCCCCAAATCTTCCATCCTCACTCTGGTTTTAAAATTCCAACTGCCAAAAGCACTAGGGAAGGGTAGCTCATTGGTCTTTCCCGCCTGCCTTCTCAGGGGAGCAGATGTGACTGAATTTTCTCAGGAATGGGAAGTGTCAAAGAATTCTGTGACACGCCCCCCCCCCAGTACAGAAACAGAGAGGGGCTGTGTGTGAGATGGTGACACAGAAGGAGAGGAGCGTCAAAGAACCCTAGTTTCCTTTAATCTTATTTTCTTGGGTTCCATCCGCAGTCTGCTGATGAATACACAGTGGACTTCATATGTAGACACGTGTGGACTTACGTAGCAAAAATGCTTGAATAGACTCATTGTGTATACAGGAGTTTGTAACATAAAAGAAAAAAAAAACTCAGGTTCAAGTCAAAAGTTGTGACTGGAAAAGTTACAGCACCTACCACTTAGAGTTGCTGGAAGATTCACTGAGGTAATTCGCTTGGAATCTTCTCCCTGGCACCTGGTATGTATTAAGTTATCTATAACATTTCTATTATTGTTGCGCATTTATTACCCATTTACCAATGGTGTACACTGAAAAGACCAGGCTGGCTCCATGACAGGCTTCAAATGGGCAGTTCAGAGTCCTAAATCTCTATTTCCAAGAACCTGGCAAATCCAGGCCTCAGAAGCTGCCCACCCCCTCCCCTGTACCACCCCTCCTTAGCTCCCACCATCACCTGGCCTGAGTCAAGGACAATGGGTCAGCAGCAACAGGTTCCAGTCCTTACACCCTGTAATGGTTCTGGTAGAATGTCTCTAGAAATGGAGCAAAATAAAGGTCGCCTGCCCTGGAATTCCCCTAATGTGCTTTAAATCAGGCCTGTGAGCTCACTTGGTTTTCTCTCTATCTTGGTAATGGGAGACCCCAGCACAATGGACTTCTGCAGTATAAAGCACTCTGTGTTTACGTACTATGTGAATCCAGTGTATCATTCTTTGGCAAATCATAGACCCTTACCATACGTTTCTGGTTCAAGCTTGTGTGTACATGTGTACATCATGTATGTGCAGATGGAGGGGAGGTTGTCAGGGAGATAGAGTGTATTTAA
>NC_034604.1:36970987-36993601 GCF_900095145.1 Mus pahari
GAGGAGGAGGAGGAGGAAGAGGAGGAGGAGGAGGAGGAGGAGGAGGAAGAGGAAGAGGAAGAAGAAGAAGAAGAAGAAGAAGAAGAAGAAGAAGAAGAAGAAGAAGAAGAAGAAGAAGAAGAAGAAGAAGAAGAAGAAACAGGAGGAGGATGATTAGAAGAAGAGGAGGAGGAGGAAGAGGAAGATACAGTTTCTAGTTGCAGCTTTATCCTCACTCACTAGGCAACTTGAGAGAATCTCTTGATCTCTCTGGGCACAGTTGCCTCATCTGCAAGGCATGCTGATTGGTCAGTCCGGGTCATTTTCTCTTGACTTCTTGCCATCCTAGATGAGCTTGGGTGCCCTCAAACCTCTCTTCTCTCAAAGCCTGCTCACTCTGTGGCACAGTAGTTAGGAGCACAGACCACCTGCCTTCTGTCTGATGCCACTTGTTGGATGACCTGCTTTCTTGTCTGTCTTAGTGTCCCCATCTGGGTGGTTAAGGTAAGGAAGGGTTAAGCAGTTGAATGCAGGTAAAGTATTTAGAGTAGTAGCTGACCCAGACAGGGGCCACCCAGGTGGAATGCTTTGCAACTTCACTGGAGACATCTGTTAACCAAAAAAATGGAACTTTAGCATCATTTAGGGGTGTGGAATGACTAGGGGAAATAACAGATAGGAGATCTGCCACCATTGCTTTTGTCTTTTTTAAAGACCTTCCTGTGCCTCTATTTTTCAAAGCATATCATGTACACCCCACTCTTTTAACTGGAAGAAACTGAGCCAAAGATTACTGAAGTCCCTGTCATCTCAGAATTCAAGGAGTGATTATTACTTTTAAGACCAGTATTTTATGAGAGACTGGCTTATCTTTGCACCACAGCTATCATTAATATGTTTGACCTTCTCAGGAAATACTTATAAAAGTTTAAAAATAAGTATGAGCACCTTGGCATGTTTCTAACTAAGCAAGTTTACGCTGCTGCATAGGGGAGAGAAAAATGAGGAAAGTGGGTGCACAAACTCTTTACTGCTTGGCCCTAGGTGCTGTGACATCAAGGATCGGTCAGCCACAGTGAGGCTGGCAGGCAGCCGCTGGCAGTGACAGTGTTAACAGGGCTGGGTAAGGTGATCCCTTGAAACTGGAAGGACTTTGTGGAAGTTTTCAAAGCTTGGCAGTCAGCACGGGGCGCAGCCCTTCAGAGGAAAGAAGGCTGGCCAGTTTGAAGGAGCAAGCCCCAGCCCAGCCCAGCCCAGAACCCGGCAAGCAGAGCGTAACTGCAGTTATAGGCACAAGGTTAGTGGCCTCACACAACTCTTCAGCGTGCTGACAGCTCTGGAGAAGACGACTCCCACACCTCCACCCCTGCGCTGCCACCTTGAGGAGCCTTCTTTGTTCAGCACAAAGCATTTCAGCTCTCCTAACTGCTGGGGGCCCCCTGGCCCTCCTGTCAAGCCCACCCGTGATGTCTCAGAGCCTGGGTGTGACTGACTTATGGGGGAGGGGAAAGAATCTCTCAAAACTGGACACTTGGTTTCAGGCATCAGGCATCCGAAATGAAACTGTTTCTAAAGCCAGGATTGTTTTGGGACCACACACACACACACACACACACACACACACACACACACACACACACCCGTTCATTTCGGCTTCAGCCGAAACCCAGGACAATTGTCAAAGCTACTAAACAGGCCCCAGGACCTCATCTGGTAGGAGGAAGAATGTCTCTGACTAAACTAATCTGGAATGGAGGCTCGCAGGGAGACAAGGAGGGGGACAGAGGACAGAGTTGAAACCAAACAGTACTGGGGAATAGGAATTTGTCTTGTACATTGCTAGAACAAAATAGTGGAACAAGCTCCACTGTGGGAAAAAGAAGTCTGCGTCTGCATGGGGCTAGATAAACACTTCCTGGAGTTTATAAGACAAACTGATGGGGTGGGGGGAAGGGCAGGGAAGGAAAGGTAGGTAGATATCCTCACAGAAATCGCCAGGGCCTTAGTCTGAGTTAAGACTGACTACTCCAGGCAGGAGAACGCATCCTTCCAGCCCTTCGAGTAGACAAGTAAACTCCCTGCCTCAGCAGGACAGTTTTCTCTCCTTGCTAGGGCCCTCCACTCAGAGGCAATGAGCAGTCAGTCACTGTGCAGAATCCCCTCTGATCCCTGCAGCAGGCACAAGCTGAGTCTTCTAACCTGCAGCACTGAATGAGTCATTTGACGCTCCCGGAACAAAGTACTTGCAGCTGCCTCTCAAGACACAGCCTCCATGTAGGTGGGACACACCTCTCAGGGCAGTCACATTTTTTTTTCCTCCTTTCAAACAGGCAGGGAGTTCTGATGCTCCCAAAAGCCCGGCTCTACCCCCTCAGCTCGGCTGCCCCTACAATGTGGATCCTGCTTCTCCAGGTTGGGACTGGAGTTTTAAAATAAAATGGATGATTTGACGTTACTTGATCTCCTGGAGTGCCCTGTGTGCTTTGAAAAGCTCGATGTCACAGCCAAAGTTCTCCCCTGCCAGCACACCTTCTGCAAACCATGTCTACAGAGGATTTTCAAGGCCCACAAGGAGCTGAGGTGCCCGGAATGCAGGACCCTGGTGTTCTGCAGCATCGAGGCTCTGCCAGCCAACCTGTTGCTGGTGCGTTTGCTGGATGGTGTGCGTTCCGGACAGAGCTTGTGGAAAGGAGGCTCCTTCCGAAGGCCTCGGGTACTGACCTTGCAGGACAACAGGAAAGCAAAGAGCAGCCCCAGAAGTCTACAGGCTAGCCCTTTCCGGCTGGTGCCCAGTGTCAGGATCCACATGGATGGGGTAAGAGAATTCTTGCTTGCTCGTATCATGTGCACTTTAGAGGTTGGCTATGTGTATGCCGAGAGTTAGGAAACAGATTTCCTTCAGCCACACGTAGACAGACTTCCACCAGAGTGCTGGACATGATTGCCTAGAAATCAGTTGAGTGAGTTGTGGTCACTTTATAGAGACACAACGGGAACTCCGAGCCTGACTCCTCTGACATTTGGTCTCAGAACTTTTAACGCTTGCCAGATTGTCTTTACTTTTTATTCCAGAGGGAGTTGAATGAGGAAAAATACTTGTTGATGATCGTTCTTGGTCTTTCTCATGTGCTGCTCAAGGGTCAGGGCCAATGTATGGGAAATGTCCTGGTGGTGAGGAACAAAGAACAAATGAAAGTTGCTTTTGAGATTTCTGAGATGTTTTCATACGTCAGGTGTTGCTTGAAATTTGTCTAAATCTGTCTTCCCATCCCTTGTCTTAAAGTACTTTTTACAATGGTGCTCATTTATGGTGTGTTCAAAGTATATCTCTCAAGATATTTGATGCCTGAAATCACATAGGTGGGAAGTGTCTATGTGAGTGAACGTATTGATGGCAAAGGCTAGGATATATAATGGAACCCGTGTGTATATGAACACTGCCAATGTATGTCTACAAAGCAAGAGAACATACAAAATGTGTTCCAGGTAAGGGCTACACAACAGACCCCGAACCATATAGATTATCAAGTGAAGCCTGCTGTGCTCCTCTGTCTACTCCTGATAGCGTATCCCAAGGACATTTTCTGGGCTGCTGTGCAAGAGTACAATTCTGGAGGAGAGCACAGTGCCCTGAGTCCATCTAGATTATTTACATTGACATCCCCAGACTCCCTGAACCAAAATGGACACAACACTATGGCTTAGACTATTAGCATACTTAAGCCATACATTCTTTGAAGTCCTGCCTACAGCAAGCTTGAATGCTAGCAGCAGGGTCCCAAGACTGTTCTGGCGAATTGCAGTTTGTTCCACCGCCCTCTACTCTCTCCTCACACAGAAGAGGCCTGGGGTGTGCATTAGCAACTGTTTCCAAAAGCTTTTCTTCTGAGAGTTCAGTTTCTTGGAGTTCACAGTGCCTTTAAGACAGCCATGTGGTAGGGTTGTGTGTGTGTAAGGATTCAAAAATGAGAGCGGGAAGTTGCTATGGTTTCTTCACTGAAGATTTTTTTTTTTATTGCTGTTGTGCTTGCATGTGTGAACACATTCCAGAGGAGGGATGGGCACTCACTTCTCTGGAAGTCTCTTCCATCAATCAGAATCCACAGGCTTGCAAAGGTAGAGTAGGGTGGAGAAAAAACTTTATTCAAACATGACTTGTGAACAGAGAAATGCTATCTGTCTCTCGATTGGCAAATCTCCCTTGAATGCCTAACACCTAGAAGCCTCTTCTCTTCTGTTCCCTAGGAAAGCCTGACTTGCCTTTCAAGAGATGCTCATCATCTCTGTGGGGATGTTGCCTTGAAGGAAGCAGGTCCCCTGTACACTTTGCATACTTCTGTTTAGGTTTCTGTCTTTCTTACATGTTGCTAAGAAAAGTGATTCCATGGTTACCAGGGAGTTTGAACCATCCACAAGTCACAAGAGCATGCTCCTCCACAAGGGAGATGGAGAACAGATAATATGTAAGATATTAAAATAGTGTGTGTCCTTGGACCTCTTCTTGAGGACTTACAACAGGAGACAAGGGAGACGGTGACGTTTCTTTGCCTAATCACCAAGCTGTCCTGGACCTAGGCCTGTTATTAGGCTGGAACACAGATTCGAGTCCTTGAGAGCTTATGCTTTCCAAGAGAATCTGAATAAACATGATTTTCAAAGAGAGGAGCTGGCAGTCCACCACTAGCATCCCCAATTCATTCATTCATTCATTCATTCCTTTCTGTGGAATAGTCATCTCATGCCCTTTCCCACTTGCTGGGATATGAACAACCCCATTCCCAGACATTAATATGGTGTCATTCCACAACTTGTTTCTGCTTGAAAAAATATAACTATCTTTCCCGTATGAAAGCATGTAACCATCGTGCCTTCCAGCTCAGTCACTCTGAGACTGGACTTGCAACATCATTCAGTGCCCCCCCCCACCGGAGTTATTTGCCCTCTCTGCCTCAGTTTATCCAACCAAGCCAATATCACTACCCCCACTCCTTCTCTAAGGCACTGTGAAATTATCTTTGTAACATGTTGTATCACCATGGACAACATCCACCAGGGCAATGCAAAGCACCATCATTATCGTTAATTTCAACTCTCAGTATGACCTTGGCCAAGCCACTTAAGTTGCCTGGGTCTCAATTTAAAAATCTGTAAAATGGGAAAATGTATTGTAAAAACAAGAGAGCCAACCTTGACACCTAACTAATTAGTGCTTGCAAAGCAGTCTGAGGGCCTCAGATGAAAGGCAGTGGGAGATCGTTATCATAGTAAACATCACTATTGACTGTTTATTGAGCCCTGCCATTTGTGAGGCATTCTGCAAAAACACAGGAGTTATAGCCCTTGCAGCAAAGCGGAACAGGCATTGTCATTAAGCATGAGTCTGTGGTGAAGCTGGGGTGACACCAAGTCAAAGTACTGCCCCGAGCAGGGAAAATAATCAGTTGTCGTAGGGTACCATTTTGTAAAAACACCTCTTTCATAGGCCTCCTTGATAGCCTGGCACTCTGAAGGAGTTCATTTAACTTCCTACCCACAAGCCCAAAGTCTGCTCTTCTCGCCCAGGCTCATCCACCAAACAAGCTCATCAGGATCCTTCTTGTTGGCTCAAAGAGGCCCCATGCCTGTTGTGCCAGCCAGCATGCTAGGGTGGAGCCAATGGTCACACCTCACGCTGCCAGCCCAAGAGAGAGAAAAATTAGCCCATTGTGCCTACACATCTAACTCCCTCCCAAGCTGATTGTGTAAAAAGAAAACTTGAAACACGGCTATGGGCTTTTACAGCATACAGTTGCCAGATTGGGAGCTCTGGTGGGTTCCTTCTGGTACAAATTCCTCCGGTCCTGGGTCTTCCTCATGATGCACCCAAGCCAAAGGAACTGCAGGAGCCTTCCGAAAGATTTTCGAGTTGCCAAAGAGCTTCTCTCTTTTCCTCCTCGTTCGGTTTAATAATATTTCTGAATTACTATTCACGAAATTCGGGGCATGAAATCAAGGTATTGAGAAAATAAAACTTCAAACTCCAAGTCTGCTCCTTCAGTAGTTGTGTACTTTAACTGAGTCACTTAAACCTCGGGGCCTTCATTTCTCCATCAGCAAATTGAAGATAATAGTAGTACCTACCTCAGAGTGCTGTTGCGAGATATAAGGAGCTGATTCACACCCATTAACTCTTAGTGCATTGACTGGCTCAATAAATATTAGCTGTGACCATTACTGAAGTGAATCAGCACTTTCTACTCAAAAACGACCCACCCTTTTTCACCCCTTTGTGAATTAAGTACTAACCCAAAAGAATTTTTGGTAACCTGATTATCTGCCATGTGTGGTTTTCTTCTAAATGCTCTATGGGCCATAATTCAGGTATATGACGTCTCAGTACAGACTGGCTTTGAGGCTCCATTCCAGACCCCTTAGGGAGCTGTGGGGTTGAGGTTCAGAGAGAGCTCACCAGCTTCACTTCTCTGGATAGTTCAGAAAGTTAATTAAAATTTTAAAACCATATACAGAGAGCAAAAATCGGTTTTCCCTCCTAAGCAACGCTGATTCTTCATTAACTTTGCATTTTCTCTTTCCCCTGCCCCTTCCCCTTCCTCAGCATAACTGTCACCAACCTGTGTCTCTCAGGGCTGGACTTTCTACCTGCATTGTTAAGCACTGTGACAATCACACCCCAAATCAGAGAGCACACACCTGCTGTCACCACGCACAGACCAGGTGGCATTGTCATAGAAACTTCCTCAGCAAGCAACTGAAGAGGGAAAAAAAAAACAACAAAAAAAAAAACAGGTCAGAAAGCACTTGAGGGAGCTGATGTTGGGCAGAAACCACAAGGTGGTTGTGCCCCTTTCGTGGGTCTCAGATGTGTTCTAAGCCGTAATACAGATGGTGGGTTTTGCTAAGTATGCAGAGACTAAAGTCATTCCGGTCCCTGAAAACAGTAGTCAGGTGACACCTGGGGCCACCATATGTAGCAGGTGGAAGGATCCAAGTACATAGAGGCTGAGGTTGAGAAACCCGGAGACACAGGTAACTCTCTGGCTTCATTCATATTTATTTGTCAACAACTTCGGGAAAGCACAGGGCCCTGAGATCACTGCTGTCACCTGCCCTCAACGCACCAATTGCTAGTTATATCTTAATCTCCCTTCCATTGCTAACTGTTCACCGGTTTCTGGTCAAACGGAGCTGCCTTTGTGCTGGGATTTAGCATTTGTTAGCTGTGAAGCTTTGGGCAAGTCTCTTAAACTTATAATCCTCAGTTTCTGTATTGTAAAATGCAGATAATAACGGCATGCATACAGCATAAGGTCATTAAAACATGATGATGATGATGATGATGATGATGATGATGATGCATATTGAGAGCTTAGCATAAGTGCTTGGTACCCAACAGGTGCTAAGACACATTAGCAACAGTGAATAACAAAGCATCAGCCGTAGAAACGTCTGCTAGGAGCAAGGCCCTCTAAAACAACTGAACGATGCTCATATGAACTCAGAGACTGGAGCATGCACAGGATCTATGAATCTGCACCAGGCTCTCTGTACATACTATGTGTTGCCCTTTACTACTGTTATAAGACCCCTGAAAGTATAGACAAGTGATTCTGTACCTTCTCTTGGGTCTCTTTTCTTCTTCTGTTGGCTTGGATTGTCCAACTTCGATATAGTGGTTTTCTTTTTTATTTATTGGACATTTTATTTATTTACATTTCAAATGTTAACCCCTTTCCCGGTTTCCTCTCCAGAAACCCCCTAATCTATCCTCTTTCCCCCTGCTTCTGTGAGGGTGCTCACCCACCTATCCATTCATTCCCACCTTCCCACCCTGGCATTCCCCTACACTGGGGCATCGAGCCTTCCCAGGACCAAGGGCTTCTCCTCCCATTGATGTCCGACAAGGCCATCCTCTGCTACATATGAGGCTAGCCTCCATGTGTACTCTTTGGGTGGTGGTTTAGTTCCTGAGAGCTTTAGGAGCTCTGGTTGGTTGATATTGTTGTTCTTCCTATGGGTTGCAACCCCTTCAGCTCTTTTAGTCCTTTAACTCCTCCACTGGGGACCCCAGTCCAATGGTTGGTTGACTGTGAGCATCTGCCTCTGTATTTGTCAGGCTCTGACAGAGCCTCTCAGGAGACAGCTATATCAGGCTCCTGTCAGCAAATACTTCTTGGCATCTGTAGTAGTGTCTGGGTTTGGTGTCTGTGTATGGAATGGATCCCCAGGTGAGGCAGTCTCTGGGTGACCTTTGACATGGTAATTTTCATTTATCACATTACTTTTTATTTTGTTAAGTTCTTGTCTCCGAGATGCCTGTTGCAGGGGGCTCCTCACTGTTTCAGTGAGCCCAGTGTTACGTGACCTGCTTCAGTTGATTAAAGGTGTCTGGCTCATTCCCCAAGACAGGCCTCAGCTCTGAGGCAGATGGGTGGGGCATGAAGTTCTCCCTAGTTGACATCCATTATCCACCACAAGGGAAACACCACCTTGGAGATGAGCATATGCATATTTTGTGTTGCTTTCCTTTCTGCTTATGAAAGATTGCTACATACATCTCATCATACTACAAAGAAGGTTGTGAGAGAAAGTATTTGTGTAACTTATGGCCTTGTCTGACCCATTCCACGGTTCTGCTACCTTTTGCATTCTTTTCATTTTTGCTTAATCCAGAGAGACCAGCCTTTCTTTCACATGTGTGCACCATAAACCCTTAATGGGTATCCCCCAGAGCTCCAGAGTCAAACCACAAAACTATAAACTTCTTTTCAGAATGCTGTTGAGATTTTGAAAGACTTTAACCTCTAATGAACTGAGAATCTCCAAGTAAGAGGTTGGAATAAATAAATAAATAAACAAACAAACCATTTCCCAAACTCCTCTTCTTCTTCCTGTTTGGTGGTGGGGATTGAACCTAGGGTCTTGCCCACACCTAGCAAGAGTTCAGTTACTGAGCTCCTTCCCCCATGCCTTCTTGTTTATTTTATTAATTTGAGAGAAAGGTCTTGATAAATTGCCCAGCTCATTTTGAGTTTACCCCGAAGTCCAGATGGGCCTTAAGCCTCCAGTCCCATTGCCTCAGCCTCCTGAGCAGCCAACATTGCAGGCTTGTGGAACGTGGTGAACTCCTTCCCGAAATCTCCACGATACTGTGCCACCATTCTAGTCAGGACTCTAGTACTAGAAACTTTGAGAAGCCTTGGCGTTCACAAGCTCAGTCATCACAGAGACGTTAGTTTTGAGCAGCTCTGAAACCCACTATCTCCATCCTCCGCAGTATTTCCTATCTACTGGTTTCTAGCCACAGGAGCTATGGTAACCGACACAGCACAGTCAGGCTCTCATCTTCCCAGGTTAAGTCTCCAACCCTAAGTGGCTGGAAACCCAGCTATCAGCACACAAAAATACAAACCCAGGTATACCATGTGTGTCTGTGTATAAATTAGATATTGATTGTAAGATGATATCCATTATAAGATACATTGTCTGTATTCTTATGAAGTATAGGGGAAAAGAGAAACATGGTCATATTAGCTATTCATTGTAAGACACGTCCAGTTTTAGGAATGCTGGGGGTGCTAAACACAGTATTGCCTCATTCTATTTATATAAAGCTCCAGAAAGTACAGAATTGTGAGCTATAATGATTTGGAGGCTAATAAAGATATTTAGTGTAATTGTGTGGAAATCTATCAACACTCACCAACCTTTTGTACTTAAATGGATGAATCTGTATGTATAATTCAATAAAGTTGATTAAGACAAGACAAAGAAGACACAGAGGCAAACATACCATGAGAATGTCAGGTAGTGAGGTAGATCATTTTTGAGGGGAATGAAGCTTGGTCAATTCAAAGAAGCTTTGTGCAAAATAGGAGAAGAGGAGAATAGGGTAGAGGATGAGAAGGCAGGGTCTGACCTGCACATGGACTACAAGGAAAGGCAGACAGAAATGTGCGGAATTAGAACAGCAGCTGGAAGGGAGGAAACAGATGGAGAAGAGGCAGGGTGTCCTGCCTTCTTATCAGGGTGACTAGATACCACTTGGAAGGTGTGTGTCAGTTGCTCCCAGTAATAAAGTCACTCCAACAGCCATGCCAAACCGGCTGCATGTCACATCAGTAGAGACTTGATGGAGTTGATACAGCTTAGTGAGATAGGTGTGCTCCAAGGTGGTGGCTAAGCACATTGGGAAATGGAGAAGCAGCTGAAAGCAGAGCCAATCTTCCTTCCCATGGTCAAGTCACCTGGTAAACCCAGCCCATAGGAACGCCAGCCACAGCACCCAAAACAGTAGGGACAGAACAGCACAGGACACGGCCCTTTGTGTGCAGCATCCAGCAACTTGGTCTTTGTCAGCAGCAGTGCTGACACAACCCCAGAGCTCCATCTCAGAGGCCAGAGTACTCAGCGCCAGCCACCCACAGGCCCTGTCCTGACGGGTCACACCAGGAACTCTCACTGAATTCAGATCTCTGTCAGTTCTTCAGCCTTTCTCCAACCTACCAAGAGAACACAAACCTCATCCTTCAACACTGTGCTCAGAGCCCCTCATTTACAGCCTAACCCATGGTAGGAACTCCGAAATGTTTATTGAAAGGTAGAGTCAGTAAGCAGATGAGTTCATGTCTCTGGTAGACTTTATGGAACCATGGGCTAACTCCTCTCAGTGCAGAAATGAGTCCTTCATGAGTTAAGCTATTACAGAGCTATGTGAGGAATGAGCTGCACACTCTATTAGGTGCAAAGCACATGGTGCCTGAGATGCTCTTGACATGAGTCACCTCCTTAAATACCTTTTTGACGGATGAACATCACTCTGTTAAAAACATGGTGGGTCAGGTTCGCAATCACTTGGGTCATGAATCGCTAACCTGAAGACTGGAGCTGCCACGCTGCACAAGGTTAACCTCCTCTGGCGCACACCACAAGTCCACACACACTTCTTGGTGCTTGGTAGGCACATTTCATTGGAGTTAATTGGTGTTAGTCACAGAAAGGACTAACAGGCTCCAAAGTAATTTGCCTGTGAGTTACAAGCTGAACCGATCTGATTTCCACTATCACTGTGGATAAGCACATGGCCGGGGGACTTGGTTGCTGCCAAAATCCTAACTTTACCATATATGTTAAATCTGCCATGTTAGGCCCTTCTGTGATCATCACTGGGCAGCACTGACAGCCTTCATCTTTTGCAACCATAGTCACTATCTATCTCCAGAACATTTTACCATCTCAACATGAAATTGTGGACCCATTGTAGCTTCTCAGTCTCTCCTTCCCCCAACACCTGTTGTATGCATAGGTCTCCCCACCTCTCGTGTGTGTGTGTGTGTGTGTGTGTGTGTGTGTACATGTGTGTCTGTGTGTGTCTGTGTGTCTGTGTGTGTGCATGTGTGTGCATGTGTGTCTATGTGTATGTGTGTCTGTATGTGCATGTATGTGTCTGTGTATGTGTGTGTATCTATATGTGCATGTGTGTCTGTGTGTGTATGTGTGTGTCTGGGTGTCTGGGTGTGTGTTTGTGTGCACATATGAGTTTGTATGTGTATCTATGTGTCTGTGTGCATGTGTGTGCCTATGAGTGTGTCTGTATGTGTGTATCTATGTGTCTGTGTGTGTCTGTATTTCTGAATAAGGAAACAGATGTCTTAGTAGCATTTTAAAATGCACATTTCAAATTTTCTGCTACTTTCGATTAGACTTAACATACGATAAGCAAACAAAAAGATAGTATGATGACTCTGAAGAGAGGCCCTGGTTTGATAGGTAGTGGCTGTGTGCTTCCAGGTAAGTTACTTAGCAACTCTGAGTATTGTTGGTACCAAATAGAAATAGACGGGCATATCTCACAGGACAATATGGAGAATTCAGTGAGATAGTATTTATAAAGAACCCAGCCAATGGTCTAGCTCCTACTAAAGCTAACTAGGTATACTCACCCAGGTAGCTACATGTATCTACTTAAACGCTCCACCACATTTCTTTGCTGTGAACATGGAGGCGGGTAGCATCCTGGGGGCTGTGAGGGTGTTTCATTTAGTAAAGCAAGCACAAGTACTAGAGTTCAGTCTCCAGAACCTATGTCAAAATGCTGGCACACCAGGGAAGCAGAGGCAGAGAATTCCTGGGGCTCGTTGACCTGATTAGTGAGCTCTAACCCATGAGAGACTCTCTCTCTCTCTCTCTCTCTCTCTCTCTCTCTCTCTCTCTCCATATATGTGTGTGTGTGTGTGTGTGTGTGTGTGTGTATAATTTTTAATTTATTTTCTGTGCATTGGTGTTTTGCCTACATATATGTAAGTGTGGTGTTAGATCTTCTGAAACTGGAGTTACAGATACCATGTAACTTGTAAGCCGCCATGTGGGTACTGGGAATTGAATCTGGGTCCTTTGGAAAAGCAGCCACTAAGCCATCTCTCCAGCCCAAGAGACCCTGTCTTAAAGGAAGTAGATGGCCTTGCTAAGGATTAGATCTGAGGTTCCCTCTGGCCTTCACACCCATGCGCAGGTACTCACCCACACATCCACACATTAAATAAAATAACAATCCTGGTGCCACTCAGTGCATAATTCAAGAAAAATTCTAGGAATTACCTATCGCCGGGCCTGATGGATAGTAAACTCTTGTAGGCACTGTACTTGTAACCATTTTCTTTGGCTTCAGTGAAGAAGAAAGCAAATGAGATGTGACCCTTGTCTTCAAAGAGCCTTATATACTAGCCATGGTGATGAGTTAATATATCTTAAAAGTAGCACAGAGGGCTGGGCGTGGTAGCGCACGCCTTTAATCCCAGTACTCAGGAGGCAGAGGCAAGCGGATTTCTGAGTTCGAGGCCAGCCTGGTCTACAAAGTGAGTTCCAGAACAGCCAGGGCTACACAGAGAAACCCTGTCTCAAAAAAACAAAACAACAACAACAACAAAAAAGTAGTACAGCGTGCTAAGAAAGCAGGTGAGGAACTGGCCCACTCTGCCAACACAGTCCATGTAGAGTGCACTGCTTGAGTGTCATTCCTGGGGCAAAACACTTGAACCCATGGATTCTCCTCTAATGTGTTTTTAATTTTAAGAAATTAATGTATTGTTGTGTGTTTGGTGTTTTGCCAGCAATGTATGTCTGTGCACCATATACACACATATATGCCTGCACAGGTCCAGAAAGGGAATCAGATCCCTGGAACAGGAGTTACAGACAGTTGTGAGCCACTGTGTAGGTTCTAGAAATTGAATCTAGGCCCTCTAGAAGAGCAGCCGGTGCTCTTAGTACTTAAACCATCTCTCCATCCCAAAGACTCTCAATCTACATGCAGCCACAGACATGTGTGCTCCTGGAATCTCTATGTTTTATATAGTAGCCCCAAGCTCAGCTGGTGTGGATATTATTTTTACAGAATATGATTACAGGTCAAATTGTAGCGTCCCTGCAGTAGCTGTGGGAGAGTTCAGAGAAGTGATGGAGTTGCATCTTTTTTTTTTTTTTTAAATGTACATGGTCTAAGTCACTAATCATCTAAGCACTGGTAGGTGACACTAAGCCTACAAACTTCAAAATACTCTGATATGCTAAGGATTGAGTACTGGACCCATGGTCCCAAGACTTCTGGCTTTGGAAAACGTGCCTTTGGGTATCATTCACAGTCAAGAGAGTCCAAACAACTTAATTTGGTATAGCCCTTCCCCCACAAAATAAGAGGATGCTAGCCTGGAGACGGAGAAATAACACAGATAATGCCAGAGAGCTCAAAACAGACCACCCACGCTGAGGACATCCATTAAAGGGCCAGGAATAGGAGCACAAAAATGTGACATTTTTCCTAATCAGGAAGTTGACCCCATGTACGTAGCTGTCTGAGACTCACTCTTAGGTCTGTGTAACCTTCATTTCTCTGAGAAACAAGTCCTCCGCTTACACCTCCGTCAGTCTTATGTGCCTCCTGAGATTCCCAGGGTTCCCTGTTGCTACCAACTCTGCCAGCCTGTGTGCTACTCTTTCCCGATGACCTTAAACTGTGTGGTTAAGAACATGTCCTATCTCCCTGCATCCAGCGCAGCCTCTCCGCAGCAGCCAACACTCACTAGTTATTCGAATGCCTAATGTAAGAAACCACACTCAGATTCACCAGCCTCAAGGCTGGAGAGCTCCCCTGGAGGCTATTGACTCCTCCCCTCCCTGACCCCCCNCCCCCACCCNCCCCCGAGGCTACCAGAAAGCCAGCCATTTTGCTCCCAGAATCAGTACCAGCTGCTGTCTGGTTGACAAAGGTGTTTCTTGACTTAGGGCCAGGAGTGCTAGGAATGGCATGTAAGTGCTTGCAGAGGATTCAAGGGTAATTGGATTTCAGAAAGTGAGAGAGAGAGAGAGAGAGAGAGAGAGAGAGAGAGAGAGAGAGAGAGAGAGAGAGGGAGAGAAGCGCTCAAACCAGAATGGAGCAGATTGCAAGAAGAACGCCAGGTAACTGGCATGTCTTCTGAGTAGGTCGCCCTGTTTTTTGCAGAACTAGGAATGATATCGCCATACACATCAGAGTATTTTAATTGGTTACCAAGGCAATGTGACAGAATCACTGGGCACAGAACAGGAATAGAACTGTGCAGGGCTGTGTTCAGGAACGATGTTTATCTGAAATATTAACAAGCTGACTGGATATAAGAAAGCCGGGGTGATGATAAATCTTATTTGGGACTTTTGATAAACAAGAGAAAGGGAGCAGGGAAGGAGAAAAGTCCCCTCCCTTCTCTCCAGAGAAGCACAGCAGTGATCTTCCAAAGCTCAAGTGTCTCCTTGGAGTGAATTCCAGAGGATCGAGAAAATCCAACGCGTTTGTCTCTGTGCTTAAAGGAAGGCGGAACCCAGTGAGAGGGTGGAAGGAGACACCAGCGCTGCCTGCCCCCCCCCCCCGCCCCCGCGCTCCCTCCCCCAGCGCTGCCCACCCCCACCCCCTGCCTTCCCCCAGCATATTCACAGAACAGAATTTCCCCATCCTTTCTTTTGAGTTCCCTTTATATTGGAAAGAGAAACATTTTCTTTTTGCATTAAACACATTCCTTTTTATTACCCTATTTCTGTTTTCTCCTTGTAGCCCAGGCTATCTTGGAACTTGCTTTATAGACCAGGCTGGCCTCAAACTCAGAGATTCTCCTGCCTCCTGAGTGCTGTGTGCCACCACTACCCAGGTTTATTTTTGTTTTCTGAGGTCCGTGTTCCTCCACAAGTTAGGTTGGAGGTGGGATGTGGTGCCTTCCTACCTTCTATTCGCATCTCAAGCCCTGGAGAGTGAACAAAACTAGTCAAGACGAGTGCTGACTCGTGTTGACTCGTGTCGGACTGCTTTGGAAATGACAGGAGGGCTAGAAAGAGAATCAGGACCGGGGATGAAGACTGGGTTAAGCCTTACCTTGCCTATGACTGGGACCATACAGCAGGTACCATAGTCCAGGCAATGTGCAAAATAAGCATGTTTCTCTTTACCCTCTCCACTACTCCCTGGAGGGCTACAGCATTTCTCATCTTGTTTACATAAAAACAAAAAGAGCGAATTAGTGGCAGAGCCAGGACTTGAACCTGGTCTGCCTGAATCCCAGGCACTGAGCACTTAGCAGAGAAACCACAGGGACCAGGACCACGGGACAGACGCTTTCCTGGAACCCTGTGGCACATCCATGATTTGCCAGTGCCGGTGGCTTCCTGCAGGCACCCACATCTCCACGCTAATGCTTCTCAGAAGCTTCCAGAGAGTGATTTAATCCTTAGCTGTCTCAACTCCATGGCAATGGTGTGTTCAGTCTTCACTAGGACTGCCCGATCAGAAATTTAAAAATTCAATCATAAAAGAAGCAAGTCTAGTTAAGAAGAGAAAAAAAGGAGAAAAAAAAAAAAGGAAGATAGAGGAGAGAGGCAGGAAAGACGGATGGGAGGTCTGGGGGCGTGGGGGAGATGGGCACAAGGAGGGCAAGAGGGAAGCCAATAGGAAATCAGATGTGCAAGGATGGGAAATTGGGGGCAGATATTTTACCGGGAGTTATGACAAGCTCTGGGCCAGAACGAGTCTGCCCTCCCCAAAATATAAACAGAGTCAGAGCAAAATATTTATGTTCCATTCCCTACAGAAACCTGTCATCCAGGCGAGTGGCAGGGAGCCAAGCCTGAACGTCAGGAAACTCAGCTACCAACCCTGTCTCAGCTAAAAAAACTAAAAACAAAAAAATAAAAAATAAAAAAACCCAAAAACCCCAGCTACCATGGACACGAAATTCATCAGAGCACTACCGAACCTTGGCAAGGACTATGGCTTGGGGGGAAAGCTTCACATTCTCATTCTGAATATTCTAGCATCCCAAATTTAAAGTTTTCCCTTTTCAATTTTAGAGATTATGCAGAAGGAACAGAAATATCTATATACATATAATTTTAAGGAGGCTTTTAATGTAATGGTCCTCAGGTAAAAAAGAAAAATAGCTACGATCTTGAAGCCTTCCAGTTTTCAAGGGCCTAGGGTGATTTAAACCACAGAGCAATACCTTTTCACAGCAGGAAAACTAAAGTTCAGGAGAAGTAAGACATATGTCTAAGGTCACTCATGTGCACTGACTCCAAATCCACATGCTAGACCAGTGGTTCTCAATCTGTGGGTCTTGACCCCCCTGGGGTCATAGGAGTCGCCTAAGACCACCCAAAAGCACAGATACTTATATTACATTTCTTATCAGTAGCAAAATTACAGTTATGAAGTAGCAACAAAAATAATTTCATCAGTAGGGGGATCACCTCAACGTGAGGAACTAGCTGTACTAAAGGGTCGCAGCATTGGGCAGGTTGAGAAGAACCACTCGAGACGCCAACACTACGGGGTTCCTGGTGAGGTGAGGCTCTGCTTAGTTGTGCAGAGTATGGCTAACACATGGCTGCTTACTTACCACGCATTCGTGGATTCCTCTCAGGTCTCCTTACTATTTTAAACCTCAAGCATACATTCAAGGTCTATGTAAGCCATCCCATTCTTATATTCTGGAATTTGACATCTAAAAGAGATCTTGAGGGTCCTCAAAAGCCAGCTGGCTACCTCTCCCATCCCTCAGTCCTCTCTTTGGCTTCTAGAGAAAGGCCCACATCCAGAGCCTCAGTGTACCCTACTCCCTCTACCCACCTCTGGAGAACAATGGGAAATGTCTCACTGACATTGAGTCACAAAACACATCTGCCTGTCTTTTCTTTTTTTTTTAAGATATATTTATTTATATGAGTATACTATAGCTGTCTTCAGACACAAAGGGCATAGGATTCCATTACAGATGGTTATGAGCTACCATGTGCTTGCTGGGAATTGAACTCAGGACCCCTAGAAGAACAGTCAGTGCTCTTAACCACTGAGCCATCTCTCCAGCACTGTTCTGTCTTAAGTAGGAACCTATAACTTTTTAAAGGCAACTCCGAACAGGTGCATTTTATTGTCAATAATATCTTACTCTCAATCTTATTTTTTCAAACTGAAGATTTCAGTGAGTTCACCTAGTGATCTCGTTTTAAGTATTATTGACATAAGGGACAGTATAGAACAATGGTTGAGAGTGGCAAGTGTGTGTGAAGGTGTGT
Organism: Mus pahari; assembly: GCF_900095145.1. NCBI lineage: Eukaryota > Metazoa > Chordata > Mammalia > Rodentia > Muridae > Mus > Mus pahari. The sequence continues at coordinate 36,988,556 of NC_034604.1, forward strand.
GGGGGGGGCAGTTAAGCAATCATAACTGGCTTCACATTCCCACTATTCTTGTTTATTAAGAATGGGGGTAACAGACATCATGCCACACTAAGTTCTCAGGAATAACCAATATAGTTAAGAACTAACCTGTGACTCTGATTTTTATTATTAGATTATTTTTATTGCCATAACTCCTTTACAAGTATCCACATCATTTCACTGTATGCACCTGGTCCAAGGTCCAGTTACTTTCTGTTTTAAAGCACCCACAAATAATCATGCTGCGGTTTCGACTGCTAAAGATCTCTGAAGTGACCCCACACCAGGTGGAACACACCTCGAGTGCCTCCAACAAGAAGTGACACACTCCTAAGAGAATCCTTTTGACATCCTTTCCTTGTAAAGAGCCTCTGGGCATATCACACTGTGCTAAAACACCTTAACGGGAATGCTATTCTTCAAAGCCTTTTAGGGGAAAATATTTTTAGTTTCTGCTATTCAGGCTCCGCATCCTGCCCACTGCAGCATCTACTCGTGGATCCTGAGAGGGGTAGCAAGGCAGAATGGCTGGAAACAAGACCTCAGGTGCAAGAATGGCTGGGAGCTAAAGAAACCTCAGGGGCAAAAGAATTCAGGAGGTGTTGAAAACAGAATCTTGGGAGACAGCTTCAGTAAGACAGCTTCTTTAATAGGGGAACAAAGGCTAATTAAAACTTTGGGAGTTGGGTAGAGGGATCTCATGGTGAGTGTACATTATTGGCTAGGATCAGGACACTGGGCATGCCTCATTTTCATAAAAAGGGATTCCAACAACTACTGAACATGACCTTATAAAGGGAGAGGAAGTTTAACGTGGCTACCTGCCTGGTGATCTCCTCTGGTAAACAAAGATAGGGACAAAGGGCTATGAGCATCAGGACACACAGGTCCAGGGCAGTGGGAGAGTGATCCTACTCTTGCCAATCTCAGGACCAGATTTCATGGGTTTGGACACACCTCAACCGGGCCTGCTCCCCCCAAGTCCCATGTCTCCCTGGCCCCACAGATTTCCATTTTGGAAAGCTTCTGTCATTATGTGTGTGTAGAAGACTGCCACAAATTAAGCTCAGTGAAAAGAAGAAATTATGCATTTCAATAATAGTAACAACTGACATTCACCAGTTACACTGAAGTACTCTCTGCAAACTGGACTGTAAACTAGGCACTAGGAGATAGCCATGAACAAGACAGATGCTCTATGAGGAAATGTAGAAAAAACAACACATACACCCATTAATGCATACCCACACAAACACCCACGGTCATACTTGAGTCCCCTCACTGATTATTTAGAAGACATAAGATCACTGTCAGGGTGTGGAGACATCACCTGGGGAAAAGAGGATGAGCAGTAAGGGTATACAGTGAAGCCAGCTTCCATCTGGCTCTAAAGCTTAATCCTTGGGGTAAAACTCTGGGAGATGGTTGACAAATTCTACTAACAGGTGATAGATCTGTTATGTTTATACCCCCCCCCCCCAATCTGTGATGTCATCCTTAGGAGCAAACCAGGCTCTAGAAAGAAAAGAATTCCAAAAATTGCAGGTGTTGACTATAGCAAATGAGCTGACTATAGCAAATGAGCACACGCAAGAAACAAGTGAACATATTTGGGGCACAGACACATGAATATTTAAGACAACAAATGTATTCTGAATAAAGTATGACTCTTAGTTAATAACTCATAATGTTGGTTTATTAATATTAAATCTACCAATCTGGATGTAAAACATTAGCCATAGGTGTGGTTATATACAGGCTATATAAAAAATTTTTGTATTTCCCTAGGTTTTGGGTTTGAATGTGTGTGTGTGTGTGTGTGTGTGTGTGTGTGTGTGTGTGTGTGTATCTAAACAGGTTTTTAAAGTAACAGAATAGAATATACAAAATGTAAGAAAATATAAATAAGATACAAATAAGAAAATATACCCAGGAATGGTGGCTCATGCATTTGATCCCAAGAGGCAGACGAATCTCTGGGTTTGAGGCTAGCCTGGTCTACAGAGCTAGTTCCAGGACAGCCAAGACTTCTGTTCTTTACTACTACTACTACTACTACTACTACTATTATTATTATTATTATTATTATTATTATTATTATTATTTGTTTGTTTTAATATTATTTACTTATTTTTATTTATATGAGTTCACTGTAGCTGTCTTTAGACATACACCAGAAGAGGGCATCGTATCCCATTACAGATGGTTGTGAGCCACCATGTGGCTGCTGGGAATTGAATTCAGGACCTTTGGAAAAGCAGTCAGTGCTCTTAACTGCTGAGCCATCTCTCCATCCCAAGGCTTCTGTTTTGGATTAAAACACTTAATTACATAGTAGAGAATACCATGCTGGTAACTGTTGACAGCTTTCAACTACATATTGATAGTAGTAGTTCTTCTGCACACAGAAAACGCTATTCTAAGACCTTCTGATTTTCATTGGTAATTTTAATGAATACTCAGTTGTCTGTTTTCATTACTCTTTTAAGGTAACCTGTATTTTCTTATCTAGCTATATAAAATATCACTCCTTTCTATTTTTTAGTCTGAACTTTGATTATAATGTCCTTGAGCTAATGTGCTCGTGTATGTATGTGTGTATGTATGTGTATGTGTGATTATTTTTCTTGAAGTTTATACAGCCTCTTGAATCTGTAGATTGATGTCTGTATCTGTGATGGGAAGAAAACTAGCTCCCCAAAGGTGCTCATCTCTTAGTCTTGTGAACAGTCAGGCCATGTTAACATTGTAGATTAATTTAGGTCACTAATCAGATGACCCCAAGTGAAAAGATCATCCTGGGTTACCCATGTAAATCTGATGTAATCAGCTGTGTTTGCGCAGTAGAAGAAGCAGACAGAAGAAGTGGACAGAGTGATCTGATGTTGAAGGACTCAGCCTAGGTGAAGAACGGGGGCCCAAGAATGCAGACAGCTCCTGAAAGCTAGAAGCTACAAGGATATGAACTCCCCGCCGAAGTCCCCACCATCTTAAATTCAGCCCAGTGATACTCTTGTAGAATTTCTGCAGAATTCTGTGCAATTTCAGGAATGGCAGACAAATTCTTTTGTTCTAAGCCAATAACTTGTTATGACAGCCACAGAGAGTTCACACAGCGCTTTCCAAAATTCTTCAAACATGATCCCTCCATACTAACTTCACTTGCATTCTATCCATATCTCTTGACTGATCTTAAAAATCTTGTATCTTTTTGCTTTGGTGGTTACTTAATAATTAATCAGCTTCAGATTCTACTTTAAATTAACTCATATATTTATCCCTATGAATAATTTGTTTATAAATGCAATGGAGTTATGTCATGCACACATTTAAAAGAAATTTGTACTTCTACTCAGTACTTTATTTTAGGCTTGAGATTTCCATTTTAGAAATGCAATAAATTATTTTGATCAAAATTATTATTTTTTTATTTTGTATACTTGTCTTAGGGTTACTCTACCTGTGATGAAACACCATGACCAAAAGCAGTCTTGGAAAGCAAGGGTTTATGTAGCTTGTGCTTCCACATCACTGTTCATCACTGAAGAAAGCAAGGAAAGGAACTCACGCAGGGCAGGAACGTGGAGGCAGAAGCTGATGCAGAGGCCATGGATGGGTGCTGCTTACTGGTTTGCTCCACAAGGCTTACTCAGCCTGGTTTCTTATAGAACCCAGAACCACCAGCCCAGGGATGGCACCACCCACAATAGACTGGGCGCTCACCCACTAAATCACTAATTAAGAAAATATCTTATAGCTGGGTCTTATGAAGGCATTTTCTCAGTTGGGGTTCCTTCCTCTCTGACGACTCTGGTTTATGTCAACTTGACATAAACTAGACAGCACAAAAATCATCTGAGAAAGTCACTTTTACTACTCTCTTCAGTTTATCAACCCATTTCTGACCAAACATGCTACTAGAACCCTCTTAGCTTAATTAGCATAACGCATAAGGATTTTCTAATTATTAATAAATATCTGTTTGTGTACATTTATTTAATTGTTTTGAAAAGTGGCTGTTTTTAAATCTTAGATTCCAAATGTCTCATGCTTAAACCTGAATTTTATTTTTATTAAAGTTATTAAATTAAAGAAGAAGAAGGAGGAAAGGAAGGATGAGAGAGAGAGGGAGGGAGGGAGGAAGGAAGGAAGGAAAGAAGGAGCAAAGAAACAAAGGAAGGAAGGAAGAAAGAAAGGAAGAGAGCTGACTGGAATAGAAATGGTGAAGGGCGGGCTGGTGAGATGGCTCAGCAGGTAAGAGCACCCGACTGCTCTTCCGAAGGTCCTAAGTTCAAATCCCAGCGACCACATGGTGGCTCACAACCATCTGTAATGAGATCTGGCGCCCTCTTCTCGAGTGTCTGAAAATACAGCTACAGCGTACTTACATATAATAAATAAATAAAATTAAAAAAAAAAAAGAAAGAAATGGTGAAGGGCTTAGAAGAGATATTAGTAAAACCCAAGAGCATCACATACATATATATGAACACATGCAAATACACACACACACATACACACACACATACAGCACCGCCACCGCCACCATGATAGAAATGATTACACCTAGTGCTTATATCTGCCAACATCAAGCATCACAAAGCAGAAGACAAGACGACCTTTGCCAAGGGTGGTCAAATAAAGCCTCTCTAGAGGCCACATTCATGCTGATGCATGAGGAATGAGAGGCAGACAGCTCTGGGAAGGGCAGGGAATAGAAGCAGAGCACCGACCCCTTCAGGCAAGAGCAGAGTCACAGGGAAGTGTAGCGCACCGCATATCCTTGAAGCGCTCTGCTTTAGACTTCACTCTAAAGACCTGGGTTGTCTCATCTCACCAGGAGAACTCACCAAATTCTTCCCATGGCTACCTGAGGCCCAGTCTGACCTGGGTATTGCAAGGGTCATCTAAGCCAAGCTCTTTGATAACTTTTCCTGAAAATACACCTGATAATGAGTCATAAAATGCAGGTGTCAAGAACCCTTAAAGAAGAAAGGGTAATAAAAAAAAAAAAAAAAAAAAAAAAAA